>NW_006289106.1:247876-250972 GCF_000327345.1 Myotis davidii
TGAAACTGCCAGGCTGTGAGAGGAGATAGGAGACTAATCCTGCGAAAACAGTCGACTTTAGCAGAAGACTTATGCAACCTGGTGTGGGTTGAGAAATCTGCAGGTGTACAATTAAAATTTACTCTCTTCATTCAAACAGATTCATAAGCCGTTTCTTACAGATACAGTACTCAAGTAGCAGGAAATATTGTTGTCACGCAGAACAAGAACCACCCCCCAGCTTCTTCAAGATAACCTACTACCTGTTCACACCTGTGGCCTTCACAGGGCCGCCCAGGGGTACTGGAGCCACCTTGCTTATAGGGAGGTGCCTGGGAGTTTCCATCACTTCCCCTCCCCGGGCATCCAATCACTGATGGGTTTAGGAGTCTGTTAGGAACAGGATGTTTGTGTCTCCCCAAATTCAGAGGTTGGAGTCCTAACCCCTGCCCCCCCTGCCCATGTGACTGTATTAGGAGAATGGGACTTTAAGGCGGTAATTAGGGTTACATGATGCCATAATGGTGAGGTCCTGACCTCATAGGATGGGTGTCCTTAGAAAAAGAGACACCAGAGAGCTCGCACACTCTGTCTCCACACATACACGAGGAAAGGCACATGAGCACCGTGAGAGGGCAGCCACCTACACCTCAAGGGGAGCCCTCACTAGACATTCCTCCTGCTGGCACCTTGATCGTGGACTTTCTAGCCTCCAGGACTGTGAGAAAAGAAATTTCTCCTACTTACGTCCATGGTACCTTGTTACAGCAACTCTATCAGTTGGAGTCCAAAAGCCCAGGCCCCTTTGCCTGGGGTATAACTTACGTTCCAGAATTGTCTGCTGGATCAGGCTGAGTTCAGGACTTCTGCTGACATTGCATCCTCGTGTGGCATCTTTCCCTTCCCTGTTGTGCTTTCTCCACACCCTCCATAGTGAGGCTGGGAGAGCTTCCTAATAAATCACTTGCATCTGAATCCTTGTCTGAGGTTCAGCTTTTGGGAATATCAGACCGAAGAGATCAGGGAGGCAGAGCTTGCCAAAGGTCACCTCTGCTCTGAGCTGAGGATGCAGCAACGGCCAGGACATTAATTCAACTTGCAGAGCTCTGGTGATTTCTACTAACAGGAGTCCCAGTCCTCCTTGGGTATGAGTTAGTTAAGCAATTTCAGCTGCTACAATAGGCAAGTCCTGAAATCTCAGTGGCTCAACATAATGAAGGCTGATTTCTCACTCGGGTGCCACCCGAGGCAGGCTGGGTGCCCTCTTCCATCTGGTGGCTGCAGGAAACGGAACACGTGGCTTCCAAGATTGTTGGGTGGAGGAGGGATACCAGTTCGTCACTGCTTCCATCTGGAAACGGCAGACATCGTGTTGTTCATAGTTCATTGGTCAAAACTAGTCCTATGACCCTAACCGACATGCAAGGCATATTGGGATATGTCGAAGAGCACACGGGATAGTTGGGGAAGCACAGTTTGTTCTGACAGTGGAGCTGCACCTGGTACAAGGGTTAGATTCCACAGGAAGTGAGACGGCAAAAACTGTATGCGGCCCGTACTGCCTTTGCAAATCTTTTCGGAAGGCAACCTCAATCTGACTTGTAGACTCCTATTGTGTTTTATTACAGAAAATAATTAATAAAAGAAAAAGGTCTCCCTCATTTCCCAGGCTAAAATTAATCAATGCTGCTAAAATTTTGAAATTCTGCTCATAAAACAAAACTAAAATTTGAATGCCCTTTTGTGAATTTCAATGAGAAGGCATATTATTTGGCTTGAAAAAGAAGCTGAATTATACCCCAAAAGTACTAACCATAAAAGAAAGTGTTGACAAATTAGACTTCATTAAGATTAAGAAATTGTCTTCCCCAAAAGACCCCACTGAGTGGCCTGGTGGGTGTGGCTCAGTGGGTTGGAGTGTCACGTCCTGTGCACTGGAAGGCTGTGGGTTCGAATCCTCATCTGGGCACATACCCAGGTTGCAAGTTCAATCCCCAGGCTGGGTGTGTACAGGAGCAACAATGCATCTCTCACACTGATGTTTCTCTGTTTCTCTCTCCCTCCCTCTCTCAAATCAATTTAAAAAAAGACCCCATTGAGAGAATGCAAAGTCAAGCCATGGAATGGGAGGCAGTCCTCGGGTTACGTCGGACACACGTTGTTTCATGGTTACGTCGCCGTCTCCCATTTATTTATAAAAAAAAAAGTTCTGTCATTTCGACGTATGTACATATGTGCTTTATGTTTTTTTATTATTTACAGTATTTCCCACAAGTAAAGGTCAGGAATTTCATCTTTCTTTTAAAATTTTTTTTTACTGTTTCATTTCATTACTGCTGTGTATGTGCTCCATGTGAGTGACGGAGGTGCTTATGTAGGTGGGTTCCGAGTTACAGCGAAAATCGCGTAACGTGGCCCCGTAGGAATGGATCGCCGCTGTAACCCGAGGACCTACTGTGTTTGCATTGCATATAATCTCAAAGGACTCATATTCAGACTACATAAGAGCTCCCACAAGTCAATGAGACAGATAACTAAAAAACAAAATGGGCAAAAGGCCTGAGCAGGCTGGGTGATTCTGTTTCAGGTTGTGGATTGGCTAGACTTAGTTGGTGCCAAGTTGAGGGCTGGGTTTACTCTGTTCCACGTTGGTTATTTCTGTGGCTCAAGATAAAGGTGAAGCAACTGCCTGGGACCTGTTCTTCTCCTGATAAGGGAGTGCAAGAGCTAAACTAAGGCATGTAGGCACATTCAATCCTTTGTTTACATTGCCAACATCCCATTGACCAAAGCAAGACAATGTGGTGGGAAAATATACTATATCCACAGAGGGAGGGCATTGTGGTCACACCCAAAGGGATAGATGTACTGATTTTTTTAAAAAAATTAAATCTTTATTGTTCAGATTATTACATTTGTTCCTCTCTTTTCCCCCCATAACTCCCCTCCCCCCAGTTCCCACCCCACCCTCCGCTCTCATTCCCCACCCACTGTCCTCATCTATAGGTGCACGATTTTTGTCCAGTCTCTTCCTGCATCCCCCTCACTCCTTTCCCCCTCAAGAATAGTCAGTCCACTCCCTTTCTATGCCCCTGATCCTATTATAATCACCAGTCC
>NW_006289106.1:252158-254350 GCF_000327345.1 Myotis davidii
GGCCCTCAGCTGCCAGCCCGCTCACCTCCGCACCTTAGTATTTTACCTCCGTACTGCGCCTCCTCTGAGTCTCGGAATGCTTTTGTCTTTCCTTCTAGTTGTAGAATTTCCACTCAGCCAGCCTTCCTGTGGTTCTGGGTGTGTCCGTTGCATCTTTTAGTTGTATTTTTGAAAAGGCAGCAATCTCCGGTGTTTACCTATGCCACCATCTTGGTTTCTCCCCTGCATTTTTTGTTTGTTTGTTTTTGTTAATTCTCACCCAAGGATATTTTTTCCATTGATTTTTTAAGGGGCGGGGGGAGAAGAGTGAGAGAGAAACATTGATGTGAGAGAGACACATTGATTGGTTGCCTCCTTCACCTGCCCTGACTGGGACCAGGGATTGAACCTGCAACCCAGGTATGTGCCCTTGACTGGGAATCAAACCAGAGACTCTTCTATGCTCAGGCTGATGCTCTAACCACTGAGCACATTGGCCAGAGCTGTACTGCATTTCTTGAAATGCAGTCCCGTCTATCAAAGCTGTCATGATTAGGTTATGGGAAGGAGGAAGGTCCTTACCCAATGGGAAGCATATTGTAGAGATGACATCTTTGTTAGCCCTGGGTCCAGCCATGCTTAGAACCACACTCACACTTGGACTTCTCAGAGTCACCAATCAATACATTCCCTGCCATTTCTCTCTCTCTCTCTCTCTCTAAATATATACTTAACACTTTATATATAGATTTAACATTTTAAAAAATTGATTTTAGAGAGGGAGAAAGAGAGGGAAAGCTATATATATATCTTTCTAAATATATATGTTTAACATTTTATGTATATATTTAACATTTAAAAATTGATTTTAGAGAGGGACAAAGAGAGAGGGAGAAATATATATATATTAGAGGCCTGATGCACGAAATTCGTGCAAGGGGCTCGGCCCTCACAGCTTTGGCTGGTCCCCGCAGCCCCTCACAGCCCTGGCTTCATCTGGAAGGTTCTCCGGAAGGTCGTCTGGACAGTCGTCCTGCTATTCGGTCTAATTAGCATATTAGCTCTTTATTATATAGGATTACACAAAGCCAGACATATGAAAGAGCACACACTTCCAGCAAAAGTGAAGGCTTCTTTTGAGAAAGAAAAAGAGAGAGAGAGAGACATCGATGTGAGAGAGATATTAATTGGTTGGCCTGACAGGGGGTTGTGGGAAGCCACCTAGTGTCTTCACTAGCAGAGAGGTGTGGACAAGGAACCCGGAAGGCTGGTGACCCTTGAAGCCCTGGCAAAGGTCAGAGCTGTGCACTCACTGTTAGTCCACTGAAGCAAATTCCCCATTTATTATTATGTAAATCCTTGCTGATGGGCTAGTCTGCCTGTTACTGGAAATTGCCTGCCTAAGGGCTATGGGTGGATCCCAAACCAATAAAAGGTTGGTGAGGCCTGAGCACCAGTGGAAGTCCTTCCCCTTGAGTTGGACTTGCCCTCCTGGCCCCCAATATTTCCAAATTATTACTTGTCTTCTCTCTTTCATTTGCGTGAGGCTCCTCTTCCAGATCCTGAACCCTGAACCACGCGGGACCTGGGGGGAAATACAAACAAACATATATACAAATTTAGACAGGGGGCCAAACCGGAAACCCAGGTATGTGCCCTGACCAGGAATTGAACCCGAGATCTTCTGGGTGCACAGGATGATATTCAAACGAACTGAGCCACACAGGCCTGGGTGCCACTTCCCTTTCTGATTGCGCTACTTTAAATCAGAATTCTGTCCCCTAAAACCACATGACTCCCAACATGCACGCTCCGTCACACTATATTAGGGTGCCCATCTCCTCTCATCAGGAACAGCACTGGATGCTAATATTCTTTTTAGTTTTTGCCCATTTTCCAGGTGAACATGGTACCTTATTCACCAGCAATGATGACCTTCTTCATTTGCTTACTGGTCATTTGCTTTTCTTTTTTGTGAACTGGACTCGGCTCCCTGTGGAATGTGCTGATTTTTCAGGTTGGAGTTGGGTTTGCAGCAGGAAGACATTTCCTAGTGTTCTGAGCACTGAGATGGCTTTTGCTGTTGATTATAATATCCCTCCAGGCTGAGTGTTTCTACCTTCATTTCAACATTTTCCATTGAAATGAGCACAGGACGGCTTGTGTCACCTTTGCCGAGCAGCCTCCACAAACGCTATGAGAGCTAGAGTGAG
>NW_006289106.1:254361-257458 GCF_000327345.1 Myotis davidii
CATCATATTTCACAATTTCACGGTGGCTGCTCTTTGGATGTGAGACACCGTCCTAGGAGGAATCTCATGCTTGAAAGAGAATTTGGCTATTTTAAAACATCTGAGTATATAAATCCAACCGATTTCCAGGTGAGGAGAGCAGCACAGAAAGGGGAACGTTTTTGAGGGAAACTTTTTCGCTGTCATTTAGAGATCTGAGAATCTGGGAATCTGGGTGCTTAGTTCCTAACGCTTAGGGGAGGCAGGGGAGTCTAGTGGTTGAAATCCTTGCCCCTGAAATCGGGTCCGTGGCTTAGCAGCAGCAGCTGCAGCATCACAAGATTTTCAGAATCTCAGCCCCTGCCCTGGACCTACTAAGTCAGACTCTCCTGCATGGGCTTTGGTGTATGAAAACCCTGGCTTCTAATTCTGTTTGTTGGTTTGAAAATCTTGGGCAGTTTCTTTAACCTTCTCTATGTCTCGGTTTCTTTCTTTGCAAAATGGTACTGATAATAGAAACCAACGCATTGGGTTGTTGGGAGAGTGAAATGAACCAGCCTATTGTATTGGACAAGGTAAAGGTTCAGATGCTGTAACAAAGAGGACCCCAAATTCAGTGGCTCAAGGAGCACAGTCGAGTGTTTCTCTTTCATGTAACAGTCTTCCGTGAGCTGTCCAGGTTGGCAGGACCGAGCTGCTTCAGCATTGATTGTCTTTTGGGAATCCTGCTGTTTCTCATCTTGTTGCTCCGCCATTCCTTAGAGCAGCGGTTCTCAACCTGGGGGTCGAACGACCCTTTCACAGGGGTCGCCTAAGACCATCGGAAAACACATATATAAACAGTGGTTCTCAACCTTCCTAATGACGCGACTCTTTAATACAGTTCCTCATGTTGTGGTGACCCCCAACCATAAAATTACTTTCGTTGCTACTTCATAACTGTAATTTTGCTACTGTTAGGAATCGTCACGTAAATATCTGATATGCAGGATGTATTTTCATTGTTACAAATTGAACATAATTAAAGCATAGTGATTAATCACAAAAACAATATGTAATTATATATGTGTTTTCCGATGGTCTTAGGCGACCCCTGTGAAAGGGTCTTTCGACCCCCAAAGGGGTCGCGACGTACAGGCTGAGAACCGCTGCCTTAGGGCATTTTCTTCTCTGATAGGTTGAGACTGGGTCACAGGCACATCTACATTCCACTTCTGGAGCAAGACACTCACCACTCTGGGTCATGTTTCACCGGCAAGACCTTACTCATCGGGCCACACCCAAGAGAGGCTGGGAAATGTAGTCTCCAACTGGACACCCCCGTACCTGCTCTTCGCTGAACCTGTATCAGAGTCTTCCCATGCGGCTGGCCTGATGAATTTCTGTGTGTATTATGCACCATTTTCACTGTGATATTTCTCGTTCCGGAAGCACTTGCAACCTCTGATCCTGCCACACGCTTGTGACATACCACGGGTTGTGATATATTGCTGCCTCTGCCATTGGGTCAAGGCGATTACTCAGTTCTTCCTAATTACCTGGTCAGGAGGGAGATGGATAGTTCTGCAGCCACAGGATTTAACAGCAGTGGTGTAGTTAGACGCTTTCCCCATGTGTGAGAGGCTGATTAGCCAAATTTGCTAAGTACCTAACAGCTGCTATTAGCCTGTGATAATCTTAATCCCCAAAGTAGCTTGGTGGCAGAAAAGCCATTCTCCCGTTTTTCCCTGCCCAGGTTCCCAGAGGGCAAATGTTTGCTCTCAGCATCTGTTTGTTAGAGACCCGAAAGGAATGGTCTCTGCATCCTGAAGATTTCTAGCCACGGGGGTTAGTAACGGAGCCCATATTTGGCTGAAAGATTAAACTCTGAGGTTAAAATTGCTCTGACCCCATCCCGGGGTGAACGGATTATGTTCTCTCAAAGCATTTGCTCTTAGAAATGAGCCTGGGAGAAGCAGTGTTTCTCTCTCTCTCCGTATTCAATAGCAATTAACTTTTTTTGGTACTTAATTAGAAATCAGTTGCTACCTAACTGCAAGGGAGGCTGGGAAATGTTTAACTGGGCCGCCATGTTCCTGGCGACTATTCTATTACTCTGGAACAATGGGTATGAAGAGGTGGGAACAAGAGTGGTTCTAGCCTGGCTGGTGTGGCTCAGTGGTTGAGCATCGACCTAGGAACTAGGAGGTCATGGTTCCATTTCCAGTCAGGGTACATGCCTGGTTTGCAGGCTCGATCCTGACCAATGATTCTCTTCATCATTGATCTCTCTCTCTTTCTCTCCTGTCCTCTCTGAAATGTTTATAAATGATGTTGGCAGAGCCATGCTCCCCCTAAAACCCACAGGGGAGAATTCTTTTTTGCCTTCTCCTAGCTTCTGGTGGTTTGCCTGCAGTCCACCTTGACTTCGAGCTGTAGGACTTCAATCTCTGCCTCGTTGTCACATGGTGTTCTCTCCTGGTATCTCAGTGTCTCTTCTCTCTTCTTAAAAGGACACCAGCCTTATTGGATGAAGGACTGTCTCTACTCCAGTATGACCTCATCTTAACTAATATGACCTAAAGAGGCCATTTTCAGAGATACTGGAGATTAGGACTTGGGCATATCTCTCTGAAGGACACAGTTCAACCCATTACAACCAATAACCAAGAACCACAATGATGAGGAACCCCTCAGTGGGATCATCTTGAAGAGACAATAACTTGATTACCTATCCTATCCTTCTCCCTACCTCACCCCCGTCCTAGGCACCATCTGAACTCCAGAAAACTAAGATGTAGCGCTGGGAACCAAGAGAAAGCATCCTGCCAAAATGGAGAGCACCCCAGCTGGCTGAGATGAGGTTTCCACTAACACACATAATAGGAGTTTGAACTAGTCATGAAATTGTTACCAAAAAGTAGTTACCGTATTTGCCGACGTATAAGACGATTTTTTGGCCCTGAAAAATATGCCTCCAAGTGGGGGGTCGTCTTATACGCCAGGTACACTTCAGATAGACTGCCCATAGTGCTTGCCCCGTGCCATAGTGGCCTCCCGATGCCCGCCCACTTCATTCCACATACCGTTCAGGCATCAGCAGCGCTGCTGGGTGTATGCTCGGCTGTTATGCGATTTT
>NW_006289106.1:257685-275092 GCF_000327345.1 Myotis davidii
ATCTTTCTTCTATCATTGACAGTCCCTCTAGGTTGTGGGCTGCTTGCCTGTGTTCCTGAGAAGCATCTACGGTACCAGTCTATAGAGTGTGTTTTCTTTAGTGAATTACCGGTATGTTTACCGGTAATAAACTTGCACTGTTTTATGTATATGTTTGATTACATACAGCCTTGTGACAGTTTTCCTGCATGTCATAAGCATTTGAATATAAATTAAAATGTTAAAATCAAATCTGATATTGTTTTACCTTTTATTTGGTGTGTGGAAGGTGTGCGGAAGAGGGGGTAGTCTTATACGGCGAGTATATAACAAACTCTGTATTTTGAGTGGAAATGTTAGGGGGTCGTCTTATACGCCCAGTCATCTTATACGCCGGCAAATATGGTAAATCTCTTAGATGTCTTAATTGGGAACTGATATTCACACCCATGGCATCCTCAAGGGTTCACAAGAAGGAAGCACAAACTCCTAGACCATGGGGTGGCCAACAGTGGCCCACGGGCCATATTTGCTGGTTGCCTAGTTTTGTAATTAAAGTTTTATTGGCACATAGCCACACCCATCCACATACTGTGTATGGCTGTTTCTCTGTACAAAGTCTAACTTAGTCATTCTTAGAGGCTGTATAGCCTGCACAGCCAAAAATATTTATCTGGTCTTTTCCAGGAGTTTGTCAACTCCAGTATGGATCAAGTTTTTAGACCCTCTACAATTTAAGACCTATTTTAAAAATAGATACTTCACATAGCCCTAGCTGGTTTGTTCAATGGTTTGAGCGTCAGCCAGGGGACTGAAGGGTTTTGGGATCAATTCCTGGTCAAGGGCATGTACCTTGGTTGCGGGCTCAATCCCTGACCTGGGTTTGAGAGTGCAGGAGGCAACCAATCACTGTGTCTCTCTCATATCAATGCTTGTCTCTCTCTCTCTTCCTCTCCCTCCCTCCCACTCTCTCTAAAAATCAATGGGAAAATATCCTTGGGTGAGGATTAAAAAAAGAAAACTAATATATATATTTTAGAGGCCCGGTGCACAAAATCATGCACGGGGGGGAGGGGTTGCCCTCAGCCCAGCCTGCACCCTATCCTATCCAGGACCCCTCAGGGGATGTCTGATCCTGGGGATCAGGCCTAAACCTCCAGTCAGACTTCCCTCTCACAATCTGGGACCGCTGGCTCTTAACCGCTCACCTGCCTGCCTGCCTGATCACCCCTAACTGCCCCCCAACTGCTGGCCTGGTCACCCCTAACTGCCTCCCCTACTGGCCTGGTTGCTCCTCACTGCCTCTCCTGCTGGCCTGGTTGCCCCCAACCTGCCCCTACTCCTGGTCTGATCGCCCCTAATTGCTCCCCTTGCCAGCCTGGTTGCCCCATGCAGCCTGCTGTTTGGTCGTTGTGTGAGGGTGTCCCAACCAATTCGCATTACCCTTTTATTAGTATAGATGTGCGTGTGTGTGTGTGTGTGTGTGTGTGATACACAAAGTCCTCTAAGCCATCAGCTCTACATTTTTTTGTTTGTTACTGACATAATTAGTAGGGAATCAAGAATCTGCTTGTTCCCAGTCTCCAGAGGAGAACAATTGGGTAGTAAACATAGAATGTCAACCTAAATGCATCCTAGAAGTTGGCAAATTGTGGGTACATCTGCTTTAGCAATGTGAGTACAAGTGATTCCTATTTTCACTCAATGCATATGTGACTTAAAGTCTACTTATTGAAAGCTTAGAGACCAAAACTACTCTTATGCAAATGAGTGCTATTAAACACTGTAGGCTTTGCCAAACACCCCACAACAAATTAAATTGGAAATAACAAGCTAAACCCACAGTAATTTATCATTAGCTAAACAAAAAGAGCAGCATTTGAAAATCACAGCCAACTCAAGACAACACAAAGACAAAATATTCCTTCATGAAATTATAAAAATTCCAAATTTTCTGTAATGCCGTGAGATATTATTTGGCAGCCAGACTTCTAGGTGGAATACCAAACTGGAGTGCTCAATAAGCTATAGTAATTTTCTATTTTTAAAATTAATTAATTAATTAAAATTTTTTGTTGATCTTCACCCAAGGATATTTTCCTCCCTCAATTTTAAGAGAGAGTGGAAGCAGAGGGGGGAGAGAATGAGAGAGAAACATTGATGTGAGAGAGACACATAGATTGGTTTCCTCCAGAATATACCCCAATTGGGGCCAGGAATCAAACTTGCAACCCAGGAATTGAACCAGAGACCTTTTGGTGTACAGACTGATGTTCTAACCCCTGAACCACACCAGCCAGGCAATATAATAGTTTTCTCTTTAGTTTATGAACACTATGTTTGAGTAAGTCTTAATGGCTTGCTTAACATTGGTGTAATGGAGATCTGTTGGACTTGTCCAACATCCATTGCTCTTTCTTCTGTCAACAACACCATTCTTCTGCATTTCCTTTGGGGAATTATTGTCCCTTTCTTAGCCATGTGGTTTGAGAAGGGCCAACTTTAGAATTGGGCATGTGACCAAGATTGTCCAATCAGTGTATTTTATCTTATCTCTTTACTGATAGTTCAACCCTGAGCACACATCTCAAACCAAGCCAATAAGACTTAATCCCAGGACTTTTGTCATAGTTGCTAAACTTGGAGAATAAAATTGCCTACAACAGGGACAGCTAATGAAGATAACACAAAGGGAAACAGGGCTAAGACTAGAAAGAGACACATTACTAACATAGTTTGAGCACCTGGATCCAGCCAAGCCTGAAGCCAACTTTTGCAGCCCCTCAATCCCATACCCTGAAAATCTATAACCTAAACATGCCAATAAATGTCACAATTTATAAATGAGCTTTTATGTTGAAAAAATAAATCCCAGGTGGAATTTTTATCCTTTGGTATTGGCAGTTGAAATTCAACTCCATTTCTTCTTTCTGGAGTCCTTATGAGAGAAAACAAATCTACCTCTTCACCTAAGCCACTTTTTTTTAATTTAAAAAAATATATATTTTATTGATTTTTTACAGAGAGGAAGGGAGAGGGATAGAGAGTTAGAAACATCGATGAGAGAGAAACATCGATCGGTTGCCTCCTGCACACCCCCTACTGGGTATGTACCCGCAACCAAGGTACATTCCCTTGACCGGAATCGAACCCGGGACCCCTGAGTCCGCAGGCCGACGCGCTATCCACTGAGCCAAACCGGTCAGGGCTAAGCCACTTTTCTGATGTGATATGAACTCATAATGTTAGGCTTTGGTATGTGATAATAAATAATAGAAATCAATCACCCAGACAAGAGAGCGTGAGCGAGGGAGTGAGCGAGCAAGAGAGAGATCAGTGTCTGTGATTTGAGAAGCAACTTGACAGCGATTTTTCAATTCTTCCAAGCTGTTCCACACAGACAAAGCTTGGCAAACATGTGCTCACATTTCCTGGCTGCTTCTATTTATTTCCAAGGGCTGTCATAACAAAGTACCACAGACTCAGAGGCTTAAACAATAGCAATCAATTGTCTCCCAATTCTGGAGGCTGGAAGTTTGGGCCCAGGGGTTGGCACGGTTGGTTCCTTCTGAGTGCGGTGAGGAAGAATCCATTCCATTCCTCCCTCCCAACTTTTGGTGATTTTCTGGCATTGGGCCCTACCACAAAAAAAACCCAGACCAAGCTCTTCCCGCCCGCCCCCCTTTATTGAGGTATAATTGATAAATAAAACTGCATATATTTAAAGTGTACAGTGGGATGACTTGATATTCATATACTTTGTGAAATAATTACCACAACCAAGCTAATGAGCAAATATCCATCACCCCACATAGTTTTAAAATGGTGACAACACTTAAGATATACTCTCTTAGCAACTTTCAAGTACACAACACAGTATTATTAGCTGTAGTTGCCATGCTGTACATGATATCTCCAAGACTTATTCATCTTATAACTGAAGGTTGTATCCTTTGACCACCATCTCCCCATCCCCCACCCCAGCTCCTGGTAACCACTGTTCTACTCTGTGTTTGAGTTTGACTTTTCTTTTTAGATTCCACATATAAGTGAGATCATACAGTATTTTCTTTCTCTGTCTGGCTTACCTCACTTAGCATAATGCCCTCCAGGTCCATACTTGTGTCCAAGTTGTTTCCATGTCTCAGATAAGGGTGCAATGAGCAGGGAGATGCAAATATCTCTTTGAAATACTGACTTCATTGCCTTTAGACCAGTGGTTCTCAACCTGTGGGTTGCGACCCCTTTGGGGGTCGAACGACCCTTTCACAGGGGTCATCAGAAAACACATACGTAATTACATATGCCTCCTCCTTAGTTCTTATCAGTCTCATAATAAAGACTTCAGATGAGTGACAAATAGTGTTGTTACAAAGCAAGCAAATATATTAAAAATATATTTGGCGTAGAGCAAAAGTGGGCATCCAGCTAGTCTGAGCACCCCACCTGGTAGAAGTTTAGAGGTTTTATACTTTTCTGTCTACAGGTTTCAAAGTTTCTCTACTGGGTGTCTTGGGCAACAGATTAGATTTCAGGTCCCTCTTTTACGTTGTTGTAGCTTTCCCAGAATTTAAGAGAGCATCTGGCGATTTCATCTTGGCAAGTCCTAAGGCTGCTGACTTCTTTGTTCAGTGAGTGAGAGAAAACTCCCCCTTTTTTTCATTCTCCCTTCCTCCTTCCTGCCTTAGCAGTTCTAGGGTGATTTAAACTATAATATATATATTCGTGCAAGAGTAGGCCTTCCTTCCCCTGGCTGCTGGCACCGGCTTCCCTTTGGCACCCGGGACCTGGGCTTCCCTCGAAGCCCCGGCTTCATCTGGAAGGACGTTGGGTCTAATGCGCATATTACTAATTAGTTTTTAATATATATATATCCCCCCCCCCGCCCCCGGTTAGGTATTAATCATTTGCTCTCAAGTGTCCTTGGTTGGGGAAAATAAGGTCTTGTAAGTCACAAGCTGGCTGCCTGATTGATTCAGTTCCTGACGTTATCATGTCTTGACAAGCTGCCTAAACTGTTTGGCCTTGTTTAATTTTCTTGTCTTAGTTTCCTTATTTTACTTGCCCAGAAATTTTCCTGGCTTCTTACCATCCTGCCATACTTCCCCAATCTTAAATGTCCACCCACAGGGCTCTCACGGAATGGGATCCAGTGATGGGATCTCTCTGGGGCGACAGTGGGTGAGCCTCTTGGGAAGCATTTATTCGACATTAGCAATAAGGCTCCAGTGAGTTCTTCTGTGGTCATTTAGCTCCTCATTAAAGGGTGACCAACTTGTCCTGCTTTTCCCTGGTGTTAGCACTGCAAGTCTAGCGTCTCAGGAACCCCCTCAGCTCCAGGCAAACCATGACTGGTTACTCTCCTCCTCAATGATTTCATTAAATCAGAAACCACAGCAAGTCAGTCTACGTGTGTGTTAAACTTGTGCATTCAGTTGTTCTAAACTATGGATTAGTTCTTGGTGGATTCTGTGGGGGTCACAGCAATGAACAAAGCCCTCATGCTTTCTACTGCACAACCCTTACCTTTGCGGAGGACACAAATGATGCATAATTGCAGATGGTGATAGTTTCTCTGATGGAGAGTTTTAGGGTATGAGGATGGAGTAGAACTTGGTTTAGAACGAGGAGTAGATAAGGACTCTTCCAAAGAAGTATTTTGATTCTAAAGGTTCTGATACCAGTTCCAATATGTGTCGTTCCCCCCCGCACACACACACCACAAGACAGTTCTGCAATACCAGCTGGGTGTCCCACAGTTAGACTCCATTCTGACAGTTTTACCTGGAGATACAGTATAGCGTCAGGTTCCATAGGTTAAGGGCTCAGTCCCACAAGACTGCCCCCTTTCAGTTGCCAATCTTAAGGCCAGGTTGTCACCTATGCTTCTGACCAACTGGCTGGAGATCAGAGGTTGCTGAGACTCCTCCTTGGGTTTGATTAATTTGCTGGAGTTGCTCACAGAACTCAGGGAACTAGTTCACTCACTAGATTACTGGTTTATTTAAAAAGATGTTAAGGATAGGCAGCAGGTGAAGAGAGGCATGGGGTGAGGTCCCAAGTGCAGGAGCTCTGTCCTCATGGAGCTTGGAAGTGTCCAGGTTCACCATCCTGGAAACTCTCCAAACCCAGCCCCTTTGGGTTTGTCATGTCAAACTCGCGGCCCACGGGCTGCATGTGGCCCACAACGAGTATTTTTGCGGCCCAGCCAATAAAACAATATGTAAGAAATGTTTTAATAAAAATTTCATAACTTAATTTTTACAATATCCTGTTATACAAAATTATTAATAATGAACTACAACGTTCACTAATGACTGATTACTATAATCTGGTTGCATTCATTTCCCTTACACGCCTTACGCTCAGGTGCACCATTTCTCTCCACTAATACCAGCAGCGAATATTTTAGCAGCCGATTGCCACGTCATTAGTCTTGGACTGACTTGTTCAGTGTGTGCAACAGGAAATATTTCGCTTTTGGAGATCAAGAAAAATAGGTTTATTTGCGTTACGCTAATTAAGTAGTGCAGTTATTCAGTGTCTGGTAAGTTAATGTTCAAGAAAAAATATTCATTTTTATTTAAATGTTCTATTATTTTATGTTAACGATGACTCACTTATTTCAGCCCTTTGTATTCAGCATGTCTCTATTGAAAGAAACCTACGTTTCTATGAAAATTGAAGCTTTTGTTTTTATGTGGCCCATGAAAACCTAAACCTTGTTTAATTGGCCCGTGTTAGCCTTTGAGTTTGACATGCTTGCTATGGAGGCTTCACCACATAGACATGACTGATTAAATTATTAGCCAACGATAATTGAGTCACTCTCCAGCCCTTTTCCCCTCCCCTCCCTGGAGATAAGGGGGTGGGACTAAAAGTTCCAACCTTCTAATCACATGGTTGGTTCTCCTGGCAACCAGCCCCTATCCTTAGGTGCTTCCAAAAGTCACCTTCTTAGCATAACAAAAGACACCGTTATCACTCTGATCACAGAAAATTCCAAGGGTTTTAGAAACTCTGCCAGAAACTGGGATGAAGATCAAATATATACAGGGTATCCCCTACAAATGTATTCACACTTTTTTTTAAAAATATATTTTATTGATTTTTTACAGAGAGAAAGGGAGAGAGATAGAGAGTTAGAAACATCGATGAGAGAGAAACATCGATCAGCTGCCTCCTGCACATCTCCTACTGGGGATGTGCCCGCAACCCAGGTACATGCCCTTGACCGGAATCGAACCTGGGACCTTTCAGTCCGCAGGCCGACGCTCTATCCACTGAGCCAAACCGGTTCCGGCTGTATTCACACTTTGAATGATTATAAAGTCAGTGTTTATTAACATACAGTTCATTTTCAAAATTAACAGTTATTAGCTGTTAAAGCATATATACATTTTCGGGGGGCACTCAGTATTTCTTATAAATCACAATAGCCCAGACCCTAAGCTTCCCTTTCTCGGCTTGTCAATTCCAGAAAGTTTCCACGATCGCCTGCCTGTTAATCAAGTACCTGGAATTGCCAATGGCCAGGTGCCTTATCCCCTCAGGAAATCCCCTCAGGAAATCCCCATGTGAACGCCCCCTTTCTCCTTGAGTGAGAAGTGTGGTCTCCATGGTGGCAAGGTTAAAGTTCTCTTGACTTCCTGTTACTTCATTGGGAGTATAGTTCCCAGGACAAGAAAACAAACAAACAACCCCCCCCGCCCCCCCCCCCCAACACCTTATACCTATTCTGTGCAACTCCCAGTGATTATGAATAAAGCCTATGGGGAAATATTTCTATCTTTCCTTTCTGTCGCTCCACAATAATTATTGCCGCAAAAGGATTGCCATGAAGCACTGCAGTCTAAAAAGAAGGCTCAGTATTATGTGCTGCTGACATCTGGCGAAACCAAGAGGCCTCACAGCTCACCTCCTCACTCGGCTCCCTTGCCAAACAACCTTCCTTATCGGACAGATGGGGTGCAACGCCTGCTTCTCCCTGAGCAGCGGGTTTCACTTCCTGTCAGCCCTTGGAATGACTCCAACAAGCCAATCACACGCTCCCCTTGGAACCCAGGGACACCTCACCCTCTGGTTGCTGCTCAGCCCGCCTGCACAGCCTGTTTGTTCACTGTGTTCCGGAGTGCAATCCCCATGTGGCCCCATCTGGCATGTAGCCTCCCCCTTCCCTCAGGCTGTGAGCACATGTGACCGATAAATGGTTGTTAATCTCATGTGTCCAGTGTTGGGTGTTGTGCATCTGGCCATCCCCATGACCCTGGGATGGGAATCTCTCCCTCACCAACGGGGTGAGGGAAGCAATTTAAACAAGCAGTGGTTTCTGTTATTTCTTCCTCCCTGCTTTCCTACCACCTAGCAAAGGAAGGGGTATGACACACCCCTGTTAGAAACACTGTAGCTATAGGCCAACAGTTTTTTAAAATACGTTTTTATTGATTTCAGAGGGAGGAAAGGAGAGGGAGAGAGATGGAAACATCTATGATGGGAGAGAATCATCAATCGGCTGCCTCCTGCACGCACCCTACTAGAGATTGAGCCGAAACTAGAGCATGTGTCCTGACTGGGAATCGAACTCCGACCTGGTTCATGGGTCGATGCTCAACCACTGAGCCACACCGGCCGAGCTAGGCTAACAGTTTTGAACAGGGAGGCGGCAATCCCCATGCAGGCTGTGTGTGCCTGTGCCGGGTATGTGTCTAAAATTAGCAAGCCCCCCAGGTGGGAACCTATTCAGCAATAAAAATGAACAAACTTCAGGTACTCAGAATGATTTGGATAGATCTCAAGGGTTTACACAGAGTGACACACGCCAAACTCAAAAGGTTACCTGTGGTATCATCCCATTTATGTAACAGTCTTGAAATGACAAGATTACTGAGATGAACAGATTAGCGGTTGCCAAGGGTTCAGGAAAGGGGGTGCTGTATCATTCCCAGAGTTAGCACGGGGGAGTTCTTTTCTGGAGATGGAATAGTTCTGTGTGTGGATTGTGATGATGGTTCTACAAATTTATACACGGGATAAGCCTTCAAAACAAGCATGTCAAACACACAGACACATACACAAATGTATATACACACACACAAACGTATACACACACACACACACACACACACATGCACCGCGAAGACACAACTAGCCTCCCAGGTGAAACTGTAGGCCATGTGCTCCCACCCCAAGCTGCAAAGCCTCTAATTTCTTAACTGCTCAATGTCAGATTGATTATGAACTTATTGATTTTGATGGAAAAAGACTCTAGTCATACTGTCGCTAACATTGCGGACCTGTGCTTTTACAAGCTGCAAAGAAGGCCTGTGCAATGAACCCCCAGTCAACAGATATTTATTGAGTACTGGCGATGTGGATAGACTGTCCAAGTATTCTTTTTTTTAAAATGTTTTTATTGATTTGAGAGAGAGAGAGAGAGAGAGAGAGAGAGAGAGAGAGAAACATCAATGTAAGAGAGAAACGTCCATTGGTTGCCTTGTGCACACACCCCAATGGGAGACAGAACTCGAAACCTGGGCATGTGCCCTGACCAGGAATCAAACCCGCCACCTTCTGGTTTACTAGACGACATTCCAACCAACTAAGCCACACTGGCCAGGGTGTCTATGTACTCTTGTCCTTCAGCTATCCTATACATATCAATGACTTCTTATGTCCCCAACTTTGACTGTGCCCTAGGGCTCTCTCTAGATGCAGGAACCCTCACTGGTCACACTTGGGATTGGTTAGACATGCGAGGGGGCGTATATACCCCCGTGTGCCCTCCGGCGATACATGGGAGCTGAGGATAAATACCCCCTCACCCCCTTAGGGTAATAACTCTGAGGTATGTTTCTGCACGGTCTCCCAAAGTTTCTTAGTGGAATCAGCCCTCAGCGGTAACCTGCTCATTGATATACTGTGTTAACATAAAAATAAAAAGGGCTTTTAGCCCAGCGGTGTGGCTCAGTGGTTGAGCATCGACCTATGAACCAGGAGGTCACGGTTCAATTCCTGGTCAGGACACATGCCTGCATTGTGGGTGCCATCCCCAGTGTGGGGCATGCAGGAGGCAGCCAGTCAATGATTCTCTCTCATCATTGATGTTTCTATCTCTCCCACCCTCTCCCTTCCTCTCTGAAATCAATAAAAGTATATATATATTTAAAAAGGGCTTTTCAAAGTGAGAGGCAACAGAATTTATTGAGATCAATAGGAATAGTTATTCAAAAAAATCATTAATTCAGGCAGGAGCCCAAATAATGTTTTGATTAGGAGTCAAAGGCATGGGGTATTTATAAGAAATGGAAGAGGACAATTACATAAATAGCAAGAAGGCATTTTCATTGGTGCAGATAACATAACATAGCGATGTTAATTCTAAACCATGTTTTAAATTTGTAGTCCAGCAATCATCCATCCGGTAGTCACAATAACTGCTTTTTCGGTTGCCTTTGAAAACAGTTCTTTGGGACACAAGGTTGTCCTAGGCCAGCGGTTCTCAACCTGTGGGTCGCGACACCTTTGGCGGTCGAACGACCCTTTCACAGGGGTCGCCTAAGACTATCCTGCATATCAGATATTTACATGACGATTCATAACAGTAGCAACATTACAGTTATGAAGTAGCAACGAAAATAATTTTATGGTTGGGTCGCAACATGAGGAACTGTATTTAAAGGGCCAGAAGGTTGAGAACCACAGTCCTCGGCCCAGTCCACAGGTTATTTTGCCCCGTTTTTAACATCCCAAGGTTTGAGGTACAGGACGGGGGAGGCAGCTCCTCTGGAATGGCAGCTCTGGCTTCATTTCAAAGTGGCGGTTTGTATTGTTTACACCTGCATGGCTGCCTCCCTCTTCCTGTTTCCTGTCCCTCCTAGTGCATCCTGGGCCCACCGCTCAGTAAACTGCTTGGCCTTGAATCCTTGTCTCAGGCTGTGCCCTGAAGGACCCAACTGAAGACAAGGCATCATGCTTAGTACTGTGATGAGCAGAGGGGAAGTCAGACATATGCTCAAGGACTAAAGAAGGATATTACAATGCATTGGGTCTTTGCCAGGTGCCAAGTGCTTTTCTTTCTTTTTCCTCACTGAATGCTTACAATAACACTTACGCTTGCATTTACTTCTAAGTGCTTTATATATATTAACTCAGCCTTCACGATACTGTGAAGTATAGCTGAGGCTGGTTATCTGCAGTAGTCATGTGCTATAAATTCACTCAAACACGGAATAAGTAAATTCTGAACTGTTGCTCGTTGGGAAACATATCCACCCATCCATGCTGCCACCTACCTACCTCTACCTACACATAGATTATAATCTTAAATCCTGGCAGATTCTATTTTCTTTACTTCACAAAAGAGAAATGAGGCTCAAAAGAGTTGTTACTTGCCCGGGGCCATGCCACTAACAGGTGCCAAGGTTGGATTCAAAAGCCAGAGCTTCTTGCACACCCCTGGGGCATCTCCGTATGAGACTGAAACAAAAAGGCAGGGTGTGGTCTTGTTTGACATGAGCTGGGGCAACTCCAATTTCCTACTGCTCTGCGCATGGTCAGGAACGACCACCAAAGTGCCATGGTTTTGCCTTGGGAGCTGCAAATGAACTTTAGCTGGGCCATTCTGCAAGTATGGGATCTGCAAGTAATGAGGACTAGCTGCATGTACTGTCATTATATGCTTTTTAAAAAATATATATTTTATTGATTTTTTTTTTACAGAGAGGAAGGGCGAGGGATAGAGAGTTAGAAACATCGATGAGAGAAACATCGACCAGCCGCCTCCTGCACACCTCCTACTGGGGATGGGCCCGCAACCAAGGTACATGCCCTTGACCGGAATCGAACCCGGGACCCTCCAGTCCGCAGGCCGACGCTCTACCAGCTGTGGGCAAACTATGGCCCGCGGGCCAGATTCGGCCGGTTTGAAATGAATAAAACTAAAAAAAAAAGACCGTACCCTTTTATGTAATGATGTTTACTTTGAATTTATATTAGTTCACACAAACACTCCATCCATGCTTTTGTTCCGGCCCTCCGGTCCAGTTTAAGAACCCATTGTGGCCCTTGAGTCAAAAAGTTTGCCCACCCCTGCATCCACTGAGCCAAACCGGTTTGGCCATTATATACTTTTAATAGATGAAGAAATAGGTGCAGCAATTTTGAGTAACTAGTCCAAGGTCACACAACTAGTAAGTAGTAGTGGACTGGAGTTTGAATGCAGGTAGCCTGATTCCAGAGGCCAGGCCTCTACCTACTGCTCTACACTGCCTCTGGATAGACCCATGTGGGAAATCACAAATTAGCGTCAAGTCATGGCTATGAGGTGTGGGTGACAGGATATCTAGTTATTCCCAATTCCTCAGAGAGGAAAAAAATTGTAACAGAAATTCTATCTATAATAATAAAAGCATAATATGCTAATTAGGCCGGACAGCCGGAGGACCTTCTGGACGGACGAAGCCAGGGCTGGGAGGGCTGAGGGCAGCCACCACGGCTGCCAGGGCCAAGCCCCTCGCACAAATTTCATTCATGGGGCCTCTAGTAGAACTATAAAAAGGATAAGAACTCTGCTATGCAAATTGTGAAACAAAAGTAACACTTTTCATGTTTCTGCTTCAGTGTGTTAAAGTAAATAATAAATTGACTTAACAAAGATAGCCCAAGTGGCAATGGCTCAAATAAAATGACACCTTATTTCTTGTTCCAGGGGGGTGGGCAGCTGTCTTCCATGTGATCATTCAGGGGCCCAGCTGTTGGTAGCTTTGCCGTCTTCCACATGTGACTTCCCAGGTGGCTCTACTTGGTGCTATTCCAGGCCAACAAAGCTAGGGAGAGAGCATAGAGGGGACACCCGGCTTCTTCAACATCTCGATTCAGAGTCACATCTGCTCTATTGTAGACTATCAGTCACCTGACCAGTCTTACTGCAAGGAAGACTGAGAAGTGTAGTCCTTGGCTCAGGAGGGAATGAGGAAAAGGGAGGATGGATTTTGTTGAACACCCAGCCAACAATGTAAATTTTATCAGGAAAGAATATTAAAGCGCAGAGAAATGAGTCCAGTTCCAGCTAATGTGTCTCAGCTGGCAGTGCTATTTCAGTTATGCCATAGTTATCAATTTGGTGTCCTACTTCCCTGTCCATATATATATGTTTGGTCATATGTATATAATTTTTTATCTTATAGGACACACATTTCTTACTCCTTTTATTGTTTTCAAACTTTGGTCCTACGGTCAAATGCTTGTTTTCCTTGCGATTCATTCCTTCCCCCCTTTGCCCAGTGTCACAGGGAACTACATTTCCCAGAATCCCTTGCCAGAAAAGGTTGGTCAATGGGAGGCAGTGGTATAAGACTGGAGAGCTGGACAAGGGGGGAATCATGGTCTATCTCCTCTTTTCCCCTCTGGTCTGTGGCTTCTCCACAGCAGTGGTGGTGTGTCCTCCATGCTTTCAGATCCCCCTGTACACCCCTTTCTTTTGTCCCTGCTCTTGCTGGGCAACCCACGTGGCTCCAGCTCTCATAGAGCAGCCCTGTTTCTGGTCTCTGGGAAACATCCCTCTAGCCCTAAGAGTGGTAGCCAATTACTGCTGTTTCTAACCTTTGAGTTGTCTCTTTGGTCCCCATTTAGCTTCTTAGTTTTCCCATCACCCAAATGACCAATTCCTGTATTTAACTCTGTTTGTAAGCTCTGGTGTTCTTTGTATTTTACTGGCCAGACTCTAATGAACACCATCATGTTTTTACTTGTGCACTCTTTGTCACGTAACTTTGCAGAACCTCCCTCTAGAATGGGCAGAGTTACTGTTCTACTCGCCCCTCTTGCAACCCTGGCACTTGCCATGATAATAACATGGCTGCTGGCTCAAGAAGGATGAGAGACTCAAGCAAGAGTTTAAATCGTGTCCTTGAGTCTGAAATCTGTAGGACACATTGGCAGGTGGGAAATTCAGACAGATTTAAAAAAAAATGTATTTTTATTGATTTCAGAGAGGAAGGGAGAAGGAGAGAGAGAGAAACATCAATGATGAGAAAGAATTATTGATCAGCTGCCTCCTGCACGCCCCCCAAATGGGGATTGAGCCGCAACCCAGGCATGTGCCCTTGACCAGAATTGAACCCAGGACCCTTCAGTGCCCAGGCTAACTCTCTATTCACTGAGCCAAACCAGCTAGGGCCAGATAGGATTTTTACATTAGGCCTTGAGGCAGAATTCTTTCTTGTCCAGGAAACCTCAGTCTTTGCTCTTACAGCCTTCAACTGATTGGATAAAACCTACCCACATTATCAATTATTCTTTATTCAAAGTCCACTGATTTAAATGTTAATCACATCTACAAAACACCTTCACAGCAACATCTAGACGAGGGTTTGATCAAACAACCGGGTACCATGTCCTGGCCAAATTGAAACATAAGATTAACCATCATAGTCCAGTCCTTGTACACTTGTACCATATACCAGTACATCTCCTTAAATCATATTTAATATCCAAATAATGACAATCACAAAGTCATATTTTTGCCTAATATGCTACAATTATCCTGCATACAATTAAAAATGCACTAAGCATTTACTCAGAACAGAATGCAAATTCCTTGGGTGATATTCACTCTTCTCCTTGATGGCTTGTTTCTTAAATATTATGGTATAAAGTTAACAATACTTAAATACTATGCTTAAAGTTAATACACCTTATGTCATATTATAAGGGATAAGAGATGGAAGAAAACAAAGGTATTTGATTAATAAATATATGTACACAAAGATATTAATAATGAAGTAAGGAAGAAATATTACAATTATGGTTCTCATTTCTATATCTGGTCATATGGTCATAGCTGACCCTTATTGATTACCTATTCCATATTCCCTTTGTCCGCAGCAAAAATCTCAGCTGGTTGTGGTTCTTGACCTGGTGGAGTGACCAAACTTTCATTCTTCAAGAATCTGGGTCATTAGTACATTCGTAGCCTTGCTTGATTGGGTTGTCGTTTTCCATTGATTTTGATCATAGAGCGTGGTAGCACTAAGAGAAATCCGAACCTGTCACAAAACTTTCTGACTCCCAGATGTTTGCTCAAGAAAAATAAGTTTTGAGACTGTGTGTTATGCGGCATTATTACTGCAAAAATCAACGAATACAACCTTTAGCTTCATAGGTACGGACACAGTGTGGTCACAAATGCATAAAAAGCCCAATACCAGTGCAAAGAAAAAAAAAAGACTTAAGAGAGAAATGCCCATATATTATCAGTGGTTGGCTTTGGAAGATGGATGGATTGGTTGCCCCAATCAGAAATATAAATCACATTATCTCCCACATAAACAACAGAGACAATGGAATTAATGGGCTCTCATTACTAAAGAGTTCAGGGATAGTTTTAGCTTCTGGCACAGGTGGATCCAGGTGCTTGAAGGATATGGTCAGGACACCTTCCCTCTCCATTTTTACACTCAGGTTTTACGCTTAGGCAAGCAGACCCCTTATGATGGCATCATGAACGCTGATCATTCTAGGCTTCCTCTCCCCCACCCCAACTTGATCCACACTGATGGGAAAAGCTTGTCTCTTTCCTGCAGGCTCCAGTCCAAATCCTGGCCTTATCAGATTGGCTCATCTTGGGTCATCCTCCCACATCTGAGCAGTCTCAGAGGCCAGGGGATGGGGTCCTTCGGAGGGGTGAGTCTACTCCGGGAGCTAGAGGTGCAATCAGACTTGTTCCAGCCACAGAAGATGAGAAAGGTATGGAGGTGGGTGGTTTACCAAAGGAAAATCAGACGCATCCTGATAGCTTTGGCTATCAGAAAAAAAGGTGGGTAATGAATGTTGCAGTTAAAAACAGTATCTACCTACCACAATGGGAGCTTTTAATTCTCCATACGTATCTTTAAGTTTTTAACTGATGTGTACTATTGCTTCTGTTATAGGATGAATGTTTATGTCCCTCCAAAATTCATATATTGAAACCTAATTCCCAAAGTGCTGGCATTTTGGACGTGGGACCTCTGGGAGGTGATTAGGTCATGGGGTGGAGCCCTCACGAATAGGTTCAGTGTCCTTATAAAAGGCACCATATTGCTCCCATGTCCCTTCTACCATGTGAAGGCACAGCAGGAAGTTGGCTGTTTATGAACAGGAAGTGGGTTGGCACCATGATTTTGGACTTCCAGCCTCTGGAACTGTGAGAAATAAATGTCTGCTGTTTATAAGCTACCCAGTCTGTGGTATTCTGTTATAGCAGCCTGAATGGACTCAGACAGCTTCTATAATGAAGAAATATTGTTAAAAAGGAAAACTCCCCTCCCCCAATCCCAGAGCTACCCTGCTTATGTACCCTTTATGTCTGTATCCTTGCTGGGGAGGTGTCACTCAGCTCCATGATCCGGAAGGGAGACGTTCCAGCTATGGCCAATTGGCTTCCTAAATTGAGACCAGATGTTTGCTTTGGTGGCCTTTCAGAAGTAGATGTGTCCCTGGGCCAATCACTGCTAAGAGAAGTGCTTCTTGATCTTTTATTTCTTAACTAGAGGCCCGATGCACGGAATTCGTGCAAGGGGCTTGGCCCCCACAGCTCCTCGCAGCCTCCGCCGGCCCTCATAGCCCCGGCTTCGTCCAGAAGGTCATCTGGACAGTCATCCGGAAGGATGCCTAGACGGTCTTTCTGCTGTTCAGTCTAATTAGCATATTAGCTCTTATTATACAGGATGCGTGTGATGCTGAAATTCCATGGTGTTCTGCCACTGGAAAGACAACCCCATGATTCTGAGAAATACTCCGGGGTTGTTGTGGGAGCCCTCCAGGCAGAAGAGACAACCAGCCCCTAAGGTTAGGAAATGACTGTCCTAGGAGAGAGAAGGGCATCAGAAACACGTTCAGCATGGTGAACCAAATACTAAAATTACCCAGGAAGCATTAAGAAAGCAATGCATTCAGAGCAAAGAGATAGTAGTTGAGATGCTCAAAATTTTTTCCATTTTTTAAATTGCGGTACTATCCATGTGACATAAAATGTACCATCTTAATCATTTTGAAGTGGAAGTTCAGTGGTGTTAAGTATAGTCACATTATTGTGCAGCCATCACCACTTTCCACCCCCAGAACTCCTTTCATCTCCCCAAACTGAAAGTGTCCCCATTAAACACTAACTCCCCGTTTCCTCTGCCCCAAACCCTGACAACCACCGTTCTACTTCCTGTCTCTATGAATTGGACTATTCTACCTCATGTAAGTGGAACGATACAGTGTTGGTCTTTTTGTGACTGACTTAATTCACTGAGAAAAATGCACAGATGCTTGATTTTATTTCTGGTTTCTATTCTTGAGGAGTGACTAACCGTCCCGTGATTGTTGTCTTTCCCCAGAGGCCTTCATAGTGACTAAGCTCTCTTTCTTTAGTAAGCTTAAACAAAGCTTAAGTGGACAGCTC
>NW_006289106.1:275294-278496 GCF_000327345.1 Myotis davidii
CAACAGTGTAGGAGAGTTCTAATTTCTGCACATCCTTGTCAACCACCGTTGTTAACTGAGGACATTCTTAAACAAAGCTACCATTTTTTTCTTCCTGCTTCTCCTTGCTGCAAGTGAGTGAAGACGAGGACTATGACCAGTCATACAGTTTGGTGACACCACTTTGATTCCAGTAGTTTTTCCCACTGTTGTAGCAACAGTGCAAATGAGAAAGAGGAAAATAACACCGTAATATTATCACCGACAGTGGTGTGCTGGGAAATGGTGAACAACAGTCTCTCCAGAAAAAAAAGAACAAGGCAGAGAACGAGGAAAATAACGGTAATATTATCACTGACAGTGGTGTGCTGGGATATGGTGAACAACAGTCTCTCCAGAAAAAAAAGATAGGAAGATGGGAAGAAAACCACACATTTTAAAGAATATTTTCTTTTTTTGGTTAATCTTTACCTGAGGATATTTATCACCATTGATTTTTAGAGAGAGTGGAAGGAAGTGGGGGAGAGAGATCGCCTCCCCCATGCACCCTGACGGGGGCTGGGGATCGAACCTTCAACCCAGGTACGTGCCCTTGACTGGGAATTGAACCCGAGACCCTTTGGTCTGCAGTCAACATTCTAACCACTGATCAAAACCTGCCAGGGCAAGAATATTTTCTTGACATTTGATCCTGATTAGTTGTTCATTCTGAAATCTGTCAAGACTGAGATCGCCTCCCCCATGCACCCTGACGGGGGCTGGGGATCGAACCTTCAACCCAGGTACGTGCCCTTGACTGGGAATTGAACCCGAGACCCTTTGGTCTGCAGTCAACATTCTAACCACTGATCAAAACCTGCCAGGGCAAGAATATTTTCTTGACATTTGATCCTGATTAGTTGTTCATTCTGAAATCTGTCAAGACTGAAAGCAGAATGGCAAGAGCACTGGGCTGGGAGTAGGGGACTTGGTCCTGACTCTCACGCTAATGGTCAAGTGGTACGCATGGTAGGTTACCTGCTGTGCACACTAGAACTGTGACCTACTCCCACCCTTCTTGTTATGTGAGAAAATGAAAGTCCTACTTACTTAAGCCCCTCTTACTCAGGTGCTGGTACCTATAGATGACTAGCGCACTGTTATGAACTGAATTGTGTCCCCTCCCCACAAATTCATATGTTGAAGCACTGACTGTATGTGTAGATGGGGGTCTTTAAAGGAGTAATTAAGGTTAAATGAGGTGACAAGGATGGAGCCCTAATCCTATAGGACTTGTGTCTTTATAAGAAGAGGAAGAGCCACCTGGGTGCACATACACAGACGAAAGGCCTAGTGAGGACACAGACAGCCTGGCCATCTGCAAGCCGAGGAGAAACCAAACCTGACAACATCTGACCTTGAACTTCCAGCCTTCAGAAATGTGAGAAAATACATTTCTGTTATTTAAGCCACCTACTCTGTGATATTTTGCTATGGTAGCCCAATCAGACTAGTACATATTACTTCCATGCATTCCTTCCACTATTTTTCCTTTCTCACTACTTTTGGCTTGGGTTTCCATTTATTTCTGGAGAAATCTGACTTTCCTCTTAGCGCCTGGGTAGAACATGTGACCCAGTTTAGGCCAATCAGTGGGCTCCATCTACCTACCTATAGCCATTGGCTCAGAGGTGGTCATGCGATGTAGGCTGAGCCCATCGAGTGAATCTAAGGACAGACTTCCTATGATCCTCTCTGGTTTTGAACAGGAAGCCTGAAGCAACAGCCATTGGGGACCCCAGGGATGGCCAACCAGGGGTTGAAAACAACACCATGGAGGGCAGAGCAGAGAGGTGGAAAGAAACCTAGCCATTGATGACGTCATTGAGCAGTATACCAAGCCTTTCTTGAAAACCCATTGTTCTTTCATTTATATTTACTGTGTCTGTTTGGGCTACTATAACAAAATACCATCGACTGAGTGATTTCAACAACAGAAATTCATTTCTTACAGTTCTGAAGGCTAGAAGTCCAAGATCAAGGTTCCAGTTGATTAGGTTTCTGGTGAGGGCTCTATTTCTAGTTCTCAGATGGCTTCCTTCTTGCTGTATCCTCACAGGGCCTTTCCACCATTCATGCACTCTCCTCTTCTTATACAGACTCAGCCCTGTAGAATTAAGGCCCCACCCTGTGAGTTCACTTAACTTTAATTACCTTCTCAAAGCCTTATCTCTAAATATAGTCACATTGGGGATTAGGGCTTCAACATATGAAGTTCAGGGGGACACGATTCAGTCCATGGCAGCCAATAATTCTCTTTATGTTCGGTTCCATTTAAAATTTTACTTATTCAAAACCAGAAGCATCTAAAGGATGCAGTGGAAACTTAAGTGATTTTTAAGAAGTTTGAAGCCTCATTTTTCTCATCTGTAAAATGATTAAGAGGCATGGAGGTTGCTGTCATTCTCCTAGTGTTACTATCAGATTAAGTAAAATGATGTATTTGTGAAGATTTGGAGTAATATGAAGTTCATGGAAGATACGTATGAAAATTAATATAAACAAGAAGGCTGCTAGGCAATGGTTAGAGGTAGGCACAGCAAGGCAGGGGGGAAATGGAAAATGACACCCTGTTTTTCCAAAGAGACAGATAAATAGCGACATGAACACACACACTTGGGGAATGCATGCCTGACTCACAAGTCCAAAAATAAACCTTCAGACCCTATATGGTGAGAGTAACTATAAATACAGCAGTGTTAGCTGTGAGTGACAAGCCCAATTAGATGACATAGATGATTTAGAAGGTCTTCATGCAAAACATCTTGAATAGCTATAAAAAATATCTGATGTTTACAGCTCAAGAAAGAAATGAAAACTAAGAGGAGATAGTTCATGAGCTGAGTATTCACTCTGTAAGGTCTGCCAATGTCCCACCCTTTCCTCTCATTCTTAGTCATCATGTCCTAGTCCAAATCCCAGTGATCAGCACCTGCATTCATTTACTGAGAACTTTCTCTGGCATTTGGGGCATCCAAAGTGATCTATGAATCAGACCAGAGATGCCTGGGAAAGAATGCCCCCCAGGAGTGGCCATCAACCAGTGAGTAGTAGAAGGTGGTAGACAAATAATCCAGCTCCTTCACCCCTCAGACGGACAATACTGAGGTCTGTATTCCAAGCTGCTTCCCAGAGGTCCCAGCAGGACTGAGTTCCAGTTGTCCACTGTGGTCACGCCTGCTGA
>NW_006289106.1:278539-288439 GCF_000327345.1 Myotis davidii
CTCTCCATCCCCTCCTCCCCAGGTCTCCTGGAACCACCTCTAGAATAAACTACTTGTCTGAAATGGGTTCCAGCTCAAAGTAGCTAGAAGAAGCCGATTATTAAGATTTTTCCTCTGAAGGAGCCGAAACTAAGACACACTCCTCCTCCTACATGTACATATTTTGCCAAGGATAAGTTTTTATGATTTTCTATAGCATTTCACATTTTTTCAAAGTGCCTGCACATACAGTAGGGTGTTATTCAGTAACAGAAAAAGAATGAAATATTGATAGACACAGCAACATGAATGAATCGCAAATGCATTTTTGCTGAGTGAAAGAGGTCAGATTCAAATGACTATATGCTGTATATTTCCATTTATATGACTTTCTAGGGGAGGCAAAAACTATAGGGACAGAAATAGAATAATGATTGCTATGGGCTGAAACTTAGGGAAGGGGTTAATTGATTGGAGTGATGGATTTGTTTTATATCTTTTTTAAAAAAATATTTTATTGATTTTTTACAGAGAGGAAGGGAGAGAGATAGAGAGCCAGAAACATCGATGAGAGAGAAACATCAATCAGCTGCCTCCTGCACACCTCCCACTGGGGATGTGCCCGCAACCAAGGCACATGCCCCTGACTGGAATCGAACGCGGGACCCTTTAGTCCGCAGGACGACGCTCCATCCACTGAGCCAAACCGGCTTTGGCCTGTTTTATATCTTAATTTGGATGATGGTTCCACCACTGTATGCATTTATCAAACCTAATAGAACTGAATACTAATAAAGGCTGAATTTGTCCACAGATCAATTATATCTCAATAAAAACAGTCCTCAAAAAAAAAAAGAGCATTCTCCATCATTGTCTTAGTTGGTTGTCATAACGACCTGTAGCAATTAGGCATGATTATTCATTTTTTCAGCCAACTGTTTTGAGAGATGTCTGCCCTTCACAACTCTAACCCATTCTCTCCTTTCACCCCAAACCCACTGCTGTTGGCCTTCCAACCCACCATTCTTCTCACTTGTTCTTGCCAAAGTCACTGGTGATCTCATATTTCTCAGGCCTGTGGCTAATTTCCAGCCTCAACTTCCTGCACATCTTTACTACTTGGCACTGTAGCTACTCTCGCCTGGGAACTCCTCCAGCCCATGGCTTTCATGATGCTGCTCTGTTTCTTCTGCCTTTGGCTGTCCTGGTTGCTTCTTTATTTGATCCTTCCTCATTTGCCTGCCTTTTCCTCTGCTTGTATTTCTACCCACAATCCCTAGGGGAGCTCATCCAGCTTTTCTGCATCAACTATCACATATATACTCATGGTTTCTGAATCTGTTTCTTATTCTCTCCTTACCCAGATTTCCAGTTTAACATCCATCAGTTGATTTTGCAGCCTCCAAAAACGACATTAAACCAGGGACCCATTTTCTAAAGCCTCCACAAACAAAACTTACAGCTCAGTGTTACCGTCACCAGGTTTCAGGCCACTTACTTAATGTCACCTCCTCTTTAGCCATTCATCTGTTATTGGACCCTTAGATTGTTTCCATATTGTGGCTATTGTGAATGATGCTGCAATGAACACCCAAGCACAGATATCTCTTCAAGATCCAGATTCACACCCCCCCTTTTGGATATATACCTAGACATGGGATTGCTGGATCATATGGTAGCTCTATCTTTAATTATTTGAGGAACCTCCATACTGTTTTCCATAATGGCTGCCCCAATTCACATTCCCACCGACAGCGCACAACGGTTCCCTTTTCCTACATCCTTGCCAACACTTGCTATCTCTTCCTGTCTTAAGAATTTAGGTAAGTGATTTACTTTTTTTGGTGGTTTGTGTGTGTGTATTGTTGTTAATTCTCACCGGAGGATATTCTTTCCATTGATTTTTAGACATAGTGAAAAGGAGGGAGGGAAGTGGCAAGAAGAGAGAGAGAGAGAGAGACCCATGTGAGAAAGAAACATTGATTAGTTGCCTCCTACTGAGCCACACTGGCCAGGGCTCTTGTCTTCTTGATGATAGCGAACACTTATAATCTTGACCTCCAATGGCTAAAAACAACATTGAATAAAGCTTATGAAAATAGTGCTATTTCATCCTTTATTGCATTAAAAAATGTTCCCATTGATGAGAGAGAGAGAGAGAGAGAGAGAGAGAGAGAGAGAGAGAGAAACATTGATGAGAGACAAGCATGGATCAGCTGCTGCCTGCACGCCCCTCACTGGGCATCCAGCTGCAAACCTATTGGGAATCAAACCCGAGACCTCCTGGTGCACAGATGATACTTAGACCAACGGAGCCACACCGGCCAGGGCTCCTTTCCATTTGCTAAAATATGTGTTTATTGATTTTTAGAGAGAGAGGAAGAGAGAAGGATAGAAATATTGATGAGAGAGACATCATCGATCAGCCACCTCCTGCATGCCTCCCACCGGGGAATCGAGCCTGCAACCCAGGCATGTGCCCTGCCCGGGACCTCCTGGCTCATGGGTTGACTGAGCCACACCAGCTGGGCTTCTCTGCATTTTTAAATTTTTTTATGAAAGACTATTTAATTCTTTTTTTAAAAAAAAATATTTATTGATTTCAGAGAGGAAGGGAGAGAGAGAGAGATAGAAACATCAGTGATGAGAGAGAATCATTGATCGGCTGCTTCCTGCATACCCCCTACTGGAGATCGAGCCCGCAACACAGGCATGTGCCCTTGGCTGGAATCGAACCTGGGACCCTTCAGTCCCCAGGCTGACGCTCTATCCACTGAGCTAAGCCGGCCAGGGCTAGACTATTTAATTCTTTAAGAACCTAAAAACAGACCAAATGTGTTTTGCTGTGGACACTTTGTAGAGACGAAGTGAGGCAGGGGCTTGGGTTTAAAGGGGGGGGAAAGAAATCAATGCAGTGAAGGAAGGGTAAAGAATGCAAGAGTTCGGACATTCTGTGGAGGATTACCATCTCTCCATTAAGAGGTCCATAAAAAGGAGCAAACGGAGCTCCACAAGGGGAGTCAGCAGGAGCTGTTTGTTTCCCCACCCCCTGTGATAGGTTTTTGCTGAGGAGTCACTGCTAGGTCCCCACTTGCTCCCCTCCCTTTGGCCTGAGAGGGCCAGGGCAGTACAGGGGCTTCAAAGGAGCAGGTGACGACTCCTCATTCCCAGAATCATCATCATCATCATCATCATCATAGATCCACAAGGGGAGTCAGCAGGAGCTGTTTGTTTTCCCCACCCCCTGTGATAGGCTTTTGCGGAGGGGCCACTGCTAGGTCCCCACTTGCTCCCCCCAAATGGGGAAGTGGGGGTCAGGGAAGGCATCTATGCAATGCTGTGGACACTTTGTAGAGACGAAGTGAGGCAGGGGCTTGGGTTTAAAGGGGGGGGAAAGAAATCAATGCAGTGAAGGAAGGGTAAAGAATGCAAGAGTTCGGACATTCTGTGGAGGATTACCATCTCTCCATTAAGAGGTCCATAAAAAGGAGCAAACGGAGCTCCACAAGGGGAGTCAGCAGGAGCTGTTTGTTTCCCCACCCCCTGTGATAGGTTTTTGCTGAGGGGTCACTGCTAGGTCCCCACTTGCTCCTTCCCTTTGGCCTGAGAGGGCCAGGGCAGTACAGGGGCTTCAAAGGAGCAGGTGACGACTCCTCATTCCCAGAATCATCATCATCATCATCATCATCATCATCATCATCATCATCATCATAACAGCCGGCATCTTCCTCCTCCTTCTCATCTTCATCATCAATGTCATCATCATACAAGGCATCATAAAGCAAGTCTGAGCTGTTGGCATTGGAAGGCACTTTAGTTTTGATGCAATTTTTCTCCAGGGTCCTGGGGACTTTCACTCCATCCTTTTCTGCTTCGGCTTTCGTGGCTGAAACCTGTTTTCTAAGGATTTCAGCATATTCTTCGTCTTTTCCTTTACTGTCCCTCCATTTCCTGAACGTAACTGGAGCATCCACATTGGCTGGGGAGAAGGTGTTGGACTCATTAAGCAACGAGACTACACCTAACGGGATAGTCCTGACATTCTGAGCAGGACTCCGCCTTTCCGAGGGCAGTTCACCGCTCTGTGGGTCATCATCTACGGTGGATGAAGAATTGAAATGCGTACGTCTCCATTCTCATAAATGTTGGGGTGCCACGTTTTGGTCAAGAACCTGAAGGCAGGTGGTGAATGTGGGTGGTTATAGGAAATTTAATATGTGCCTTGAAGTGGCCTCCTTTGTAGAGGGTGTTGGGGGTCTGAAGATGGCAACCTCCCAGGCGTAGAGGTCGGACTCATCCACCAGGGTGATCCGGAAGCCCTCCACTGGTTTCTCCTGCAGGGACTTCAGCTCCAGCATCAGGGCCTTCTGCGAGCGGGTCATCTGCTGCTGGGCCATCGTGGCGGTGGTGCTGCCGGGCCCCAGTCCAGGCCCAAGACGGCCTGTGGGCCAGGCCCAGGTGCTCCTCACACACGCAGCGGGCTCGGCCGGGCCCTCCTCCTCACACTGGGGCCAGGTGGGGGAAGAGGTTGAAGGAGGTAGGCCAGTGGTTCTCAACCTTGGTTGCACATTGATGGCAACCTCCCAGGCGTAGAGGTCGGACTCATCCACCAGGGTGATCCGGAAGCCCTCCACTGGTTTCTCCTGCAGGGACTTCAGCTCCAGCATCAGGGCCTTCTGCGAGCGGGTCATGTACTGCTGGGCCATCGTGGCGGCGGTGCTGCTAGGGCCCCAGTCCGGGCCCAAGACGGCCTGTGGGCCGGGCCCAGGTGCTCCTCACACACGCAGCGGGCTCGGCCGGGCCCTCCTCCTCACACTGGGGCCAGGTGGGGGAAGAGGTTGAAGGAGGTAGGCCAGTGGTTCTCAACCTTGGTTGCACATTAGAATCGGAGGATGAGGCCCAGAAATCAGGATTTTAAAAAGATTCCCAGGTGATTCTAATGTGCAGCCAAGGTTGAGAATCACTGAGTTAAGGGAATTCACTCCCAGTCCCAGCCCTGGTCCTCCCCCTGGTACCCTGAGGGAGCCTCAACTTGGGGGAGACTCCTTTGGGGGGAGCCTCAACTTGGGGGAGACTCCTTTGCATTTTTTATAACTGTGGAAGGTATATGCCTTGCAAGAAAAAGTACACTTTGGAAATGCATAAAATAAAAAGTGAAGATCTCCACTATCTTTCACCAAGAGCTCACCAATATCAGTGATTTGTGAAGAATCCTCTCAAAACTTTATCTAAAAATATGCAGACGCCAATGTTAATTTTGAAAGTTAGAACATATTGTACACACTGCTCTATTATCTGCTTTACTTACTTGGCAAGATTTATTGGATATCTTGGGATTTTACTGCATTTATTTTATGACTGAAGAGGGTGCTATGGTAACCTGTGAATGTTACCTTATGTGGAAAAGGAACTTTGCAGGTGTGATTAAGGATCTTGAGATGGAGAGATTAACTTGGAGCATCCAGGTGCACCCAATGTAATCACAGAGGTCTTTCGAAGAAGGAGGCAGGAGATCAGAGATAGGAAGCAATGTGAAAACGGAGGAAGAGGCCATGAGCCCAGAAAGGCAAGGAATGCACTTCTAGAAGCTGGAAAAGATAAGAGAATAGATTCTCTTCTAGAGCATCCAGAAAGAAGGGCAGCTTTGCTCCCACTTTGGTTTCAGATTAGTGGAACCCATTTCAGACAATATTTTTGTGTTTTTAAACCACTAAGTTTGCAGTAATTGGTTAGCACAGCAATAGGAAACTAATACAGATGCCATTCCATGTTGTGGCATAATGTATTTATTTTATGTTGATGGACATTTAGGTCACTTCAAATTTCCCCCCTCTTACAAACGATGCTTGTGATTGCCAGCATGGTTCGGTTCTTCACCCCTCCCTCTGTCTACACCTTTTGCCATGAACTCTGTAGCACACTGTCACTCTGACTGCAGGGTTGGCCACGCGACTTGCTTTGGGTCAATGGAATCCTATACAATAAAAGGCTAATATGCAAACAGACCAAACGGCAGAACAACTGGAACAACCGCACAACCGGTTGCTTTGATGTTCGCTGACCACCAGGGGGCGTGTGCGGAACATGGCAGGCGATGGCCGAGGCAAGATGGTGGAGCAGGTGAGCGGGGGCTCCAGACCAAGGCGGGCGCCGGTCGCTGTCATCGGGGAAGCCTTTGGTGGTTACTGCAAATTCTTTGCTCCCGTGTGCTGTGGTCCTGCCCGGCACTCGCACCTGCTGCCAGCGCCAGAGCTGCCACTCACACTCACTGCCAGTGCCAGTCCCGCTCGCACTCGCAGCTGGTGCATGGCGCCAGTACCAATCACTTGGTGCCATTAGTGGGTGCAAGTGGCGGCTGTGGCCCTGATCACCCCTGAGGGCTTTTCCACTTCCCTCTGCTCCTGAGGGGCAATCAGGGCAGCAGCCGCCGCTTGCACCTGCTGCTGGCGCCGGCCCCAAACGCTCCACACCATCAGCGGGTTCGAGTGGGGCTGGTGCCATCAGTAGGAGTGGGGTTGCTGGCAGACAGGGGACCGGGGGCCGTGGCGGGAAGGGCCAGGTGGGGGCATGTAGGATGGGCCTGTGCTTACCAAAGCCTTGTGTCCCACAGTTCCTTTCAAGGTGCATGAATTTGTGCACTGGGCCCCTAGTGTTGGTAAGAAAATGCTTGGAAGGTGTCTATGCGACTGGGCTTACTTGGCCTTGCAGCAATGTCATCACCATGAGAATGGGCCTGGGCTAGAATGCTGGAGGATGAGACCAAATATGGAGTGTAACCAAGTTGCCCTTGTCATCCCAAGGGCAGCCAGCCAACCACCAGACTTGTGAGCAAGTCTACCTTAGATCAGCAAAACTGATTCTCCACTGACTCCAGACGTAGAAGCAACAAACTTCCTGTGGTATGCCACTTGTTGTTGTGCTTATTTGTTACGCAGCATTATCTTGGCAATAGGTAACTGACGGAAGGCTTTTCTGAATATTTGTGAAATCGTCTCTCGAGGTTTGAGCTAACATTGGAAATGAAGGGCTGAGATACTGGTTATTGTAGTGGACACCTTTTGGAGTATCTGCTTGTCTATACGTAGTGCAATGACCTCTCTCCACCCTTCTCTTTGGGAATTCTCCTCCCATCCAAAGAAACAGGCCAGAAAGCCATGTCCGTACAATGTGATTGCTTCTCCCTCCTTCCCTCCCCAGCCACGACTGATTGGATTGGAAAGAGGACCTCACCCCAACTGGCTGTTTCAGAGCCTTTACTCTCCTTTGGAATTAAGACTAAAAGTTTCTTTGGTTTAACCTAGAATGGTCTCTTTATTGTAAGCACAATGGGAAGGGGATCACTCTTAATTTATTTCCAACATACTGAGTGCAAGAAACTAATAATAACTAACCATATTGAGTGCTTACTGTCTTCCAGGCACTATACATTTATTATCTCATTTTCTCACACCAGCCCTATATCCAACTCCCATGATTATTCCCATTTTACAGATTAGAAAACTGAGACTAGAGAGATTAAAAACAGTGCCCAAGAGCACATAGTCAGAAAGAAGCAGAGCCAGGCCTGCCTGTCACAAAGGTGATCACAGTGCTATATACTTTGCCATCATGTGGTAGTCGCTCAGTGAATCTTTGAGCATGAATATGGGGATGGATGAAGAGCAGGAAAATCGAAGCCAATGTGTAGATGTTGAGAGAGGGAAAGACAGAGATAAACATTGATGTGAGAGAAACACACTGATTGGTTGCCTCCTCCACCAGGGCCTGGGCCAGGGATCAGGCCTGAGCCTGCAATCAAGGTACGTGCCCTTAACAGGAATTGAACCTGGGACCCTTTGGTCCGCAGGTTTGATGCTCTATTCCCTGAGCCAAACTGACTAGGACTGCAGTATCTTTATTTTTGTCATGCAGGAGCACCAACCAGGCTCAGGCCTGATGAGGAGCCTGCAACCAAGTACGAGCCTTTGACCGGAATTGAACCCGGACCCTTTGGTCTGCAGGCCAACGCTCTATCCACTGAGCCAAACCGGCTAGGGCTCTGATGACTTTTTGATGACTGGCCCTACGTCCTGTGAGGCCCATTTGACACTTTATCTTGTATTATCTTAGGTATGACAATCCCTTCCCATCTATCATCATCACCACCATCATTTTGCTTAAACTACCTTTAGTTTCTATTACATATTTCTGAAAAATTCCAAATAAATAATAGCATCATGTTTAGATTTTAAATAATATGAATACTAGTAAGAATGATATAACTTTGTCCTCTCAAAAGTTTATAACAATGTTTATGCCCATCACAGCATAAATTGATATCTATTTTCCCCATAATATCCTAGCCCACACTGGATATTATAAAAAAATGTTTTAAAATGTACAATCTTCCTGTAGTCTCCCTGAGCTGACAGAAAGTTTTCCTAGTGCCCATTCCCTCGGGTGTGGTCCTACCAGAGTCCCAGCTCTGTGTAGAGAATGCCAGTGCCTCGTCACCACCTATTCCCCAAGGACATGAAGTCTCATCTCTTGCCCTGTAGGGTCAGGAAAACCTCCCAGTACGTTCCCCCCCTTATGCTCTACAATCTTTGGCGGTACCATCTTGCATGCCTACCTCCTGACTTGAGGCAGGTTGGTAAGAGGCCGGGAAATTCCTTGGCAGGTGGAATGGGGAGACTGACACTGAAAGCTGAACAAACTGGCCAGGCAATTTACAGCCAGATACATAAGGTCACCAGGGAAGAAAGCCCCAGGTTCCTTAGCAACAGGCAAAACTGGTGCTGGACTTCGCCCCCATGGTGGCCTTTCCTCCCCTGGCACGTTGCTGGTCATGTGGTTCAGACCCCTTGCCCTGGCATCTACCAATGAGTGGAGACCATGATCCTGAAAGGGCACACCTGGAGAAGCTGGTGAATATTCTATTGGACCCTCCCCTAGGATCTCCTCTAAACTCCCAGACTTTTAAACCCTCAAGACTAAGGACCCAGGGCTTGCTCTCCCTTCCAGGATCACACCTGTGCCTCCTCTTCCTCTTCTCCCATAGGCACGCATCTGCTAAACTCTAAGGGACCCCACTTGACTTGCAACCAGGGGAGCAATGGGCAGTGGCAGCTCATCCTGGTCTAACCCCTTGAACCTGTCTCCAAGGCCTCCTTTTCTCTGACTTTCCAGTGAGCTGACAACAGCCACACCTTTGCTCTCTCCTGTTGCTTCTTCTATCCTAGGCCCTTCTTTGTTTTACTGTCTTTCAGCTTTAATAAATGTACGCTCCAAATGACCTGGACCCATATTATGAAATCTTTCCTGTACAAAGTCAAGAACCCACACACTACCGGCTAGCCTCAGGCAGGCCTGCTCTAGGCCAGGTCCCCTTTCCGGTAACATGACTCTCAACTATCCCTTCTTTGAATTTTGTGCACCCCTTTATTTCTTTAGAGCTTACGAGTGCAGGTATATGTGTATGACATCATTAAACACTAGAAAATGAAAAACCCAATGAGATTCGACTACACACCTACTAGAAAGGCTACTATCAAAAGGAATAATGAACAGTACCAAATGCTGGTGAGGCTGGGGAGTGACATGCCCCCTGCTGGTGGAAAACAACCTAGTAGCTTCTTACGGAGTTAAACAACAGATGATCTGGCAATACCACTCCTGGGTGTTTGCCCAGGATAAATGAAAATACGTGTCCACACAAAGGCTTGTACATGAATGTTCATAGAAGCTTTATTCACAGGCAACACACCAGGCGAGGGGACAGACTGTGGTCTATGCGTACAATGAAATATAATAGAAAGGAACAGAAACTAATAAACAGACCAACGCAGACAAATTTCAAAAGCATTGTGTCGAGTGAAAGGAGCCAGACACAAAAGAGGGCATACTGTATGGGTTTATTTCTATAGTATTATAAAATAGGCA
>NW_006289106.1:297352-303931 GCF_000327345.1 Myotis davidii
AACAGAAACTAATAAACAGACCAACGCAGACAAATTTCAAAAGCATTGTGTCGAGTGAAAGGAGCCAGACACAAAAGAGGGCATACTGTATGGGTTTATTTCTATAGAATTATAGAATAGGTGAATTTAATCCACGGAGACAGTGAACCGATCAGCGGTTGTCTGGGGACAGGGATGGGGTGCTCACTGCAAGTGTCATGAGGAACCTTTTGTGGTGATGGAAATATTCTGAATCTTGATGGTAGTGGTGGTTACATGGTGTCTACATTAGTCAAAACTCACCACACTGTACACTTCAGATGGGTGCATTGTATCCTAGGGTGATAAATATTTCAATAAAGTTTATTGCAATGAGTTACCCCGACTTGACCTAGCAGCAGGCTTTTCTCCGTGTCCCTCCCACCACCAGGCTCCGTCTGGAAGTCTTCAGAAGGCCTTTTGCTAGCCTGATGTTTTTTGAGGACCCACCCTATGCTGAACACAACTTAAAGTGCTTACTTATTTTATAATCATTTCATCAAGATGATTAGCCCGTTCAACATTCTTAACCTATTTTATAGGGAAGGAACTAAGATTGAGATGAAGTCATTGCTGTGGGTTGAATCGTGTCTCCCCTGCCTTAGTCTGTTCAGGCTGCTATAACAGAACACCGTAGGGAGAGTGGCTTATAAACAACAGACATTCCTATTTCACAGTTCTGGAGACCGGAAGCCCAAGATCAAGGTGCCAGCATATCTGATGTCTGGTGAGGACTCACTTCCTGGGTCCTCACATGGCAGAAGGGACAAAGGAGCCCTCTGGGGTGTCTCTTATATAAAGACACTCATCCCATTCATGAGGGTTCCACCCTCATGAATTAACCACCTCCCAAAGGCCCTTCCTCCCAATACCATCCCACTGGGGGGTAGGATTTCAACATATATACATTTTCGGGGAGATACAAACATTCAGTCTATAGTGCCCCCAAAAACAGGACTTAGGTCAACGTCCAAACTTCAGATTGTGACCTTATTTGGAAACAGGGTCATTGCAAATGTAATTACAGTTGACCCTTGAACAATGAGGGGCTTAGTGGTTCCGGCCACCTGCAAAGTAAAAAAATCCACATATAATTCAAGTCAGTCCTCTGCATATGAAGGTTCCCAACCTTAGTTCAAAAATACCATGGACCCTTGAACAATGCTGGTTTGCACTGTGTGGGTCCACTTATGAGTGGAGTCAAGGTGAGCCACACAGTGCTAACCTGTGTTCTCCAAAAGTCCACTGTAGTTAAAGCGCGGTCATTAGGGTGGGCTCTAATCCACTATGACCAGTGTCCCTAAAGAAAGGGTGGGGGGAAACCTGGACACAGCTCCATGTATAGGGAGAACATCCTGGGAGCCATCTACAGGCCAAGGAGAGAGGCCTGGAGCAGATCCTTTCCTCGCAGCCCGCAGGAGGAACCAGCCCCGCCGCCACTTTGATTTTGGACGTCTAGTCTCCAGCAGCATGGGCAAATGCATCCTTACTGTTTAGGCCATGCAGTTGCAGTCTCTGGTTCTGGCTGCCCTAGGATGGCAAAACAGCGACAGACACAGGGGAAGGAGGACGTGGCAAAGCTGAGGTCTGAGCACAGGCAGATTGGACTTCAGAACTTGGACCCCTTCACTGTGTGTCCTTTCTTGGTTTAAATAATTGGCTCACACAGGCAAGGAGTGAGGACATTTGATCTCACATGTGTGTCTCTCGCTTTCCTCTCTCCTGATTGCCACCCCTCGCTGTTGCCAGGTAATTGGACTTTGCCCAGGATATAGAAGCAGCAATTCTCTTGCTGGCGGATGGTGAAGGTGTTCACTGTGTACATGGTGGACGGTGTCACGTTTCCCAGCAGAGCCCTGTGTGTGCAGCACCAGCTGTTAGGCTCAGAGAGAACTCGCCACCCTGGAGGTCATTGTAAGTCCGGCCAGCTGTCTGCTCTTTTGGGCAAGAGAAATATAATCGGGAGAATGTACATGGTATAGGTATGGCCCACTTCTCTTGGGCAAACTGGCTCAAAAACAGATGTCACTAGGGATGTAAATATGTAGGTAGGACAGTCCTTAAAGTTTCCTGGGGATTCCTGGGAGAATCTATTTTCCCCTTTTGTTTCCTTTGGTATCCAGAGAAGAAAAAAGCAGACAGACGGCTGAGAAAAATGATCCGGATCCCAGGGTTCAGACAGTCACTGATGATGCATTAGCAACTGAAAACTGGCTAAAGAAAAACAAGTACAGTCCATTGGCCATCCAGCCCCCCACTCCCCCCTTCTCCATCCTGCTCTGTGCCCTGGGAGATTGACCTATAAGGATGACATCACTGGGCTATTTTGTCTCCGGGTGTATTAGTCAGGGTTCTCCAGAGAAACCACCAATGCATATAGAGAAGGAGATTTATTATAAGGAATTAGCCCAGGCAGTTATGGAGACTGACAAGTCTAGAATTAGCGAGGTGGGCTGGGAAAATAGAGACCCAGGAATGTGGATAGTATCGTTCCAGTCTGCAGCCTGGCAGGCTCGAGAGACCCAGAAAGACCCAAGGTCTCCATTTGAGTGTGAGGGCAGGGAAAACCAACGTTCCAGTTCAAGTCCAAAGGCTTCTCCTGAGAAAATCTCTCTGGCTCTGGGCGAGCTCAATCTTTTCGTTCTAGTCCCACCCTCAACTGACTGGACGAGGCCCCCTACCTTATAGAGGGCAATCTGCTTTACTTAAAGTCCACTGATTTAAAGGTTAATCTTACCTGAGAACACCTTCACAGACACACCCAGAATAGTGTTGAACCAAGTATCTGGGCACCCCATGTGGCCCAGTCAAATTGACTCATAAAATTAACCATCATACCTGGCTTCCAGTTCATTCGGTCCATGGGAGTCACTCACAGATGAAAGACAAAAGAAGAATGAGGTTGGGGAATTTATTTCTTGGATTCCTCTATTCTAGGTTGCCATGGATTGTGTGCACCCGCCTACTGAAGCCCACAGCTCCTTCCGGCTGCTCTCTGCACAGCTCTCTCTCTGTCTTCAGGGTCTGGAAGCAGCTCCCCTCTTTGCCCAGTTGGGCCTGGGTGGGAACAGCTCCCTGCTACTGCTAGCCCGGAGATTCTGCATTATCCCACTGACCCTGCTCTTGTTGTAAGTACATTTTATTAAATGTTTCTCAATTTATCCAGTTTGAAAACTGCATGCCCTCTGTTTTCTGAATGGACCCTGATGGATATTATATAGCATGCACTATGTGTCAAGCACTGCTCCAAGTGCTTTGTATGTGTTAACTTTCCAAAAACTTGTAATATAAATATTATCATCACCCTCACCTCACAGATGAGAAATGGAGGCACAGAGGGTTTAGAGCGCTTCCTCAAAGTCACAGAGCTACTGCCCAGCCAGGGTGACTCACTTGGTTGAACATCATCCCATGTACCAGGAGGTCACTGGTTCAATTCCCGGTCAGAGCACATGCCTGGGTTCCGGGCTCTATTCCTGGAGAGAGCCGATTGATGTTTCTCTCTCATTGATGTTTCTGTCTCTCTCTCCCTCTCCCTTTCTGTCCCTGAAATCAATAAAAACATATTTTTTTAAAATGTCACAGAGCTAGTAAGGGCTAGAGCAAGATTTCCAGCACAGGCTGTTCGGCACCCAGGCCTTCATCATTCACGATTGCTCTGGATTTTTCCAAGAAGTGAAGATGATGACGATGACAATGAGAGCAGAGCTAACATAGAGTGCATGCATGCTGTGTCCCGGCCCCCTGTTAAGTTCTCAGTCTGTACTTTGATTTAATCTTTACCATAATTTTTCTGGTAGGTGCTCTTGCTACTGCGGTTTATAGTGGAGCATCCTAGAGGTGAGATAGTCTGCACTTGAGGCAGAATGAGGATTCAAGTCTGTGTTTGGAGAACATGGCAAAGACAGGGATGCAGGGAGGAATGAATAATTGGGGCCGGTCGTTCAATCTATTCATGGTCACGAACTCTTGCAAAAGACACAGTTTAAAAGGTGGCTGACTCAGGATGGCCTCATTTGCATAAGGGAAAAAGAAGAACTTTTGGACATTTTCAAAGGACTTTTAAGGAAACCAGGATGGCTATTTGTGTTCATCGTGAGGTGACTCATACAAGTCATGTTATTGAAAAACAGGAAAATTCAATGCTAATTGCAAAGACTTATGGCCTCAGGCATAACGATAATAACGACTTACAGTGTGTAGCATTTTAGAGTGCACAATGCATTTTAATATCAGATGTCTCATTTAATTTAATTAATTTTTTTGTACTTTAATATTCAGATGTCTCATTTTATACTCACAACAATCCTCCTATTTTGAACTGGAGGCGACGGAGGCTGAAGTGACTTGCCCAGGATCACCCAGTTTGCCAGTGGCAGAGCCTGGAATTAAGAAAAACATTTGATATGTAGCAGTAGCTGAGAAATTTACACATACCAGCAGTCAGCCAACGATAGCCCAGGGGCCAAAATCACCCAATAATCAGTTTTTATAAATAAAGTTTTATTGGCACACAGCCATGCCCATTCATTACATGTTGTTTTCTTCAACAGGGGCAGGGTTGAGTGGATGTCAGAGACCATATGACTCCCAAAACTTAAGATACTTATTATCTGGCCCTTTACAGAAAAGGTTTACCATCTCTTGACATACACCATCTCATATTTCAGTTTAGTATTTTAATTTGTACTGTACTCACAGGGTTCAAAAACCCTTAAGTGTCAAAAGGTAAACAGGAAAAGCCCCCTCTATTTTTGTCCCCTCAGGCAGGGCCCCCTCCCCCACAGAGAGCCCCTGTGATTAGCTCTCTTGCATCTGCCCAGAGATGGCTTTAGGTCAAATATTCTTTAGAAGCAAATATTCTTCTCCCCTGGCCCCCCTTTCAACATGATCTCTTTTGATTCTCACAAAATCCACAGGTGCGGGGTCAGTTTTCCCTCCCGGGGCCATGGACCTCAGAGCTGCCTTCATTTCCTTTTATTTTGCAGGCCAGGGGCTCATCTAGCTGCTGAACTGGGGGTGCACTCACCCACAAAGAAGCCCCCTCCATCCCTGCATCCTTCCTGTTCCACCACTACCCACATCCCATCTCTTAAAAAAAAATTCACACATTCACAAAGAAGGGAGAAGAATACAATAAAAATACAATGGACCCTCATGTCCCCACCCTCCAGCTTCCTCAATTAGCAACATTCTGCTCTCTTTACTTTTCTGTACCTTTTTTGTTGCTTATTTTTAATTGGGGTTAAAGTTACATCACATAAAACTAACCTTTTTTTTTTCTAGTACATTCACAATGTTGTGCAACTATCACCTCTATCTAGTTCCAGAACATTTCCATCACTCCAAAAGGAGGTCTTGTCCCCATTAGCACCACCCTCAACCACGAATCTGCTTCTTGTCTCTATGGATTTTTCTGTTCTGGACATTTCATATCAATGGAATCATACACTATATGGCCTTTTGTATCTGGCTTCTTTCTTTTAGCACAGTGGTTCTCAACCTTCTGGCCCTTTAAATACAGTTCCTCATGTTGTGACCCAACCATAAAATTATTTTTGTTGCTACTTCATAACTGTCATGTTGCTACTGTTATGAAGCGTCATGTAAATATCTGATATGCAGGATGGTCTTAGGTGACCCCTGTGAAAGGGTCGTTCCACCGCCAACGGGGTCATTTTTAAAGACCTCACAAAATTAACACTAACTCCTTCAGATCCCCTCACACTCAGTCCAAGTTCGATTCTCCCTGTTTAAACAATGCCACTCTTAGACTTATTGTGATCATTTCGCAATATATACAACTATTGAATCATTATGTTGTACACCTGAAACTAATATAATGTTACATGTCAATTGCCTCTCAATAAAAACAAACAAGCAACACTACTTTCCCCATGAGATCTTTCCCCCCACTTTGTCTCTCTGTTCTGGGAAAATTATGGGGACTCTCTGTGCTCTAAGATTCCTCTTAAAATAAAAAAAAAAAAAAAAGAGGCTCATCTTTAAAAGGAGCCCCTTTTACAAAGAGACACGGTTACCCCAGTTTTTGGATCCTAAGCCTACACCAGTGGCAGACAGACCAAAGAACTTGCAATCAATTGCCTTTTTGCCTTGAACGATTCCGTTTCCCTTACCTTTCGGTTCAAAGGAAAGAGGCTGGGGGTGAGGGGAAGCTGTTTTGAGGATGAATAGGAACTCAGAGAGGGGCTCAGCAGCTGTCCGCTAATGGTTTATTTATTTTGGGGCCCGGGCATCCATAATTTCGGTTGCGACCTGGTGGAGGGGATGCGGCTAAATGACAAGCAGGTTGCGTCCCCCCCACCGGCCTGTTATACACGCCGGCTCCGCCCTTCCCCAGACCCCCGAGGCGGAGGAGCGAGCGCCCACGTGTTACCACTTTTCCTCTGCTCCTTAGAGAAGCCAGTGTGGACTGAGGTGGAGTGGAGAACAGCGTCCTTCCGGGGAGAAGAGTCCTGTGCTGGGAGGTCGCGGGATAGAGGAGAGGGAGAAATTGATCCCCCTCAACTCCCCCCCCCCGCCCCCGTCCCCGGTCCCCGG
>NW_006289106.1:304112-306830 GCF_000327345.1 Myotis davidii
CGGCTGCTTCTGGCATTCCCCCTTCTCACTCCTCTCTCGGGGGGGCCCCTTCCCCTTTGCGTTGGGTGGGCAATGGATGCGTGGGCTGCAGCCGGCTGGGCCCCCTGGGTGCTGACAAGGTGGGACCCTCGGGGCACCTGGAAGACCCGCTGCGCTGCGCACTAGCCACACCAGGGGAGCCCGGAGCCCTGCGATACACGTGAGTGAGTGGGGCTCCCCGAGGCGGGAGGCTGGGGGCAGGGGCCTGCCGGGGGTTCAGTCTTTATTTTCTTGCTGTAACGTTACCTCCGTGAGCACAGGTAGGAACCTATGGTCTCCCGCTTCTGCTGATTATGAATAGCTTTTCTTGCGGGGTGTGTGTGTGTGTGTGTGTGTGGGGGGGGAGCAGTTTATTTCCAGATTTCACTTGTTTCTGTCTTAAAAACCACCTTCTCTTTCTGAACAGTTTCTCTTGGCGGTGGGGGCTGGAGGAGAGGCAGACCCCTGGCTTCCGGCACACACTTCTTTCCTTCTTAAAACTCCACTTTCTTTCCACTGCCCTCAGCCCCCTGCAGGTTTGACGCCTCTGCCCTGGACGGGTGACCTTTCCCCAGTGGTCACGGTGTCTGACCGAAGGCAAATGTTACTTTTTTGGGTCCTCCCCACCCTTTCACCCGGTCTGCAGTCTGGTCTTTCTGGTTGGAGACCCAGGCGGCTGGGCAGGTGACCCGGCTTGGAAGCCTGCGTCCCTCCCCTCCCCCTTCGCCCCTGGCCTTGGGGGTCCCCGAGACTGAAGTGGCCCGGCCTTGTCTTCTGTGCTCAGTGCAGCGTGAATGTGTTGGAACAGGGAGGTGGCAGATGGGCTTAGGCTGCTGAGAAGAACGGCACCGTCTTAGGAAACCGCTTGCTCCGTTTGGTGTTTGATTTCCTCCCTTCCCTTGCGCCCAAGCAAAGCAGGGGCCGCGCTCGACACCCCTCTGTAGACCACCCCTCCCTTTGCTTTTATTTTGGCCAGAGTGGACTCTCTCCGGTGTCTTTCGTTTCTCAAGAGTGAGAAAGACTGGCGGCGGGTGCGGGATCCATCTCCTTCTCCCTCTGGCTCCGCCGCTGACAGCTTCCCAGAGCACGTGCTCGCGGGGCCCCTGGGGCGCAGGGGGAAGGCACACGGCCTGGGCTTTCCTGCCCCCCCCCCATGGGCTCTGTTTTGGGGGATCCTGAGGGACTGAGCTGGGAGAAGGAGCTACACTAGAATTTATACAGGAACATGGCACATCTTCCCGGAGGTGCTGCCTCCACTGTGGCTGAACCCTCAAAAAAGGGGCGCTCACACCTGCGCCCCTCCTTACCTCCAAACAAAGGTGTGGTGGGTGGGATGGGGGTCTCCACTAGGTATCTCCACTGGGCCCGAGTTTTCTGTTCAAATTCCACAAGTTCAGGGCCACCCACCATTTCCCACGCAGGCTCTTTCAGGGATAGTCTTAGGTCTCTGGTGGGAATGCGGGGAGGTGTCTGTGGCTCAGGCTGGCCCCTCATCCCTCCATGGCCTCTGGTCCCACCAACACCCCAAGCCTAGGCTGCAGGAAGGCGTCCCATTCCAGACTCTTAGTAGCCGAGTTTATGCCCGCGGATATTCTTTTCCCCTCCACAATGTAGGAATTTGCAGAGATGCATAAAGATGTCACTCTAGGGACATTTGCTGTTCTCCATATTTCCTACCCACGGCACCGTATGATGGGTGGCATGTGTGTCTGGCTTCATTCAGCTTCCCTCTAACTCAGTGCTTTCTTTTTAAATTCATTACTTGTTTCTTTTTTTTTTGAAAAAGGAAAAAAAATACACTATTAAAAAAAGTCACTGGATACAATTACATTGAATTTTGAAAGAAAGAAAAAGGACATTAGATTTTGATATATTGGCGATTAAATTACTCTCCAGAGCAAGGGTGTGTGTCCAATTTCTTTTCATTTTTAATTGTAAAATACACCCAATGTAAAGTTTACCATTTTAAAGTGAACAATTCAACAGCACTTAGCACATTCACAATGTTGTGCAAACATCATCTCTATTTTGTTCCAGAACATTTCCATCACCTGGAAAAAGGGTCGGTCCCCACAGCAGTCACTCCCATTTCCCTCTCCCAGCCCCGGCAACCACTCACCTGCCTTCTGTCTCTATGGATTTGCCTGTTCTCTATATTTCATACGCGTGGAACCAGATGATGGGTGGCTTCATTCACTTCTGGTTTCTCCTGTAGTTCACATGTCCTTCCTTCCCTTCTTCCACATGTCCCACTCACCCCTCCCCTAAATCATGCAGGTCACGTATGAGTAGCAGAACCATATTATAGACCTAATTCACACGTTAATTCTTAGTGACCAAGAACAAGGTGCAGGGATTCTTGGTCCCCAAACATTTTTCAGGACTGGAGGCCAGGGCTACTCGCTTTTTTTCTGATGTGGCTCCCACTTTTGGTCTCCAGTCATTTCTCTCCAGCAAAAGCTGTCGCTATAACTTCCTCCAGCCCCAGTGGGAGGCAGTGTCTCTAGACCATTTCTCCAGAGTGTTCAGATCCCAAGATGCACAGTAATTGACGCATGGTGGCACACAGTTGCTATTCAATAAATATTCATTGAATGAACAAAGCCGTCAGCGCCGATAATTACCATTGTAATGAATTAATGTTTTCATATGTCAATACACTGATACCACACGAGCCACTGGCTGGCTGAAGTGTGGGTG
>NW_006289106.1:315476-316396 GCF_000327345.1 Myotis davidii
CAGAAAGATCAGCACCAGGGTTCCCGAGGCCAAGGGTAGATTTGACATTGAGCAAATTACTGGGCAAATGACCTGCAAAGTAATGCCACGTGCAGCCGGGGGACCTCAAATGCTCGGCCCCAGGTTTTACGTACTTACTTTATTATTCTTTTCAAGATGTTCGCTTACAGGACCAGAGGGCCCTTAGTGGCAGAGAGCAAGTGATGGAGATTCTATTCTAGGATCTTTCAACCCTGCTCTCTTCACAGTGGCAGACAGGCCAGGGCTCTGGGTGATATCCTCCCGCCCCCTCGGGCAAGGACAAGCCTGTCTGATGGAGGAGGCGAGACTGACTTAGCTAAGGGAGAGGGCCAGCTCATCAGAATCCCCAGGCCCTCCCCTGCAAGTGCAGACCTTGGACCAGCTGGGGCCCTCTGGGAATGCGGCCTTGGGAATCCCGCTCTGCTGAATTAGAATCTGCGTTTGAAATTGATCCTGGGCAAGCCAAGCCCTGTGCTGGTCAGAATGGGGAAGCCCTGAGTTGTCACTGGGCCCCAGTGTTCTGGCTGACAGCTAAGCCAATGGAGGCACTCACCAGGCAGGTCTGGCCTGGTGAGTCCAAGTGCTGGGTGCATAGTAGGGGCTCACTAAATCTTGGCTACTTTTTTGTTAAATAAGCAAAGTGTTCCTTTTTAAATTCATTGACTTTTTAAATTCATTATTTGTTTCTTTTTTTTTTGAAAAAGGAAAAAAAATACACTATTAAAAAAAAGTCACTGGATACAATTACATTGAATTTTAAGAGAAAGAAAAAGGACATTAGATTTTGATATATTGGCGATTAAATTACTCTCCAGAGCAAGGGTGTGTGTCCACATTCTTTTCATTTTTAATTGTAAAATACACCCAATGTAAAGTTTACCATTTTAAAGTGAACAATT
>NW_006289106.1:316438-325623 GCF_000327345.1 Myotis davidii
GCAAACATCATCTCTATTTTGTTCCAGAACATTTCCATCACCTGGAAAAAGGGTCGGTCCCCACAGCAGTCACTCCCATTTCCCTCTCCCAGCCCCGGCAACCACTCACCTGCCTTCTGTCTCTATGGATTTGCCTGTTCTCTATATTTCATACGCGTGGAACCAGATGATGGGTGGCTTCATTCACTTCTGGTTTCTCCTGTAGTTCACATGTCCTTCCTTCCCTTCTTCCACATGTCCCACTCACCCCTCCCCTAAATCATGCAGGTCACGTATGAGTAGCAGAACCATATTATAGACCTAATTCACACGTTAATTCTTAGTGACCAAGAACAAGGTGCAGGGATTCTTGGTCCCCAAACATTTTTCAGGACTGGAGGCCAGGGCTACTCGCTTTTTTTCTGACGTGGCTCCCACTTTTGGTCTCCAGTCATTTCTCTCCAGCAAAAGCTGTCGCTATAACTTCCTCCAGCCCCAGTGGGAGGCAGTGTCTCTAGACCATTTCTCCAGAGTGTTCAGATCCCAAGATGCACAGTAATTGACGCATGGTGGCACACAGTTGCTATTCAATAAATATTCATTGAATGAACAAAGCCGTCAGCGCCGATAATTACCATTGTAATGAATTAATGTTTTCATATGTCAATACACTGATACCACACGAGCCACTGGCTGGCTGAAGGGGAAGAATGAGTGAGGGAGACAGTGAAACTCCTACCAGTGCCAAATCCTGAGAAGTCAAAAATAAGTATTAAGGGGGGAAAAATTAAAAATGTGGCATTAAGCAAAACGACTGACCCGCTCCTGCTGAGAACATCTCAGAGAGCAGATGTGTAACGGTTTTGTTTACGGGAGCCATGCAAGAGGAACACTCTCCTTCGGGGAGAAGTTTAAATCTTTCCCTGGCGATCTGTCCTTTTCCTTGTAACTTCCAGTGCTGATGGAATCAAACAAGTTTAAGAGCAAGAGAAAAGAGAATGATAAATGATAAAGGCCGAGGGTTTGGAATGTTGGTCTGGCTGCAATATTGCCCAGCCTAGGCAAGGGGAGTCATTGATTTACCTTTTAGCCAGAACTATGCATCCTTCCTGCTGGCAAGGCACTGCACTAGGCCTTGAGGACTCAGCAGAGAGGACAATCATAATGGTAGTCACAGTCATAATAACAGCAAACACGTATTTAGGGCTTACCATGTGCGGGACACTATTCTGGACATGTTACGTAGAATGAAGTTACTTTATCCCCACACCAACTCTATGAAGTATTTGCTCTTATCATCCTCATTTTATAGATGAGGAAACTGCAGCCCAGAGAGGTGAAGTGATTTGCCCACGGTCACACAGCAGAAGGTGGCAGATCTAGGATCTGAGCCCAGGCAGGCTGGCTGCAAAGCTGGGGTCATTTCTCCACCCACTCCCATCAGCTATTGGTTGGGATCTTTCAGGGGTATTGACTCCCCAGCAGCTCTGTCCCTTGCTCCTGTTGGCAAAATGAGCCCAAACACAGCGAGTGGCAGGTGTTGGAGGCAGGGAGCCATGGCACACGCGGGCAGGCAATGGGTATAACTACTGGCAGAATTCTCTTGGATGCTTCATAGCAGAAGAATCTTTTATGCTGCATTTGGGGGTGGGGAGATGGAGGGCATTCAGGGCGGAGGCAAAGCGGTGTGGAAGTTGTGAGCGTGTTCAGGATTTGACGTGGGGAATCCTTTGGGGCTGGCCAACGGGTCATCTGATAGTTTATGATGAGTTGGAGGGAAGAGAGACTCTGGGAGAGATGACCACGGAGGAAAGGTTACTGTCCATCTGGGTGGGGCAAATGAGGGCCTGAACCAGGGCAAGTGGGAGAGGAAGTAGTAGTAAGATCAGCGGCCCTGCAATAAATAGAGTGTGGGGTGAAGGAGAGAGAGGGAGCCCTACAATGGTTGGAGCGGTCAATTCTACCGCATTTTGGTTTCTTGCAAGTTTAACTACCACAGTGCACCTGTGGATACCTGTGTCAGGTCACATCTCTCCTTTGCTTAGAACCATGCATGGCTCCCACCTCACTCAGAGTAAAAGCCAAAGTCCTCCCGAGGCCCACAAGGCCCTGCACCATTTGTCCTGGTCCCCTCCCTGCCATCACCTCCTCCTATGTGTCCCCTCATTCACTCAGCTCCAGCCACACAGGCCTTCTTGCTGTTCCTTGAACACACTAAGCATGTTCCTGCTCCAGGCCTTTGCACAGGCTGTTCCTCTGCCTGAAATGCTCTTCCCCAGAGACTCTCAGGCCTCCTCCTCCTCACCTCCTTCAGGTCTTTACTCCGGTGTTTCTTTCTCAATAGGGCTTTTTTCTGGCCACCTTCTTAAATAACAACTCACTTCCCCTGCCCCTTCCTCTTCCCTTTCCCACATCCATTTTCTTTGACATTCTACGTTTTTAAAAATCTTCTTGAGAAGATATATTTTACTGATTTTGAGAGAGAGCAAGAGAGAGAGAAACATCAATGTGAGAGAGAAACATTGACCGGATGCCTCCCATATGTGCCCCATTTGGGGATTGAACCTGCAACCTAGGTTTGTGCCCTGATGGGAAACAGAACCAGTAACCATTTTGGTGTACGGGGCTGATGCTCCAACCAACCGAGCCACGCAGCCAGGGCGATATTCTACATGTTTTAACTGTTTATCATGTTTCTTGTCCATCTCCCCTACTAGAATGTCAGCTCTATGAAGGCAGGAACCTTGGTCCTGGTCTAACAGTGTCTCAAACAGTGCCAGGAACATAGTAGATTCTCAATAAATATTGCTGGATTAATGAATGTGTGATGGGGGAGGTAATGGATCTATGAACTGAAGTTGGGAGAAATAATTCAGCTTGAGATTCAGTAGCTCCTGTGAATCCTGCCCAGCACCCACACTCCAGTCTCCCCTGGGGCTACCAATGAAAACCATTCAGTGATCCAGTGTGCTCATCCAGGTGGGAGGGAGCATGTGTGTTGCTGTGCTGTGATTAGCCAACAAGGGAGAAAATAAATGAAAAGCGAGACCAGCTGTGACACGGTTTCTTCTCACCAGGGGATGATCTTTGCAGCCATACTCAGGCCTACTCTGGCATGCTGGTCTCAGCCTAGTCCTCAGCCTTTGCCATCTGCCTGGCATTTTATTTAGCTCTGTTCTCACGTATTTGGGGCAATTCTGGATTTTGCCCCAAGCAATGAGAGTTCCTTGCTGGCCCTGACATTATTTTTCATTTCACCTTGCTCTTAGCTTCTCTATGAAAAGGTGGGGTGTGGGGTGAGCCCCCACTGCCTCAGACGGGTGGCTTTGGGTTGTGGTTTGAATATTTAACCACAAGAGAATGGGATGATGTTTCTATATCATCTGTTGAGTTTTTTATTTTCTTACACTTAAAGGAACTACCCTTTGAACCATTTTTCAGTGGTATTAAGTACATTCATATATATTATGGCGCCACCATCTTCACCATCCATCTCCAGAATTTGTTCATCTTCCCAAACTGAAACTCTGTCCCTACTGAACACCAACTCCCACACCACCCCCAGCCCCTGGTACCTACCATTCTACTTTCTGTCTTTATGAATTTTACTATTCATGGTGCCTCATATAACTAGAATGATATAGTATTTGTCCTTTTGTATCTGTCTTATTTCACTCATCCGACATCCCCCAAGGGGTCCCGGATTGCGAGAGGGCGCAGGCTGAGGGACCCCAAGGGTACATGAATCTGTGCACTGGGCCTCTAGTACGTAGATAAGATCTTTGGTTAATCTCTTCCCGCCCTCCCCCCTCCCCCTTCCCTCTGAGATTCATCAGTCTGGTCCATGTTTCCATGCCTGTGGTTTCCACTTCTGTGCTGAGCATCTGCCCCCTGGTGGTCAGTGTGCACCATAGCTACCAGCCAGTCGGCCTGTTGACCGGTCACTTAGGCTTTTATATATATAGGTTCTCATTTTGTTTATCCATTCATCCATCAGTGGACACTTGGATTATTTCCCTGTTATCAATTTATATCCCCACAGACAGTGCACAGGTTCCTTTTCTCTACATCCTCACCAGCACTTATAATCTCTTACCTTTTTAAAAAATATATTTTTATTCATTTCAGAGAGGAAGGGAGAGGGAGAAAGAGATAGACACATCAATGATGAGAGAGAATCATTGATCGGCTGCCTCCCACACACCCTATACTGGGGATCGAGCCCACAACCCAGGCATGTGTCCCGACCAGACACTGAACTGCGACCTCCTGGATCATAGGTCATCACTCAACCACTGGGCTACACCGGCCGGGCTAATCTCTTATCTTTTTGATGACACCCATTGTAACAGGTGTGAGGTTTTTTTTTTCATTGTGGTTTTGATTTGCATTTCCCTGATGATTAGTGATATTGAATATCTTTCATTTACCTGTTGGCCATTTGGATGTCTTCTTTGGGAAAGTGTCCTCTACCCATTAATTGAATTGTTTGTTGTGTTTTTTGTTTTTGTTTTTGTTTTTGTTTGTGTGTGTGTGTGTGTGTGTGTTTTGGGTTTTTTTGCTATTGAGTTATATGAATTTTACTTATTTATTTATTTTTTGGTTAATTCTCACCCGAGGATATTTTTCCATTGATTTTTAGAGAGAGTAGAAGGGAGGCAGAGAGGAGAGAGAGAAGGAGAGAGAGAGATCTATGTGGGAAAGATACATTGATTGATTGCATCCTGTCCGCACCTGACCAAGGCCAGGGATGGAACCTGCAACCCAGGTACTTGCCCTTGACCAGAAATTGAACCCGAGACCCTTCAGTGCATGGGCTGACACTCTAACCACTGAGCAACACAAGCCAGGATGAGTTATATTTCCTTAGGTATTTTGGATACTATCCCTTTATCTGTTATATGATTTGCAAGTTATTTTCCCACTCTGCAGGTTGCCTTTTCATTTTTCTGGTGGTTTCCTTTGCTGAACTGAAGCGTTTTAGTTTGATGTCCCACTTATTGATTTTTTGCGTTTATTGCTCCCTGTTATAAGCTTTTACTTCTAGGTGGAGCCTTCACACTCACCCCAGATCCGGCTACCTGCTCTGGAGAGTGTTTGTTCAGGGCCCAGAAATCACTGCTGTTATCAGCCAAATAAAACATCCTGCGGAAGATGACAAATGCATTTGAAGGCTGGTTAGAAATGACATTTAAGTTATCTTCACCCCAGCTGTTAGACTGCACGCTCTGCTGAATTTCACACCCTTCGCCTGGAACTCAGTGGAGGATACCATTTCCAGGGGTCTTAGCCACCCTCCGTTTTGTCCAGGGCCTCACTAAGGGGCTTCACAGACTGAGGTCTTAGCACATAGGACAAGACAGGCAGGAGGGAGACTGCCCAGGAAAGCTCAAACAACAAGTGGAAGAAAGAGAACAAAGGCTGGGGAGAGAACAAGAGGGAATAGGTGAGAGGAAATGATTTCATGCGGAGATGCTGTCTTTTAGCTCTCTTTTAAGCAAACACTTTGGTGTTCTCAACAGGACTTCACCCCTGTGTATATTCCCCTGAGACAATAAGCTTGCAAAACACCAGGAAAATATTCATTAAATGAAACCAGTGTTGCTTCCATCAAGTAGTGCATTAGTTAGGGAATTGCTGTAGGCTGAATCAGAGGCCCCTAAATTCATATGGCGAAGCCCTAACCTACTGTGTGGAGACAGAAGGTCATCAGGGGTAGATGAGGGTGGTTTCCCCATGATGGGATCAGTGCCTTGGTAAGAAGAAAGACCAGAGAACGTCCTCTCTGTCTTTTCTCCATGTGAGGACACAGCAAGAAGGTGGCTGTCTGCAAGCTGGGAAGAGAGACCTCACCAGGAACTGACCAGGCTGGCACCCTGGTCTCAGACTTCTAGCTTCTAGAAGGCAAGAAAAGAACTGCCTGTTGTTTAAGCCACTCAGTCTATGGTATTTTCTTATGGCAGCCTGAGCTGACTAAGACAGGAAGGCTGCTGTAACAAATAGGCCCTCAATTGGGTGAAAGATTAATCACAACAGAAATGTGTTTCTAACTCACCTGATGGCCCTGGGAGGGTGTTTCTGGTCAGAAGATGGCTCTCCTCCTTCACACGGTGATTCAAGGACCCAACTCCCATGATTTCAGGGCCCCTAGTGTCTTCCATGTCTAGCCAGAGGAGGAGAAAGGAATGGTCTGAGGGCATGCTTGCTTTGACTCTTCCCTTCTGCTCACATGCAAAGGTGAGAATGAGTCAGAGGGCTGCACCAATTCAGGAGGAGCTGGGGGTTTAGTCCCTGACCACTGTGTATTCATCAGCATGTGGCCCTGATTTTGGTGGCACTACCTGTCAAATTTTAAAATGTGCACACTCTTTGAAGTAGCGGTGCTATTTCTAGGGATTCATTCTACAGAAATACTGTAGAATGAATACTTGTAACAATTCACGGAAATCTATGTACAACATGGTGGATGCAACATTTTGGAGTATAGCCAAAGATAAAAAAAAAACACCCCAGGTGTCCAGGCTAGGTATATTCTATAGAATCACTAGAAAATATTATAGGAACTGGTGTGGAATGTTGCCTAAGATATATTATTCAGTGTGAAAAGAGTTGCAGACTTTTATTTCTATATACTTATATACATATATTTATGTATTTATATGCATATATATAATTTCACAAATTCCATGCTTGTAAAAAATTTATTTTACATGAATAGGATTGTATTTCTGTTGCTGCCATACCAAATTACCGCAAAATGAAAGGTTTAACAATGACCCTCATTTACCATCCCATGGCTTCCATAGGTTGGAGTTCTGGTAGTCTTGGCTAGGCTGTAATCAGGGTGTAGATGGGCTGTGTGCCTTTCTGGAGGCTCGTGGGAGAATCCGTGTTCTCATTCATTCAGGCTGCTAACGGAATTCAGTTTCATGCTGTTGCTAGACTCAGGTCCTTTGTCCTTGCTGGCTGTCTCCTGGAGGTGGCTCTCACCTTCTCGAAGCTGCTAGCATTCCGTGGCTTGTAGTTTCCATCTCAAAACCAGCCGGAATCATCTAGGACAGTGGTCGGCAAACTCATTAGCCAACAGAGCCAAATATCAACAGTACAACGATTGAAATTTCTTTTGAGAGCCGAATTTTTTAAAATTAAACTATATAGGTAGGTACATTGTTATTAACTTAATTAGGGTACTCCTAAGGCTTAGGAAGAGCCACACTCAAGGGGCGAAAGAGCCGCATGTGGCTCGCGAGCCACAGTTTGCCGACCACTGATCTAGGATTCTCTCCCGATCTTAAAATATGTAACCCAATTTCAGTAGCAGAGCCCCTTTTGCCATGTAATGTAACCCAATCAGGTGCCAAAATCATGGGGGACAAAATACTGCCTCTCACGGATTGTCTGTGTCTCGGGAAAAGTGGGTCTGGCAAGACAAATGCTCTTTGTCAGACTCTGGGTCAGACCTCAGCGGGAGGCCTTGGAAGTGCCCCAGGCCCCGGGTCCAGATCCTTGACCTCTCTGCTCTGGGCTGTGGGACCTTGGGGCAGCCACTGCTCCTCTCTGGATCTCAGTCTCACCTTTAACATGAGGGGGTAGCTTCCCACTTCCGCTGGGACTTGTGTGTAGGTGGGGAGACCTGGCCTATGTTTCCTTTTCTTCCCAATTCAACTGTGTTGTAGGGAGGAAGGGAATATCTATTCCTTTTATTGAATTTAGTGTGATTATTTTAGCTTTAAAAATATTTGCTGTGATGTCACAAACATGCAGGAAAATGCTGACATGAATTTCTACACATGTATATGTACTGGGTCCATGGCCAGGTCGAGTCATTCATTCATGCGAGGAGTATTTAACCAGTTAACTGTCACGTGTCCAAAATGGAAACCATCCCCACATGCCACGATATTTTGAATTTAATTTAAAAAATCAATTTGCAATGAATATTATAAAAAGAAATATATCACTCACAATTCGGGTGTCCTTGAATATTTTCAGTTGAAAGTTCTCATGAAAAAAAAAAGATTTTAAAGCATCTACAGGCGCTTATGGCGTACAAAGGGTTAAGGTATCAGGGACCCATCCCCCAGGTGGGTTGCCAGGCTAAGCAAATAAAAATAAATATAGAGCTCTAACCCATTTGGCTCAGTGGATAGAGCTTCGCCCTGCAAACTCAAGGGTCCCAGGTTCAATTCCAGTCAAGAGCATGTATCTTGGTTGTGGGTACATCCCCAGTAGTAGGTGTGCAGGAGGCAGCTGATCAATGTTTCTCTCCCATTGATGTTTCTAACTCTCTATTCCTCTCCCTTCCTCTCTGTAAAAAAATCAATAAAATATATTTTAAAAAATAAATATAGACCATCCAGTTAAATTTGAATTTCAGGTAGACAATGTGTATCCCATGTAACCGGGTATCCTGTATTTTATCTGGTGATCCCACAAGCTGGCTCCCTTGTGTTTCAACCCAGTCAACACCCCATCGTCCCCAAGGCCAATAGTATTCTGACTCTTCACAGTCGATTCGTTTTGTCTGTTTTTGAGGTTCATATCAAGGGAATGGCACCATGGGCCCTGGCCCTGGGTCTGTCTGGGAGGCCCATCACATTGTGGCCTGTAGCGCATCCTTTTTCATTGCTGTGCTGTATTCTGTTGTATGAATGAACCACGGTTTATTTTTCTATTTTCTTGTTGGTGGACCTTTAGTTTGTTTCCCCTTTCGAGCTACTATAAATAGAGCTTTATGAACATACCTTTCAGCGGCCACATGAACTCAGGAGTGAAATTACCTGGCCATTTTTAGTTTCTAAATTTTCCTCTCAGACAGGGAGAAAAAGACATCCTCCCACACCAGCGAATAAATCGAAGGCTTGAAGGGTCATGTACCCCTGCCTGGCCTTATTCTTTTATTATTATTACTAGAGGCCTGGTGCACAAAAATTTGTGCACTCGGGGTGGGGGGGTCCCTCAGCCTGGCCTGTGCCCTCTCACAGTCTGGGACCCCTCGGGGATGACCACCTGCTGGCTTAGGCCCACTCCCTGGGGGATTGGGCCTAAGCTGGTAGTCAGACATCCCTCTGGCAGCCTGGGAGTCCTTGGGGAATGCCCACTTGCCAGCGGGGAGAATGCCTACGCTGCAGTCGGACATCCTTAGTGCTGCTGAGGAGGCGGGAGAGGCTCCTACCCTCACTGCTCTCCTGGTAGCACACCAGGGG
>NW_006289106.1:325753-392346 GCF_000327345.1 Myotis davidii
ACCTATGAGGGTGTGGCCAGTTGGGTGAGTGGCTGATGGCTATTTGCAGGCTGGCCACAGCCCCTTCAGTGTGGGGGTCCCCACTGGGGTGACTGGCCATCCTGGGTGAGGGACTGAGGGCCATTTGCAGGCTGGCCACAGCCCCTTCAGGGTGGGGTGTACTGCTGGGGTGCCTGGCCAGTCTGGGTGAGGGGCTGAGGACCGTTTTCAGGCTGGCTAAGCCTCCCAGCAGGGACCGTCACCCCATGAGGGTGTGGCCAGCCTGGGTGAGGGGCTGATGGTTGTTTGCAGGCTGGCCAAGCCCCCCAGTGGGGACCCTCACCCATGAGGGTGTGGCCATCCTGGGTGAGGGCTGACAGCTGTTTGCAGGCTGGCCATGGCCCCCAGCTACCCAAGCTCCCAGTGGAGGCTGGCTGAAAGCAGGTATCTGGGATTTATTTTGTCTTCTATAATTGAAACTTTGTTGCCATGAGTGGAGGCCACAGCCTACTCAGGGCAGGCAGGAAGCCTGGCTTCCTCCATCGCCTGGGCAACCAAGCTTCCTACTTGCTCCAGCTTTGTGGCTGTCGGCCGCCATCTTGGTTGGGTTAATTTGCATATATTCACTCTGATTGGCTGGTGGGCGTGGCTTTGGCATAGCAAAGGTATGGTCAATTAGCGTCTTTGTCTTTTATTAGTGTAGATTGTTTTGATCCTCACCAGAGGATATTTTTTTCCATTGATTTTTTTTAAAAGAGAGAGTAGAGGGGAGGGAGGAGAGAGAAACATTGATGTGAGAGAGACACATGGGTTGGTTGCCTCCTACACACGCCTCAACCTGGATTGGGCATTGAGCCTGCAACCGAGGTACGTGCCCTTGGTTGGGAATTGAACCTGAGACCTTCAGGCCATGGGCGGATGCTCTAACTACTGATCTAACTGGCCAGGGCTGGCCTTATTTTTATTTCCTGGATGAAGGACTTCATGGACATTTTTGAGTTCTCATCCTCTCCTTAGGAGTAGCGTGTGTATTTCTAATGTGTGAGCTTGCAAAGTTTTAGGGAATGTTTTTCCTTTACTCTTTTTGCTAAGTGCCATCTTTTTACTGATTTTTAGCACAGATAAAGCTGCTCTTCATCAGTTACTAGCATTTGTTTCACCTGTGGGTGGGGAAGCCTGGTGGCCTGTCCATATGAGGTGGGTCACAGAAGGCCCCCAGATTTCCTGGGGTCCCTCCCTCCCTGCTCCTCTTCCATAGCTTCTGGACCAGCCTGTATCAATCAGGAGCACCTGCAGACACTATCTAGTTGCCATGGCAACTTAGGCTGGTCCAGGCATGGAGTTGGGGGTCAGTCCCTGTCTCAGGTGTGGCTTCCGTTTGGATTTGGGGAAGTGGTGGATACAGGTGCTTCTGGAAAGTTCTGTTCTCATTGCGTTAATGGCAAGGCTTTCTGTGGCCTCAGGCTTAAAGCTACTTATTTTTTTTCTATTTGCTTTCCCCCATTGTCTTCTCTTGGAACCGTCTGTTCATGAAACCTGGCTGCTTCTAGGGGAAGCCAACCCATGCGCTTTGTCCTCCGTGCTGTGGTTGGACAAACAGAGAAAGGGGATAGCACACCTGGGCACAGGGCCTGGCAGGTGCCAGGGAGGGACGCCTGCCTGGGAAGCGCCTGTTGGCCAGGTTTGTTTCTCTGTGTACACACAGGACAGCTGGGGCTCTGGTGGAACTGCTGGCGAGGGCTCTGCAGAACGCACTAGATGGTGTTGTTAGAGCAGCTGTCCCCTCTCCCCATGGCCACCAGGCTCCGCCCACCGGCTGCAGTATCAACACAAGAGCCAGTGTTGACCAAACACTTCCCCTGGCCCCGTGCTGTGCTCAGGGTGCTGCCTTGTCACTGGTAAGCTCACTGACCCACCAGATGGTATCACCCCACGTTGTTTAGAAGACTGAAGGGTTAAGTAATTTTCTGGGGACCACACAGCTAGTGCATTGTGTGCTGAGGTCTGACCTGGCACCGAATACATCTTCCTCCCAACCACACTCTATCCCATCTGTACTTAGAAGTCCTTGACTTCAGGCAAAGTTTGCAAAGTGTGTGATGATGGTTTCCTGAACTCATTCATTCATTCATTCATTCATTCATTCATTCATGCATTCATGCAAGAAATGTTTAAGGTGCCAGGGACACAATGGCAAACAAAACAGAACAAGATCCTCAGCCTATGGGGGGAGGCAGCTGTTATTCAGGCCCACACCTAAGTCCCATTTCCAGAGAGGGACCATCCCCACGGGCAAGATCTCATTGGAAGACGTGAAGAGTGTGCCTGCATTTAGCTACAGCCCTGAATGATGAGAGGAACCTGGCCCCCAGGGAACAGCATTCTAGGAAGAGAGAACAATAGATACAGAGCTTGAATGAGCTTGGCAGATACCGGGAAGGGTGAGGAGGCTAGTGAGTCCGGAGCTTGGAGGGCAAAGGGGAGAAAGGCGGGGATGAGGTCAGAGAGAAGAGACAGCCCTGTGTGGCCTGTATTATTATAACAGTGGAAGGGCTGACGGTAGTTTCAAAAAGACCCCACTGACTGCAGGATGCAGTTTGGCAGCGGGGAGTGGGGAAGCTGACTGGCCTGGGAGAAGCAACTACCTGAGTGCAAGTGAGAGCCGAGGGGGGCTGTGCAGTGAGTGGTGGGAGGGGATGGGATTCGGGATGTGTTTTGGAAGTGAGTGGGTAGGACCTGCGATGGATTTGACTCAAGGAGTGAAGGGAAGTAAGGAACGGTGAGTGACAACTCACCGAATGGTTCAGCCATTAGCACTGGGGACCATGTGCTTTACTGCAGGGCGGGAAACGCAGCGTGTGGATGTCTCAAAAATTGGCACCTGAGCTGTGTGTGTCTTAGCTTTTGTCTTTCCTGCTCCTCCTCCCACCTTCCCAGGTACAAATACCCTTTCTGTAGGTGCCTGAATCTTTTTCCACGAAAGTGTTCCCACTGCGCCTGGTTTCTGAGGTCTTAGCTAAATTGTAGATACTACACAGCACACCCAACCTGACAGCTGGGTTCTCTCTCTCTCTCTCTCTCTCTCTCTCTCTCTCTCTTTACTTGGGGGCATCTCTCTTTGAGGTTGATGCAGTAAGAATATTATTTTGGGGGTGGTCTTTGTTAGCTACCAGGCGTACCATGGCCAGGGCCACAAAGTACAGAAGGTGGTGGTGCAGCCCATCAACCTCATCTTCAGATCCTTGCAAAATAGACCTCAGGTTCAGGTGTGGCTTGCTGTGCAGGTGAGCATGCAGCAGAGGGCCGTGTCGCTGTTGGCTCATGCTGAGAGGAGATACTGTTACTCTGCTCCCAAGCGTCTCCACCTGGAAATGACGAAGGAAGCGAGAAATGGTCGAGAAGCAATACAGCTTGTGTTCCTTGGGTGTCCTTTGCTGGGAGTATAGTTCTTCAACATTTATTCATGTTGCTCTCATTACCCGTATGTTACTACCAGATGACAATCAATGATGTAGCATTGTTTTTATTAAAAAAAAATTTTTTTTGGCAGGAGAGGGATGACTCCTGAAGGTAGTGATGAAGCTTGAATCTACCTTCTGTCCTCAGTTTTATTGCTGTAAAATGGGGAACAAAATGCCTTCTATGTGTAAGTGCTTATAAAAGGAATCACAGATTTTTTATCAAAATGAGGGGAACGCATTTGGAAAAAGCACAAAAGACTATAAATGCGTGGTTGGAGGCAGTTACAAGTAAGGTTTTGTGGGATAAAATAGAAGCTTCAAGGTGTCAGGAAGGATAGATCTATTAAACTCCATTAGTTACATGATTTGGAAAGAAAGTTATATCAAATTGTGTGCTTCAGGGAGACTGGGAGAGTTATTGAATCTGTGGATACTTCAAACAGGGGGAGAGGAAACAGAAGGTTGCTAAGCCTGTCTTCTCACACCCATTTTTTGTTTTGTTTTTTTGCAACCTGGGGTGGTCTTGTTCTCTGCACCCATCTCCTTACACTTCTGGGTGTTGAGGTGATTGTGCAATATTTGCGTCTGAGGTTTAACCTAATGCTGTTTTATTCATACTGGCCTTCCAGTGGGTTTGCTTTTTCTTGGGCAGACATGGAGAAGCTAATGGTAGGGGCTGATGCTGGTGGGAAAAATCAGTTTGGGATTAAAAATATGCTGTTGGGTGAGGTGTGCATTTCGAAAGCCATGGACTGTCTCACTCCAAGAAGAACCAAGAAAAGTCCTCCCCGTGGTCCAGCAGGTCCTGCACAAGCACCCTCCTCCCCTCTCCTCTCCTCCTTGATCAATCACAGACACCCCAGGCTCCTCCTTATTCCTTGAGTGAGTCATGTGTGGCCCTGCTTCAGGACCTTTGCACATGCGATTCCTTCAGCCTACGATACTAAAGTGCTATAGGTCAATACTTTCACCTTGACCACTTGATTTAATACTGCAACCTGCCCTGTGGGCCCTCCTGGGGCTGCTGCCTGGAACACTCTTCCCTTACGTACCCACATGGCCACTGCATCCGCTCCTAGGGTGTCTGCTTAGATGTCATTTCCTCAGTGACACTCTCTGACCCCCTAGTTAACACAGTAACCAGCCCACCGAACACTTCTATCAGTTCCGGGCTGAGTTGTGTCCCCCCCAAATTCAGATGTTGAGATTCTAACCCCCAGCACCCCAGAATTACGACTATATTTGGAGATGGATCTTTAGAGAAGTAATGAAGGTAAAACGAGGTCCTAATCCAGTGTGGCTGGTGTCCTTAGAAGAAGTGGAGATTAGGACACAGACATGCACAGGGAAGGTGATATGAAGACACAGGGAGAGGAAGGTCAGCTACAGGCCAAGGAGAAATCATCCCTGCTGATACCTTCATCTCGGACCCATAGCCTCCAGAAGGATGAAGAAATAAAAGTCTGTTTAGGCTGCCCAGCCTGGCACTTCGTTACAATGGCCCCAGCCAACAAATGCACCTTCCCCGTTCAGTTTCTCTCCAGAGCACTTTTCAATTCCTCATCTCTACGTAACGTTCCTATGTTGTTCATTGCCCTTCTCACCCCGAGAATGTCCATCCCATGATGTGGGGGACTTATGTCTGGCTCATTCGCAGCTGCCCAACACAGGGTGGGCACATGGAGGCCTCACTCCGCGTTCGTTGAATGAATAAGTGAGTGGAATGGACACAGAGATCTTCTCGGGGCTGTGAGTTCCTCTGGTGTTGAGTATCCACCTGGAACATTCATGCGCGGTGGGAACTTGTCCATGTTCTCTTTCCAGAAAGCCAGCGGAGGTGGCCAGAGCAGGCTCCCTTGGCAGGTGGCCACACCCGCGTGGATTTTAAAGCTGAACCTTGAACTCGCCCTTCCCGTTTTCTAAGTGGCTCTCTGGAGCTCACAGGACCCAGGGACCCGAGGATCCCGACCAAGCAGGCTCCTGACGACCCATTTTGCAGAGGGGAACACTGAGGTGCTGAGACATCCAGCGACCCTCCCTCTGCGGCCGGCACCTCTGAGGTGGAACGTGTGTCCGGGGACACAGCTCATGGCCTTTCACTCCATCGTCGGCATCTGTTGCCAGGCAGCTCCTAAGAACCGGCTTTCCTGCCCGGAGTTGCCAAGGAAATACTAAATCCCGGTGGGCTGGGCCTCGGGTGTATTTTGACTTCCCGGGAAAGGCTGTCTGGTCGCCTGCACTGTGCTTTGATCTGCCTCCTCTCCTGCCCCTGTGCTCACTCTCTCTGCACCCCTTCACTCTCCCTCTCTCTCTCTTTCTTCTCTAGTTTCACCCTGTGCTGGAGGCAGAAGACCCCGAGGTTTCTGAGCGAGGCCCATGGATGGCGAAGTCTTCCTGAGTCCCAGACCCCATGTTCTCCTCCCGTGGTCATTATGATGCCCTGCAGGACGGTGGCTCAGGGCCCCCAGATCCGGCCCCCCTGGGCCCACCCAGCACCTTGCAGGTCACACGGTCCCACCGGATGAGCGGCAGCTGCGAGGGGCCCCCTCTGAAGCGGCGGGGTGGCCTGGTGGACCACCGGGATGTCATCTTGGCCCACCAGGCGCACAAAATCCAAAGCACCCCCCAGGCCAGGAGGAAGGAATGGGAGTGAGTATGCACGGGGTGGATGGCCAGCCCCAGCCCTGGGCAGGGACCCGGGGTACGGGGCCATACGAGGGGTCTCTTGAGGTCAGGCACAGCTCATTTCTCACAAATTCTGGGGGGAGGGGGCGGGCGGGTGCTTGCGACTGGAACACGTTCATAAGCTGTGCTGGCTGCTGACACCTCAAATGCCTTCCCTGTCTGTTGATTAATATCAGCTGCCTTGAGCACCCCTTGGGAACCCCCGGGACATCTCATGGTATCGCAGCAAAGGGGTTAATGGTAGGTGAAGCAGGGTATCCTCAGAGGACCCTGCTTGGGGACCTGGGAGGGGTTTGCAGATAATTCCAATGGGCGTGAACCTGCTGAGAAATGCCACTTTCCGGGGAGGGTTGGGGGGGGCGGGGGGGAGAAGACAGGAATTGCTCTCCTCAACCAGTGGCAGAAAGACACGTTTGTAATGAAGGTAAAGAGGGGGCTGTGAGAATGGGGTGACTCTGGAGATCCTGGTCCTGGCCCCCCTTTCTCTCTGCCCCCGAAGGGGATCTTCTCCTGGGACCTGCTGTGCAGACAAGGGTTGGGCTTCGAGCTGTCCCTCTCATGTGCTCCTGGCCCGTGGCCTCCCTGGGCTCAGTGTCTCTGGGAAGTTGCTCTTTCTGGGCTGCCAGAGGGCCGAAGGCATGTTGTGCGAAGGATCAGTTCTGGCCACAGAGGAAGGAGAGCCGGCACCGGTTCCTTTTTCTTTTTCTCAAGTGTTTCTTTGGCAAAAGCTCAGAGCCGTGTGGCTTCCGGCAGAGATCAGGTGGGATGTGAAAGACTGATTTCAGGACGACCGGGGCTGAGGCTGGCATGGGTGCTGATCACTCCCGGGACCCTAAAGCCCCTCTCCCACCCTCTGCTGCTCCAGTCCGGCACCACACGGCCCTTCTCCTGTTTCCCATCTGCTGGAAGGGGGAGCTGGGTATGGATGCCAGTGGGGTTTGCCGTGTGCCAATGAGGGCTGTGTAAATACAGGATGCAAGGAAGACTGGATTATCTATGGGAGCCGTTAAGATCTCAGGTTGAGTGAGAAAGGTGGTGCCAGTTTGGCCTCTGAGGTGGTTTCCTGAGGTTAGCCTGACATCTGGTGGCACATTCTGGCATCATGTAGAAAGGGAATGGTGGTGACAGGACACTGAGGTCCTTTTGACTTTCTCCTCCCCACCCATCCATCTAGGCACCTATCCATTCATCCATTCATCCATTCATCAGTCCACCCATCAACCCATCCACCCTTCCTTCCATCTATCCATCTATCACTTCCTAAATAACTAGGGTGCACCTAACATCTGTAGGTACAATGCTAAACACTGTTCTTCTATTACCCGCTCTCCAGGACTCATCTTCTTTCTCTTCTCCCTTCTATTTAGTCCCCGTTTATTTCCCTTCTCCTCCTTTTTCCTTTCATTTTATTTTTAAAAAGAAATTTGATCAGTTCCCTTAGAAACAGCGAGGCTTCTCGAAGGGATTAGAATGAATTATTTCCACAGACCCATTAAGAAGAGATTTTTAGGGGAGGAAAAAGGGTCAGTGAATTAAAGAGATAATAAAACACACCCTGTTCCCCAAGGAAAATGATTAAGTATAATCTATATCTATATATATAAAAGGCTAAGTGACCATTCTACTGGTCAGACTTTTCCCTATGACACACACTGACCACCAGGGGGCAGACACTCAACACAGGAGCTGTGGAGCTGCGGTGACTTGGCAGCAGCAGTTCTCGGGTGACATACCCTGGAACCAGAGAAGAGGGAGCCTGATTCCTCCCGGGGCCCTGCAATTCCACCTTATGTTGTTGCTGGGGCACTGTCGGCCCCAAATCTGGTTTATTGCACACTTGCATTTGTGTTCCACACCCTGTACCACAGCACCTTTGCAGGGTGCCCTCTTGCACTCCGGGACCCTTCAGGGGATGTCAGAGTGTTGGTTTCGGCCCGATCCCCTAAGGCAGACCAAGGGACCCCACCTGCCGGATCGAGCCATGGCACCAGGTGTGGCTGGCCAGGGAGGGACCGCGGGAGTTTGGCTCCAGGGCGTGTCTGGCCTGCCTCCTCCAGTCCCACCCTGCTGGCCTGGCCACCTTCTCATTAATTTCCTTTCAATGTGCACAAACCAGTGCACCAGGCCACTAGTTTATAATAGTAATGACAGCTAATGCTTATTGGGCACCTACTGTGGCCAGAACTTTATGGTCTTGTTGCCCTTTCATGACTCTGCCATGCAGTGGTTATTGTCCCCAACCTGCAGGTGGAAAATGGAGGCTGAGAGAGGTGAGTGCCTCTGAGCTTGCCGCTAGAAAGTGGTAGAACTGGGATTCGAACCCAAGGGCTGTCAGACTCCAAAACTTGAGCTCTTTACCATTTGGCCAAAGATTTACTACAGTAGAAGGTGGTAGGAACAAACTTTCATATAACTCGGGAAATAAGAAAGTCAGTCCTATCATGGAGAAAAGAGAAGCATTGTAGGGTATTCCGAATCAGGAGACCCTGTTTAAGATGCCATTTCCGCCACAGCCTCCTTGAATGGCCAGCTTCTGCCTCGGTTCCCTATTTCTGTCACTTTCTCCTTGAATGGCCAGCTTTTGCCTTAGTTTCCTATTCCCGTCACTTTTTAGTACCATGAAAAGACTTGAAGAATCTATAGCCATGATCTTTAAATTTCTGAACTCCTACGCCTATCAGTAAAACAAACACATTTTCAGCACACCCATAATGTATATTTTTATTTATCAGTTACAACAGTATTCTGCTGTATTTATTACATGCACTATGAAAATGTTAAGATGATGAAATACTAGTGAGTAAATTTTTAAAAATGATTTTAAAATTTTAAAATATTTTTTATATTTTTAGATATATATTTTTATTGATTTCAGAGAGGAAGTGAGAGGAAGAGAGAGCTAGAAACATCAATGATGATAGAAAATCATTGATTGGCTACCTTCTGCATGCCCCCTACTGGGAATCAGCCCCCAACCTGGGGATGTGCCCTTGACTGGAATTGAACCTGGGACCCTTCAGTCCACAGGTCGATGCTTCACTGAGCCGAAGGGGCTAGGGCAAAATGATTTAAATTTTTAGAATTCAATGATACGAACACTTTTGCCCTCGTGTTTTAGAAGTTTGCCTTCACTTTTTGACTACTTGTTTTGTAAGAGCATTTTATTCTGAACGTGTTCAAATACATGAACAGCTGAGAGAACCGCACCGTGACCACCACATATCCATGACCCCAATTTAATAATTATCAAGATTTTTGCAGATTAGCATCATTAAGCCATTTTCTTCTTTCTTGTCTTCTGAGCTATTTTAAAGCAAATTCCAGACCATATATGGTTTTACCAACTTCAGGTTACACATCTAAAGCACACGGGCATTTTCTTACTAATACCACACTTACAAAACTAACAATATAATTTTATATAAATTTCCAGTCCACATTCAAACTGCCCTACTTGTGTTTTTATAGTTGATTTCTTTGAATCAAGAAGGTCTGTATATTGCATTTGGTTGTCAAATGTCTTTTTTTTTATTGTGGTGAAATACACATAACATAAAATTTATCATCTTAACCATTTTTAAGTGTACTGTTTGGTGGTATTAAATACATTCATATTGCTATGCAACCATCACCACCACAAATCTGGTTTTTTTTTTAAAGCCTATTAACTATTCCTTTAAAATGGTGTTAAATGTTTTTAAAGTGTCCAGTTCAGTGGCCATTAAGTATAGTCACATTGTTGTACACCCATTATCACCATCCATCTCCAGAACTTTTTTATCTTCTTAAACTGAAACCTAGTTCCTATTAAACAGTAACTCCCCACCCCTCCCCCAGCCCCTGACACCCGCCATTCGACGTTCTGTCTCTATGAATTTGACTTCTGTAGGACCTCATTTAAGTGGAATCATATAGAATTTGTCCCTTTGAGACTGGCCTATTTCACTCAAGATAATATCCTCTGGTTCATCCATGTTGTAGCATGTGTCAGAATTTCCTTCCTTTTAAAGATTGACTAATGTTCCGTTGTATGGATATGCCACATTTTGTTTATCCAGTCACCTGTCACTGGACACTTGGATTGCTCCCACCTTCCAGCCATTCTGAATAAGACAGCCATGAACATGAGTGTATAAATATCTCCTAAAACACCGTTTTCAGCTCTTCTGGCTGTATACCCACAAGTGGAATTGCTGGATCGTATGGTAATTCTGTGTTTACTTTTTTCGTTGTTCTATCTCTTGAGACTTACTTAGTCTAGACCCTGCCTCCTTTCCCCCATCCTATTGACTCATGGAAGAAACCAGATCCATTGTCCTATAGAAAATGCCCCATTCGGAATTGTCTGTTTGAAAACCTTTGCATCCTGCTAACCACGTGGCTTTGCCCATTGTGGGAATCCCACCAGGCATAGTGCCTACGAAGGTGAAGTAACCACAGCAGAGGGACTCCACATCCCACAATGTCTTCCTGAGAATTTCGCATGTTTTTGGCCGCCCTTTAATAGAGATTGCAAGAGCTCACCACTGTTTTGACTTCTTCCTGTGACTGATGGGGTCCTGGTGCCAGGAAAGGACAGAGTCCCAGCTTTGCCATTTCTCACCGCCCCTTTCTGCTCCCATTTATATATTCTTGAATCCTTGTTCTTTCTAGAAACCTTCCACCTTGCCAGCCGATATCCCAACCCATGAACCCATTAGCACAGGTCTGAGCAGGCTGCAGTACGTCGCCATGGGTTGCCATGGTTATTTATCTTGTTCTCGTCTGTTTCTCCCATTAGAATGTCCCCAGCAGGGATGCTCATCTGTCTTGCTCACTGCGTGTCCCTGGTGCCTGAGACCAGGCTGGTACCCAGTAGGTGCTCAGTAAATATCTATTGAATGGACATATCCAAGGAGAATGAGTGAGGGTCGCTGCCAACTGGCTAAGCAGATTTGGGTCAGCCATATATTAAGGAGTAAGAAAGCCAATGAATGCTTTTCTTCGTTTTAGATGAAACAATAAATGAAATGGAAGTTTGAGTATTTGGTTCCACACTTCCACAGACGCACTCCCTGGGGTGCCCCTAACCCACTTTGGAGCTTCTTATACCCAGAGTGCAGTGAGGAGGCGCTGTCTACCTCCCCTCGCCCCTACAGGCTTTCCTTCTCCCCCTCCTTCCTCCTCTCCCTCTTTCCTCCTCCCTTCCTTCTCTTTACCCACACTATCTCCCTTCCTCATCCCTGTACCCCTTTATCCGTCCATCCCCTCCTTCCTTCCTGTCTCCCTCTCTCCTCCCACTCTCCTTTTCCCTCTTTCCTCCTCCCCCTTACTCCTCACTTTATCGCTTCCTCTCCCCTTCATCTCTCCTTCCCTCCCCCTTCCTTCCTTTCTTCTTCCCTTCCTTCCTTCCTTCCTTCCTTCCTTCCTTCCTTCCTTCCTTCCTTCCTTCTTTCCTTCCTTCCCCACCCCTTTTCTCTCCTTCCCCTCCTCTCTCCCTCTTACCTTCTCCCTTCCTCACCCTTTCTTTCCCTCCCTCCTCTCCCCCTACTTCTTTCTTTCACCAATAGTTAGGACACCATCTCATGTGGGGCCTTGGGGACACATCAGTCAACAGTCCGCTCTTTCCAGAACCACACTCTCCACCCAGCAGGAAAAACCAACACAAAACAAATGATAAGCAGGAGGAGCGCTCAGAGGGGCTGCACAGGGTCTGGGGGGGACTGGGAGGGCCTCCCCAAGGAGGAAATTTCCAGGCAATTTCTTCTCACACTTCTCTACATTTGGAACCCCAGTGGGATCTTGTTAAATGCAGATTCCCATTCGGCCGGTCTAACCTGGGGCCTGGGACTCTGAATTTCTTTTCAGCAGGCTCCCAGGTGAGGTCAGTGGTCTGAGCACCCGCATTCTAACCCCCATCATCTTCCTTCTCCTCGGCGAATAGAGGACCTGGGAGGGAGAATGAGGGGCTGGGGGAGGATAGCTAAGCAAACCGCAATGAGTGCCGTGAATAACACTTATTATGCTGTAATGATAATAATAACCAGTATTGATGGTGCATTTGCTATCTGCAGGGCACGGATCCAAGTCCTTTCTATATAAACTCATTTAACCCTCATCACCATTGTGATAAATAGATCTCGCTTTTCCAAAGTGTTTCTGTGCTCACGTGGCACACGGCGGTCCTGTGAAGCAGCCAGAGCCGGCATTGTCGTTGTTACTGTCACTGTTAGTTTGCTCTTTATGCAGAGAGGCAAACAGGTTCCCAGTGTTACCGAGGCATCGAGGTTCAAGCCATGACAGGAATGGCGTGACCTTGACTTTCAGGACAGAACCAGCCATTTCTGTGCGGTGGAGGCCCAGGCCCCGCCATCCTGCAGGTCCCCAGCTGGGGCTGGGGTGGCTGGCCTGAGTTGCCCTGGTCCCTGAGGCCTAAGCGTCCAGGAGAGGGCATGCCAGGTGAGGAAGAAGGAGAAGTGGATTCTTCTAGAGAATCAGTTTTTCCATTTATTCTCTGCTGCTCTCACTCCCTCAGTTTTCAATGCCCAGTAAGATAGCTCCATAGTTTTCAGTGAGAAAATTAGGATTATATGGGACCGTTAGTAAAACGACGAATGTCACTGAACCGCAAAGAGAGACGATTAACCTGTATGGGATATCAATGATTGTGGAAATGGGTCTAGGGGACAAACCAACGTCCTCCCCAAGGCCCTCAAGGCCCTGTTCCTGCTCTCCCCCTGGCTCACTCTGCTCCAGCCGCATGAGCCTCCCACTGTCCATCGGACACATCAGGGTGGCCTGCCTCAGGACCTTTGCACTTGCTGTTCCCTCTGGTGGGAATGTTTCCCCCTGTATATCCACATGGCTCCTTCCTCACCTCCTTCCAACCGTTACTTAAGATCACTTCCTTAACAAGCCTTTCTCCACCACCCTATGTGCTTGTTTTTATCCTCACCTGAGGATATGTTTTCGTTGATTTTAGAGAGAGAGGTAGGGAGAGAGAGAAGAGAGAGAGACAGAGAAACATCGATGGGAGAGAGAAACATTGATCGGTTGCCTCCTTTACTTGCCCTGACTGAGGATCGAACCCACAACCTTTTTTCCCCCCCTTTTGGTGCATGGGACGAGCAACTGAGCAACCCAGCCAGGGCCTCGCCACCCTATTCCAATGCAGCCCCCATACATGTCTGTTCCCCCTGCCCTACTTTATTTTCCCATTAGCACAGTTGATCAGTTCATATGTATATATTTGGCTTTTATCTTGTTGACTGCAGTCTCTCCACCAAGGCAGGCATTTTTGTCTGGTTTGTTCTTTGCTCGGTCCCCAGCTTCTAGAACAGGGCCCAGCAAGCCATAGTCAGGGTGCCAAATCCAGGCCGACACCTGTTTTGGTGTGGCTCATGGGCTAGGAAAGTTATTACTTGCTTAAGTGGTTGGGGGGGGGGATCAAAAGAAGGATAATATTTCTCGATATGTGAAAATTCTATGAAGTTAGTAAACATTCAGTGTCCATGCAGTGTTATTGGAGTGTAGCCTGGTGGGTTTGTGTGCCCATAAGTATGTTGTCTGTGGCTACATGTGTGCTACAGGGCGGAGCTGAGTCTGTAGAAGAGGCTGGCCTGCAAAGCTGAACATTTTGACTTTCAGGCCCTTTACAGAAGTTTGGGGACCCCTGTGCCAGAACAGGGCCTGGCTCTGGCCGCGGCGGCCACAGCGAGCCGCTAGGTGGCGCTGTGGCTTCCGAGTGGAGGCGGGAAGTTGTGGTCCCCCCTCCCGGTTCCCATCTCCAGTCCTTCCTGCTCCCGGTGGACAGTGTTCTGAGAAATGGAAGGCAGACCCAAAGTAAGAATCCGATTTTCATCACATAACACTCAGTCGTTACATGTATGGCGACTTTGTTCGTGCACAAGGGGCTTGTAAAGACGAACTGGGGCGAGTCAGTGTTTTAAGGACTCTGGAGGGGGGGCGTGGCAGGGGATGGTGGTTCCAGGTGGGTCCTGAGGTCACTTGCTGGGCCCACGCGGCTTTGGCCTGGGTTGTGGTTGCATTTCTGGCCTGGGAGCCAGACAGTCGCCTGTTCAAATCCCAGCTCTCCTTCTTGCTGACTCAGGTTGGGGGCGGGAGGGGGGAGGCATTTTTCTCTACTCTGTGCCTCAGTTTCCTTGTCTGTAAAGTGGAAGTAACAGAAGCACCTGCCTCTTGGGTTCTTTTTTTTTTTTAGGGCAAGGTTTATTTATTTATTTTACATTTTTCCCCTTTATTGATTAAGATATTACAAATGTGTCCTTATCCCCCCAATGTCCCCTCATCCCCCCAATCCTGCTCTCACCCTCACCCTCTCTTGTCCACATCCATCTGCTATGCTTATATGCATGCATACAAGTCCTTTGGTTGATCTTTCTCCCTCCTTAGGCTGTTTACAGATCTTAGCTATGGTGAATTGTGCTTCTATGAACATAGGGGTGCATATATCCTTTCTAATTGGTGTTTCTGTTTTCTTGGGATATATTCCTAGAAGTGGGATCACGGGGTCAAATGGGAGTTCCATTTTTAGTTTTTTGAGGTTCTTAAAAAGACGAGATTCGATGCCTTATTAAAGGGCAAGCATGTGGGACCGCACAGGCGGGCAGGAAGCCTCGGCGACAGTGTGCGATGGTTCCAGGGAGGGTGTGAAGCAGCTGGAGTCCTCAGTTTACACAGTGAAAGAGACAGAGAGGCCAGCAAGTTGTTGAGCCGTCACAGTTAAACTGAAGTCTGACCTTTAAAGAAGACCTGTTAGGATTCAGAGCAGTTTTTCCCCTTCCTTTCTCAAGGGAGGCAGTTGGGCAATTCTAGCCTAGAATTGATATTAAAATAAAATAGGTCTGGTCCCAGGGAGCTGCCTTTTCGGTGCAGCGGCTGGTTTCCAGTGCAGGAAGACCCCCCTTTATCCTTTGCATTAGCAGCTTGGCTGTGGCCAGCCATGGAAGGCCTGGGGAGGGTCCCCCAGAGATGGTGCGCCCCCCCTCCAACTCCCATTTCTTATGATCTATCAGATTCTCCACATTAGTCTTTGGAACCCAAGCAGTTTGTGAATCAACATCCCCCTTGCTCACCCCTCAGAGTCACCATTTTGCCCACTGCTGAGTCCCATCTTTTTTTCTGCCACCATCACTACAGCATGTCCTTTCAACACATTAAGGTTCTCCTGGCCGCTAGAACCAGCTCAAAGGAGGCCACATTGGGATAAAGTAAAATGAAATGATTTCGCCGAAACCGGTTTGGCTCAGTGGATAGAGCATCAGCCTGCGGACTGAGGGGTCCCGAGTTCGATTCCGGTCAAGGGCATGTACCTTGGTTGCAGGCGCGTCCCCAGTGGGGAATGTGCAGGAGGCAGCTGGTCGATGTTTCTCTCTCATCGATGTTTCTAACTCTCTATCTCTCTCCTTTCCTCTCTGTAAGAACTCAATAAAATATATTTTAAAAAAATGAAATAATTTCTTTCCTTCTAACATTTTCAACTTGTTGCAGCCCCTTTGGGGAGAGGAGGGTGTAGGTCTTATAACCCCCCAATGAGCTCAGGGCCACAAATCAGGTGGGCAACAGTACAGGTAAAAACTCAGCCCGAAATGCCACTTTCCAAAGCAAACGTGGTCTCTGGCCACACAGGAAGCCGTGCTGGACTGTTTTAAGTTGTTCTGGAGACCCCACATGTGCTACCAAGGACAGATTTGGCAGCACAAGTAGCTGCCTTCCAATCTCAGCCCATCCATTAGAGCTGGGAGACCCTGGGCAAATGCCACAGCCCCTTCGGGTGTGTTGGGGGCGGGAATTATAAAAGTTCCTGGTGCAGAGGGTCTGGGAAAGTGCACTGATGAGGCAGGGCTCAGATAGAAGGGTCTTAGAGGAAAAGTCAGCCTAGCCTTTCCCCTTCTGTAGTCTGGGGACTCTGTGGGCCAGTGATTCTCAACCTTCTGGCCCTTTAAATACAGTTCCTCCTGTTGTGACCCAACCATAAAATTATTTTCGTTGCTACTTCATAACTGTCATGTTGCTACTGTTATGAAGCGTAATGTAAATATCTGATATGCAGGATGGTCTTAGGCGACCCCTGTGAAAGGGTCATTCGACCGCCAAAGGGGTCGCGACCCACAGGTTGAGAACCGCTGCTCTGGGCACTATTTACATGTAGTTTCTCCAATCTGCATGTTAGGGATTCTGAATTGGAGCTCAGGCAGCGTTGTGGCTCAGGAGCCAGGTTGGCTGGATCTATAGTGTAGGTCTGCTCCTTGCTGTGTGGCCTCAGGGAAGTGACTCCACCTCTCTGAGCAGCCTCGGTCGCCACATCTGAAAGTGCGGAACAGAATAGCACTCGCCTCATAGGGTTGTTATAAGGATTACACATTTGCAAAACGCTGCAAACAGTGCCTGGCACATTATAAATGTTACAGACGTGTTAAGTTAAATAAGATGAACGAATTCCCACCCACGCCCCTGGCTGTGATCTCCAAAAGAGCACAGGCCGTATTTTGTTGATTGTGTATCACTAGGGCTTAAGCACATGGTAGGTGGTCAGTAACGGTTGGACGGAAGCTGGATATGAAATGAGCATGAATTTTTGGCTAAGAGATGAAAACCTAACCTCTGAGTCTGGGGTGCAGACTTCTGTAAGGGGCAAGAGAGCGAATCTTTCAGTTCTGGGAGTCACTTGGTCTCTCTTGTAACAACTCAACTTTGCCTACATAGCATGAAAGCAGCCATAGAAAATGTGTAAGTGAATGGGCATGGCTATGTGAAGTTTTATAAATAAAACTTTATGAAAACAAGTCGTGGGCCATGTCTGCCCTGAGGACTGTCACTTGCCGACTCCTGCTGTAAGTCATGGTGAGAGGTTAGTGGGAACAGAGAGGAGATATTTCACACAGTGTTTTCTGTGTAGAGTGTAGAGATGGTGAAATCAAAAGCCAACAGTGGTAACCCTTAAGCCTTGAATCAGAGGGCATATTTTTTATGTTATTAATATTTATTAAGCACATGTTATGCTGTTCACATGCTGATCATTGTAATGGGCACTCTCATACTTTAAAAAAATGTTTAGAACAACCTTGATGAATATCTTTCATTATCCTTCCCTCCTTTTTAAAATCAGGAAAATAGAGCCCAGAGTGGTTAAGAAACTTTCCCAAGGTCACACAGCTCAGAAACGATATTCCAGGCCAACTGAGTTAGTTTCCAAAGCCCTTTCCTCCCTGGCCAGCGAAGGGTTGGGGCCTTCTTTCACAGCTGTCATTTAAATGTCCCAGCCACCCATGCAGGCCCTAGAAGTGAGCCCCCGAACACGGGAGGCATCGGAAGGCTTACACAAAATGCACTGAGATTTTCAGCAGACACGCATGAGGGAGATTCTGTACAAATGGGTGTGGAGCCTGTGCCCGGGGCCCGTTGGTGGGCCTGCTGGAACATTCCGGAGCTCTGCAGCTCCTGCCTCAGCACGAGGATCCCTATTTAAAAGAGGCTGCATCCCATGGGGTCAAGCTGAGAGCTCCTTGGGTGTCTCAGTCCTGGAGGCTGGGATTCTTCCTCCCACATTTTCTCCCTCAGCCTGGACGAGAGCCCTCACATTGCCTGAAGCCCCAGCTTGGTTGGTTCCTAGCGGTGCAGCCACTTTCAGGGGCTGCCCCATTTTCTTGAGAGCCGGGTCCAAAATCTCCAGTCCTGGATTAGGCCCGTGTGCTGGCCTCTGGCTGGCCTCTGGCTGACCTCTGCCGGTTGGCGACACAGCAGCACAGGTATCCACGTGGCTTTGGCTGTCCTGCAGGACACTCCCCGACAGCCTTTAGCACACAGCATTGCCCCTTGGAGAGCCTGTTAAAACACAGATATTGCAGGACCCACCTGAGGTTTTTTGTTGTTGTTGTTAATCCTCACCTGAGGATATTTTTTCCATTGATTTTTTCAGGGAGAATGGAAAGGAGGGAGGGAAAGAAGGAGAGAGAGAGAGAGAGAGAGAGAGAGAGAGAGAGAGAGAGAGAGAGAGAGAAACATTAATGTGAGGGAGATACATTAATTGGTTGCCTACAATGTGGGGGATTGAACCTGCAACTCAGGTACGTGCCTATACCGGGAATTGAACCCACGACCCCTCAGTGTGTGGGCTGATGCTCTAACCACTGAGCACACTGGCCAGGCCACCCTGAGTTTTTGATTCAGCAAACCTGGGAGGGGCCTGGGAATCTGCATTTCTCATAAACTCCCAGGTGATGCTGCAGCTGCTGGTCCAGGGCCCACACTTTGAGAAGCACAGCTGGAGGTTGGCTACACATCAGGATCATCTGGGAAGTTTTTAAAAATCCCAGTGCCCAGGCTGTACATGCCCCAGTGAATCCCGCTCTGTGGGTGGGGTACAGGCCTTGGCATTTAAAAGGATTCCAGGTTATTCTAACATGTCTCTGTGCTTGAGAACCAACGTGTGTGCAGGTTGTCCCTGTTCACCTCACTTACGATCCACTCAGGTGAGGCCCGGATTTACATATGCCTTGGACATTTAAAATCTGCAGGGGGATGGGAAAAAAATCACGGTGTCTAATCCATTCCTAAGCCCGGAATTATTCTCATATGATTCACGGTTTGGATCCTTATTCTTTTGGCTTCAGTGATCTCTCTGTGTATTCAGAGCAGATATTCAGCCGGAACACATTGGTACAGCTGATTGTTAAAATATTAAAATATTTCCATACCAGTTAGTAAACAGCTGTGGCCTGGAGTCTCCCCAAGTGAGCTTCCCCACCTGCCAAGTCCCTTCCTGGGTCCTCCCTCGCCTTCTGACGATCCACCCCAGTGCCTTTGACCTGCTGTCCCATGTCTGTATCTTTAGTTTTCATGTCTGGGTAGAGGTGTGTCTTGAATAGGTAGGAGGTCGGGTTGCAAACTCAGGAGCACAGGAAAAGTCCTCTGTGTTTGGAGAGGGGAGTGGCGCTGGTTCCGGTCTTGGTGGTGACACTGACCAGCTGGGGAAGCTGGCTAACCTCTCTGTGCCTCAGTTGGGTTGAGTGAGGCTTACGTAGAATGGATGCATGCACAGGCCTTAGGATGGTGCCTGACGAGTCCTTAGCATCAAATCAGTGCATTGTGTTTGTGTTAGTTATCTCCGGCTACATAACAAATGGCCACAAGCCACCTAACACATTACCACAAACTCAGCGGCTTTGAGTAACACACATTTATTACCTCACCGTTCCTGTGGGTCAGGGTCTCCGTGTGGCTCAGCTGGGTCCTGTGCTTTTAGATTGATCACAAGGCTGTAATCAAGGTGTTGGGCAGCACTGGTCTCATCTGAAGGCTGGACTGGGGCTGGATCTGGATCTAAGGACCTCTGGTTGTCGGCAACATTCAGTTCCTTGCAAACAGCTGGACTAATGGGCCTCAGTTCCTAGTTGACTGGTGGCCAGGAGCCACCTTAAGTTCTTCCCAATATGGCAGCTTTCTTCATCAGTCACCACAGAGAGAGAGTCTGCTAGCAGCATAGAAGCCAGAACCTTTTGTAATCTAATTATGCAAGTGACATCCCCTTAACACCGAAGTATTCCATTGTTTAGAAGCAGGTTGCTCAGCAGAGGGGATTGTGCAAGGTTGTGACAACCAGGAGGCGGAGACCACGTGGGGCATTGTTAGAAGCTGTCTGCCATAGTAGTAGAATTATTTCCATTCCTGGATGGAGGTGATGAAACCTCAGCTGTCATTGCTCCCGCATGGGGCCTGGGTGTTATGCAGCATCAAAGCCCCCAGGAGCCCCATTCTGGCACCAGTCCACACTGGTTACCTTTGAGACCCTCTCTTGTCCCAGCCTGCAGGGTCCCCTCAACTTGGAGACTCAACTGCTTTTGAGACAAGTAGGGAACCCAGGAACCTTTGGGGGTGGCCAAGCACCTTTCCAAAGTCCAGCCACCCATGATGCTCCATGCATCCTCTACTCTTGGAAAACAGTCTGTACTTGGGTGTTCCCCTAACCTCTATGTCCTCGCACTTGCTGCCCTCAGAGGCACCTCCTCCCTCTGTTCTTGAGCTCAGCTGGTCTGATTTCCTCAGTGAATAGGTAGGAGGTCAGTTTGCAAACTCAGGAGAATAGGAAAACTCCTCTGTGTTGGGAGAGGGGAGAATTTCCTGAGACAAGAAAGGCATGAACTTCAAATTATTTTTGTTTCTTCTGAGTCACAAGACTGTACGTTTTTATAACAGAGTGCTGTGTTAGGGGGATGAGTAAAGTTAGGGGGGCGTCCAGGTGGGAGAGGTCATCTGGGGAAATGGGGGTGGGTCACAGGTGGTGAAGAGGGTTTCCGGGGGCAGGAGATGGGGTGTAGGGCTGGAGAGGTGTGTCACGAAGGAGGACCAGCAAGGACACATCCGCGGAAGGGGGGCAGGGGACAGCATTGCAGAGTCATCGATTGAGAAAGAAGTGAGTGGGTTTGAGGGTATGGTGAGCGATAAGGCTGACCAAGTTGTTCAAGCCATTTAAAGCCACAACAGTGAATTACTATTTTTCAGGATCCTTTAGGTCAGGGGTACGTCAGAACTTGGCTGGTTGGTCCTGCTTGGGTCTCTCACTTGGCTGTCTTATGTGGATGGCTGGGCTGGGCTGGACAGTCCAAGAGGCTTCCCTCACATGCTTCCAGGGGCCTCCATGAGGTTAGCTTGGGCTTCCTTGAAGCATGGCGGCCTCAGGGCAGCAGACTTTCAGGAGGTTGGATTTCAAGAGAAAGCCTGCCAACTGGGCAGGCAGAAGCCAACGTCTCTGAAGGGAGGCTTCCAGGTCTGAAGACGCTCAGGTACCAGGTTGGGAGTGTGGCATCTATTCTGTTGTGCAGGCCATAGGAGGTCCTGAGGTAGGAGGCAGAAGCACCCATTGGTGTTTTACAAAGTAATTGCGGAAGAGAGGACAGTTCAGTGGGAAGGAGAGAGAGTCTGGAGACAGAAACCCTAGCACTCTTTTTATTCTGCGTGACAGCATGTGTGCTATTTCACTTTCTTGTGCCCTAAGCTGTATCATCTGTAAAATGGGGTAATGAAAATCCCCACCTTAGAAACCCTCTGGGGCTTTCATAAGGATCATGTAAGAAAGTATTTGTAAAGAAGAGTTGCCAAACTCAATAGGAGACAGATCATTGGGACAGGCTTGATTTAAGGGGGTAAATTTCAGCAAATGCTCACCTTCCATGTCAGGGAGACAATAAGGAGTGGTGAGGCCTGTGGCAAACTGGAGAACTCCAGGCCCATTGGAAGGAGATGGCAATCCTATATAATAAAAGCCTAATATGCAAATCGACTGTGGAATAACCAGTCGCTATGACGCACACTGACTACCAAGAGGCAGACGCTCAACACAGGAGCTGCCCACAGCCCACAGGCCCCAGGCCAGCCAAGGCGGGTGCCAGTGGGGCCCCCCAATCTCCCTACCGGTCGCCCCACAGATCGGCCCTGATTGCTGGCCAGGTCTAGGGACCCTCCCCGTGCACGAATTTTGTGCACCAGGCCTCTAGTTATTCAATACAAGCTGGTGAATGCCATGTGGGAATATGGGTTCAGTGTGGCCAAATCTTTCGGTTTTATGTAAAGAGGCAAAATTCCATTTTTATGTGTAATCTTTTGACTTGTTCTTAACATATTTCTGTCTTAAAATGTAGATAGACCAGGGAAGCTATTTGTGAGCCTCTCTGTCTGTAACATCTGCCGTGAGCCTTAGTACTTAATGTAAATATTAGTTATTAATTTTATCGTGGCTTCTTAAAACTGGAAGACAAGGCGAGTGAGAAAGAGGCCTGGAGAGAGGCAGCAGAGCAAGGCAGGGAGAGAAGTGGCGGATCTGGATCAGGACAGGGCTGCTGAGAGCAGGACGGGGAGACTGGAGCATTTCAGAGGGACAGTCTGTAGGACTCACTCGCTCAATGGCCAGGGCAGAGATTCCTACCACTTGCTGAACCACGGAGCCCTTTGCAGTCCAAGGAAGCTGGCCAGGGACCCTTCTCAGAATTGTGTTTTTAGATGCATACAATCAAACACAAAGTAGACTAATTATAATGAAAATCAGTTATCAACATATGTATAGCAAGGTATTTGCATACCATAACAAACGTGCTTCTTTCATGTGCGAAAAAGAAGACCTAGTGACAGGCTTAACAGTTTTAAGGTGATGACGAGAGTCAATGACATGTCAAGAGTTGTGCAGTAATTGTAACATGAGTTACAAGTATGCTCTCTGTTGATGACAGAGTCACAGGTGCTGCTAACGCCGTTAATACTACTGCAATTCATTGCCTCCATTCATAATGTAGCTAAAGGAAATGAAAATGAAGATGTGATTTATTTTCCCCAGCAAAGTCAGACACCCTAAATGAAAAATAAATTAAGTACCACTTAATCCAGGGAATTTGGGGAAAAAGTGGTTCAAAGGGATTTCTGAGATTTCTAGTTTGGGGAGGGTTAAGCAGGTAAAAATAGAGCAGGGGGAGGTGGGGTGGGGATGGAGAAGGGGTGAGGGGGAGGGGTTGGGGGTAGAGGTAGGATGTGGGAGATTGTAAGAACTACAGCAGAGTAGCTAAGCCTTCAGGTTTGGGAGCTGGAGTGCCTGGATTCAAACCATGGCCCAACATTTTACCAGCTTTGTAATTGTAGTGGGTTCAACAGCACCCCACTTCTGGTACCAAATCCAGTTTCGTTGGCGTATATGTCACTTACTGGACTAATCTTTCATGTCTCAGTGTACTCAACTATAAAATGGTGATGACAGTAGTATCATCTACCTCCCAGAGGTGTTATCAGGATGAAAGGAGTTAATTAATGCATGCAAATCACTTCAAACAGTACTTGGCACATAGTAAGTGCTACATAGACACAGTCATTATTATAGAAGTGATGGAAGTGAATGAAGTTCATTCATTAATCATTCATTCAACACATTTATTCAACAGTTTGAGGCAGAGAGCAAATCAGACAAGGACTCTACTCCCATGGGGTTTACATTTTTAAAAGGAGAGACAGCTAATATACAAGTAAATGGATAATGGAGTCATTGTGGGTAGTGGTAAGTGACAATAAAACAGGGCAATGGAGTGAAGTGTGAATGGGGCAGGAGCATTTTAGAAAAGGTGGTCAGGTATGGCCCATCGGATAACTAGACATTAGTCACCTGAACGCAGGGGATGAGGCAGCTGCGCACAATTCTTAGCGAAGGAAGTTTCAGACAGAGAACAGCATGTGCAGAGACCCTGAGGCAGGCGTGTGCCTGGTGTGTTTGAGAACAAGCAAGGCAGCCAGTGCATCTGGAGCAAGGTGAGTGGTGGGAAATGATGTTGGAGAGGTTGGTGGGGGCAGCCCCTGTGTTATGAACACATCCTTGTAGGTGCCGTCTATGAGTTCAAAGACAGCTGTCGATTGTCCCAATGAGATAGATGCTTAAGAGAAGTGTAATCGAGGGATTAGCAATCGCTTTCTAAAGGGCTCGTGAACCGAGACCAAAAGATAAGCAGGAAATCACTCAAGAACAGAACAGGAGCCCTGGCCAGTGTGGCTCAGTTGGTTGAGTATCATCCCAGGCACTGAAAGGTCACCGGTTGGATTCCTGGTCAGAGAACATGCCCAGGTTTCGGGATCCCAGTAGGGAGCATGCAGGAAGCAACTGATCGATGTTTCTCTCTCTCTCTCTCTCTCTCTCTCTCTCTCTCTCTCTCTCTCTCCCTCTCTTCCTCTTTCTCTAAAAATCAATAAAGAACACATTAAAACAAAAAAAAAGAATAGATGTGGTCCTTGGACCTAGCTGGAAGAACCAGCTAAGGAAATTATGATCAGGTCAGGAAACGTAAGGGACAGTGATGGTTCAGGGAGATCCAACCAGGAGATAAGGTAGAAAGACATCGGGAAGAAGTCAGGCAGTGACCAGGTGGGCTACGCAGTGGCTCAAAGTCACTTGGCTGTGTCATGTGGAGACAGCGGGAGATGAGTGAGCAGCACATCCCTGAGTGTCAGGGCACTCGAGTCATACCTCGACTCATCACTTTCTTTCAATGCTAGGAACCGGTGTGTCATTGTGCTCTTTCTATTCTTGCTTTGAAGTGCCTTGCTCATCCCCCGGTGGTGGTGGGGCGGGGGGCAGGGGGGGGATCTAAGAAGCCCACTTCTGATACTGAGTTCCAGTCTTCATCAGCCTGGGTGCTGATGACTGCACCAACCTTGGCTCTGTTCTCAAATGGTTGCCTCCTCCTTCCACTTACCAATTCCACTCTTCAACCTGCTGCCACTTGCATGCTGCCAACCCTTCTCATTTGAGTTTTCATCAGACATTTACCCTGGTCCTATGTTGTTCTAGACATAGGGTAGGGGTTGGATAGCAATTGTTCCCACTTATCAAACTATTGCTGTGCAAAGTCAACTTGGATGAGGTTCTTACCCTTGAGGAGTTTACAGTCTAAAGGCAGAGCAGGTAGGAAAAGCAATGATTAAGATAGGTGATAATTCACCACCAGTGATATTTCTGTCTCTGCCTCCTCCACTTTGGGGATAGGTGTGGGCATACAGCTTGCTTTCAACAAAAGGTGAGTGGAAGCGGCTTGAGTCATTTCTAGGTGGGAGTTGAAAAAGCAAATGCGTGATGTCACACTTCCCCCTTCCTGCTGTGACAGGATGGACTTCTATCATCCCGAGTCCAAGTCAGAGCCTCCTGGTGCTCGTGTTGAACATGCAGCAGGAGCAAGAAGTAAATATTTGTCTTGTTAAGCCATTGGGATTTGGGGTGTTTGTTACAGCAGCAAAATTGGGCTATCCTGACTGTGACCAGAGTATCTGTGACTTCCTCAGGCACTGCATACTGGTTTCTCTTTACTACATATGATCACATTCTTTCCCCTCCTCTTCTAATTCCTTTCCAAATCCTATTGATTCTTTAAAAATAACTTCAGTAAAGCCTTCCTTAAAATTTCATAACATTTACAGTCCCTATATCACTATTTAACACCTAATCGTTGGCTGTGATGGATACTTTGTTGTGGTTTCATAGATTGGTCTCCTTTCACTATTATGGGTTGTATTGTGTCGTCTCCCCGCACCCCACCCCCCAACCCCAATTCTGAGGGTTTAAGTCCTAACCCTCAGAACCTTATAATGTGGTATGTTTGGAGATAGAGCCTTTAAAGAGGCAGTTAAGGTAACATGAGGCCATCTGGGAGGGCCCTAATCCAGTATAACTGGCCTCCTTATAAGAAGAGGAGATTAGGGGGCACACCGGGGGAAGACCATGTGAAGACACAGGGAGTAGGTGGCCACCTACAAGCCAAGGAAAGGGGCCTCAGGCACCTTGACCTTGGACTCTAGCCTCCAGCATTGTGAGGACATGAATTTCTGTGGTTTAAGACCTCTGGTCTGTGGTACTCTGTTACCATGGCTCTAGCAAACGAAGACTTGTATGACACAGATATGAACTTCTTGAATACTGGGCCTTTGCACTTTCTGTTCCCTCTTCCTGAAATGCTCTTCCCCCAGATATCCTCCTCTCTCACCTTCTTCAGGCTCCCGATGGCTCCTCCCTCACCTTCTTCAGGGCTTTACTCAAATGTCTCCTTCTTTTTTAAAAAAATATATATTTATTGATTTCAGAGAGGAAGAGAGAGATAGAAACATCAATGATGAGAGAGAATCATTGATCGGCTGCCTCCTTTATGCCCCCTCCTGGGGACCAAGCCCCCAACCCAGGCATGTGCCCTTGACCGGAATCGAACCTGGGACCCTTCAGTCTGCAGGCCAATGCTCTATCCACTGAGCCAAACCCGCTAGGGCATCAAATGTCACCTTCTTAGTGAGGCCTCTCTGACTACCCTGTCTATAATTATAGCCTGCACACATTTCCTATTCCCCATTCCTTTAAAAATATATTTGCCTTAACACATAGCCCAGTCTAAAACAGTATACATTTTACTGATTTATCCTGCTTGTTGTTTGTTTCTCTCTGCCCACATTTTAGAACGTCAGCCCTCCATGGGCAGGACTTTCGTGTGTTGTATCCCCACAGCTAGAACGATGCCAGGAATCAGTGGGTACGCATCAATGTCTTAGAATGAATGAACAGATAGATGGTTAATGAATGAGGACTTTTCTGGACGTTCTCTTGAATACCTCATATTGCCTTGTGCAGTGCAAAGCATACGGAAGTTGCTTAATAAACACGGGCTGATTATATGAGTGGGTCACAACTTCTTCCTGGGAATGTAGATTTTTTTTTGGAACAAAGACTTCTCTTTGGAATTTTTGGCACAGACTTGCTAATCTAAGTTGAGATGAGGGAAGTGTAGTATGTGAGTTGGTAATGTGAATGCATCTGAGAAATAGGGACCCAGAAAAATAGTGTCCAACTTTGTGGGAAGTGGAAAAACCACAATTTTGGAATCAGAGATATTGGTTATGAAGCTTTTGGCTACGAGTCACAGAAAACCCAGTTCACACGGTTGTTTTTAAAATTGAGGTTTAATTCATGAAGCATGAACGTAACCATTAACCATTTGAAAGTGTACAATTCAGTGGCATTTCGTACATTCACAATATTGTCTAGTTTTGAGACATTTTCATCGCCCCAGAAGGAGCCCCATACTCATTATTTTTTATTGGCTCCCATAAATGCTAGTATAGAGGGATGTGGGCTTCCGGCTCAGTTTGACCAAGGATCCAGCTTTATTTGTCTGCCATTCTCTCAGCATTTGCCTCCTCTGCGGGCTGGTTTTATTCCGAAGCTGGCTTCTCTCGGGTTTGCAAGATGCTTGTTAACTCCCAGTTAACAAATGTCCTCATTCACATCTAGAAAGAGGGAACGTCTGGCTTCCTAGGGTGTCCTCTTCCTTCCCAGAAGCCCACACAAACCTCCCTTTGGGGTGTATTGATCCGCATTGGCCCACGCTGCCCATTCGTAAACCAACTGCTAACATTGAGGTTAGGGTTGACCATAATCCACCAAGATTAGCTGGATGGCTTGGCTCTGGCCCACTGCCTGAGGTGAACCCGAGTTGGCATCCCTCCTCCGTCACCTCCCAGCTGTGTGATTGTGCACCCATGACTCAATCTCTCTGAGCCTCAGTTCTCTCATCTGTGAAATGGGGAGATGATACCCGTGCATAGAGTTCCCAGGAAGATAAAGTGAGGGATGGATGTACAGTACTCAGCACATTCCCCGACAGTCCTTCCCAGAACCAGCAGCTAGCCGATAAACGCCTTAATGATAGCAGCTAGCCCTAGTCGGTTTGGCTCCATGGATAAGAGCATCGGCCCATGGACCGAAGGGTCCCGGGTTCGATTCTGGTCAAGGGCCTATACCTCGGATGCAGGCTCAATCCCCGGCCCTGGTAGGGGCGCATGTGGGAGGCAACCAATCGATGTGTCTCTCATATCAATGTTCCTCTGTGTCTCTCTCTCCCTCCCTTCCACTTGCTTTATTTTTATTTATTTATTTTAATATGTTTTTATTGATTTCAGAGAGGAAGAGAGAGGGGAAAAGAGATAGAAACATCAATGATGAGAGAGAATCATTGATCGGCTGCTTCCTGCACATTCCCTCTTGGGGATCGAGCCTGCAATCTGGGCTTGTGTCCTTGTCTGGAATCGAACCCTGAATCCTTCAGTCCGCAGGCAGATGCCCTATCTATTGAGCCAAACCAGCTAGGGCTCCACTCGCTTTAAAAATCAATGGAAAAATATCCTCAGGTGAGGGTTAACAAAACAAAAAATAATCTAATTCTTTTTTTTTAAATATATATTTTATTGATTTTTTTTTTACAGAGAGAAAGGGAGAGGGATAGTTAGAAACATCGATGAGAGAGAAACATTGATTCAGCTGCCTCCTGCACACTCCCCACTGGGGATGTGCCTGCAACCAAGGTACATGCCCTTGACTGGAATCTAACCTGGGACCCTTCAGTCCCAGGCTGACGCTCTATCCACTGAGCCAAACCGGTTAGAGCAAAATAATCTAATTCTTAAAAAAAAAAAAAAATAGCAGCTATCGGCTGCTATTTGCACAACTCTGTGGCCCCGTCTACCTGAGCGGTACATGTGATGGTACCCCCTGGAATGCACAGCGTGGCAGATTTGTGAAATGCTATCCAAGGATTAACCTAAGCAGCCTTACGATAACCCCGTGAGTTAGGCATCGTCATTGTCCCTGCTCTGAACACAGGGAAACTGAGGCACAGAGCGCTTAGGTCCCTTGCCCTGGGTCACACAAGGCACACTTGGCATCTGAACCCAAGCAGCCCGACTCCAGATCTGGTCCCCTTGTCACCACCGGGTTGTTGGTCTCCCATTGCCAGCCATCGTGCTCAGCCCCCAGCACTTGGTCTTTTACAGAAATCAATAAAGCAGAAATCACTGGTGTCATTGACAGAAGCATTGAAACCGGGGGCCAGAGTTCCCCTGCGGGTCAGTTACAGGAGCTGGGGTTGAGCCCACGCCTGTTTGACGCCAGCATGCAGCCTCTTAACCCCATGCCCGGGGGCCCCGAGGGTCCCGGCACCCACCTGAGCTCCCGGGAGGCGACTAAGATGGGAATCCGAGTCATTACGGTGACGGCTGCAAAATATTTTCGTGAATGGGTTTCAAACACTGTCAACAGATGCAATCCTCTTCCGCTCCTTTGGTAAAAGGGCAGTTTACTCAGAGCCGGGGGGCCGGAGCTGAATTTCACAGGCCAAGCTGGTGAGCGGCCACAGGAGCCCTAAGGAGGCGCTGCTTGGCCGCTGGGAGCAGATAAGGCAGCTGCGGGCTCTGGGAGCCCCGGAGGCTCCTCTCTTCTGCCGGCTGGTGGGGGTCCCAGACGAGGCCCTGGTCAGACACACCCTGGTTGTCACCTATTGCTGGCAGAGGGGACAGGACTGAATCATATAGAAGGGGCTTTCTATTGCTCTCTCTCTCTCTCTCTCTCTCTCTCGCTCTCTCGCTCTCTCTGTTTTTCTGTGTCTATCTCTCTCTAGTTTCCACCCTCCCCTCTCTGCATTCTTTCTTTGATCTTTCTCTTCCTCTCTGGGAATCTCGGTCTCTTTCTCTGTTTTTGTTTCTCTCTGGTCTTTGTGTCTCTTTCTGGGGGTTTCTTTGTCTCTAGCTGTTCCTCTTTTTCTTCCTGGGCATTTGTCTGTCTGTCGCTCACCCACACACACACTTTCCCTCATGTCCCTTCACCCACCCCTGTTTTTGCTGCTGCTGCACCTGAAGGACCAGAAGGCCATCCTGGCTGTGGGCTGTGCACCGGGTAGAGAGGAAGTCTCTGGGCTCCCAGTGCGGGGTCTTAGCCCCGGGAAGGGCACGTTCTGTGGAAAGCATGTACATATTTGGAGTCCAGTTCCCTGAAGCAGAGCCCAGGATGGGGTGTCTGGGCAGGATGGGGTGTCAGGGGAGCTCCCAGGAAAGACCTTGAAGACAAGGCTTCTCCGAGTTGGCTGCACATTGTAGTTCCCTGGGGAGGTTCCAGCCATCCCTGTGGCCGGCCTCACTCCGTACAACTAAGTCAGAGCCCCTGGGGTGTCTCCAGTTTGAGAACCAGTGGTCTCCTGAAAATGAGGGAGCAGGAGAGAGCAGGGGAAGGATCCGATAGAGGAGCTGGGTTCCGCTCAAGTTCAGCCTGTGGAGCATGAAGACCAGAGAGCAGACTCCACGCAGGGGCTCGGGGACTGGGCTGGGGCCATCAGCAGCCCAACCCTCCGCAGCCCGGGCATGGGGGCCCCAGGCTGGCAAACAGGCCGACCGTCTCCATTTAAGACATAAAAACAGGTTCGGTCGTAGAGGACCAATGGTAGTCCAGGGTTTACATTTCTGCTTTGGAATCCTGCACCTTATGTCCTAGGAGACAAATGCCATTGAGCAAAGAGAGAGCTGAAGGTGCTGATGGGGTGAAGTCAATTCATTTATTGGGTTCCCATGACAGGCCTGGCCCTTTATGGAGTTGACAGTCTCATAGGAAAGACAAATAATAAACAATTGACCCCAAGCTTCAGCAATCCCTTCAGATAGGCACTGTGAAGAGAGATGCTTTCAGGCATGATTACGGGCAGGCCTGGGGAGGGGAGTGAAATACTCAACGGTGGGTGGGCAAAGGAGGCCTCTCAGAGGAGGTGGTACCAAGACATGAAGGAGGCAGCCACTGAAGATCAGGACAAGTGTGCCAGGCTGTGAGGACAGCAGGCACAGAAGCAGCGATGAGCTTGCTGCATTGTGGGAGCAGAACGGAGGCTGAGCCGGGAGCAGGGTGAGCTGGGGGGAGAGCAGTGAGAGGCAAGGTTGGCAAGAATCGGGTCATGCAGACTCTTACAGGCCAGCATGGAGAGGCTGGGCTAGTTTTCTACGTGCAGTAGGGAGCCATGGAAGGTTTGAAATAGGAGAGTATCATGATTTGATTTTAAAGACACATTACCTTTTAAAGACACGAAGGTCAAATAACATAAAACCAACCTTTTAAAAGCAAACCGGTGGGATTTAGTATATTTATGATGTTGTCCAAACATCACCTTTATCTCGTTCCGAAACACCTTCCTTGCCCCAGAAGTTAACTCTGTACCCATCAGTCAATCCCCATTGTTCTATCCCCGTAACCCCTGGCAACCCCCAGCTTGCTTCCTGTCTATATGGATTTACCTACTCTGGACATTTCATACAGATGGAATCATATAATGTGTGTCCTTTTATGTCTGGCTCATTTCACTTAGCAAAATGTTTTCAAGGTCTGTTCACGTTGTCGTGTGTATCAGGGCTTTGTTCCTTTTCCTGGCTGCATAATATTCCATTGCAGGGCTAGGCCACATTTCCTGTGTCCATTCATCCATCAAGGGACATTTGGGCTGTTTCCACTGTTCGCCGTTGTGAATAGTGCTACTATGAACACTTGTCTACGTGAACCTGTTGAATACTTGTTTTCAATTCTTTGGGTGTGAACCTAGGAGTAGATTTAAAATTTAAAAAATATTTTTGGGAGCCAGGGCAGAGCTGGGAGGCCAGGGAGGAGGATGCTGCATTGGTCTGGGTGAGCAATCCTAGGTGGCCTGGCCTAGGGTGTTAGTGTGGTGATGGGAAGATGTCATTGGGTTGCATTGGGGTGCTGGATTTGCCAGGACTTATTGATGAAGATGTGGGGGAGCTTCTGCTTCAGTGAAACTCTCCCCAAAGTTTCCTTATGATTTTGAGGAGGAAAAGATCTGAAGTAATGGGAGCTACTCTACCGAACTCTTTTTTTAAAAAAATATATTTTTATTGAGTTCAGAGAGGAAAGGAGAGGGAGAGAGAGATAGAAACATCAATGATAGAGAATCATGGATCGGCTGCCTCCAGCAGGCCCCATACGGGATTGAGTCCACAACCCGGGCATGTGCCCTTGGCTGGAATCAAACCTGGGACCCTTCAGTCCGAGACCCACGCTCTATCTACTGAGCCAGACCAGCTAGGGTTCTATTGAACGCTTTACAACCCTCACCACTCAGTTCTTCTGTCCCTGAGCAAAAGTCTCCAAGCATTCCAGCCCCTTCCTGCTTCTCTGATCCTGTCTTTCCCACAATCCTCCTTGTTTCCTAACCTCCAGCCCCACCAGCTTCCTCTTGCCCCTAAAATTGGTGGCTTATTCTGTGCACCTGCCATTCATTCTCCCTTGAGCCCCCTCCCCCTGATATCTACATTGCAGCCTCTTTTAAGTATCAACTCTGAAATCCTCTGCTCATGAGACCTTCCCTGGTCCCTGTCATTCTCTATCTCTGTGTTCCCATTTTATCTTCTGTTTTGTGATACCTGAGATTATCTTTATAAATCTGTGGGTTGATTGATTGTTCTCACCCCATTGGAACATCAGCTCCCGAGGGCAGGGATCTTTGTCTTGTTCCCAGCCGCATCCTCAGGCCTAGAACAGTATCTGGTATGCAGTAGGTGCTCATTTGTTGCCTCCCCAACTGGTGTTTTGATGGAGTGCTCCAGTTAGCTCATTAATGTGCATTGGATCCTGCCCTACCCGAAGAGACACAGAAAATTCGGAGTTTTTGAGTGAGAGAAAACCTAAAAACGTAGCTGAGTTGAGCCAGGATGGCCCCTGCTGTCTCATGGTGGCTACGATCCCAGTGAGAGACGCTGCATCAGAGGGGAACGTCTGCTGTCCCAGGAGGGAGGCGGCTCTGTGCGATGGAGAAGCCGAGAACTGAAAATAATGCACAGTCTTTCTGTTTCGTGGGCAAGTGCGATGGACCAAGGCCGCCCAAGGGCTTTGTGGCTCCAAGCCCAGCTGCAGGGCTGGTAATTGGCTGTGTGCCTGGGGCTAGTTCCCTGGCCTCAGTCTCCCTCCCGGCTTGTTAGGAGAACCCTAGGAAAGACTCTTGCTCCGGTGTTGGGTGCACGGGAAATAAACTCTCCAAATGATGCAGCTTTGAATCGCTCTTACAACCACGCTAATAATGATTAGTATTGAATGTCCATGACAATATTATTATAATTGTTAGAAGAATCAATACTATTATTACCTTGGCTGGGTTGCTAAGTTAGTTGAAGTGTTGTCCCATACTCCAAAAGGTTGTGGGCTTGATTATGGTCAGGAAACATACCCTGGTTGGGGCGCGTGTGGGAGGCAACCAATCGATGTTTCTCTCTCCCTCCCTCTCTCTCCAAAATAAATAAAAACACATTTAAAATAATAATAATAATAGTAACAATAATGGCATACTCATAATAGTAATAGGGGTAGCTGTAGCTTAGCAGTTCAGAGAATGGTCTGGGTTTAAGTCCTAACTCTGCCAGTTACTAGCTGTGTGACCTTGGGCAAGTTACTTCACTTCTCTGGGCCTTGGTTTCCTCATCTGTAAGATGGGATCATGATCATAGCTACTTCAAAAGGTGGGTTAGTACATGTGAAGTACCTGGCATGCAGAGGGTGCTATGAAAGCAGCTCCTATTTATTCTTATACCTATTGTTGTCACTACTATGAGATCTGTCAAGTTTGAACCTGCCCCATAATTTGAGGCATTTTCTCTGTATATAAAAGTGGGTAGGTAATGTGTTAAAATAGCTCTTTCCAAAATATGCAAAATTTAAGTCGTGGAGAATGCCAGACAAGGCCTGGATCAGGGTGAGGCGTGTGAGGCATTCATTTCAGGTACAAATTTTAAGGGGCACCAAAAATCTCAGTCTTCAAGGTAAATATTTTAATGCCATATTAAAAAAAAATAATGCAAAATCTCTGATGAGCAAACTATTACAATTTTAAATAAAGCAAGATCAGATTTTCCCTTTGACCACAGGCTCCAGTAGGACGTGGCATGTCTTTTGGGTTGAATAGAGCCTCCCCCCCCCCCAATTTCTATGTTGAAGCTCTGACTGCCAGGACCTGAGAATGAAGCAGGGTTGTTGCCGAGGTAATTAGTTAGGGTGAGGTGCACTGGGGCAGGGTTGGTGGTCTCAGAAAAAGGGGAAATTTGGACACAGAGACACGTGCGCCCAGGGAGGAGGCTGTGTAAAGGCGGAGTTATGCTGCCACAGGCCGAAGAGCCTAGTAGCTTTGGGAGAGGCGGGAACAGATCCTCCCTTAGCACTTTCAGAGACTGGGTGGGTGGGAGTGGGAGTGAGGTGGAAGCGGGGCTTGATTTTGGACTTGCAGCCTCCACAACTGTGAGACAATACATACATTTCTGCTCTTTAAGCCACTCAGTTTGTTCACCGTGTTATGGCAGCCGGAGCACATTCATACCACTGGTTGTGTAATGTTATATTTTGTGCCCAAAGTGAGTGCCTTGCTCTCCTTACCCTTATTGTAGGCCTAAGGCCAGAGGTATTAGGAAATGAGACTTAGTCCTTCCTTCCTGCCTTCCTTCCTTCCTTCCTTCCTTCCTTCCTTCCTTCTTCCTTCCTTCCTTCCTTCTCCTCCCTCTCCATCCATCCTTCTTTCTCTTTCTTTTTTCTTTCTATATAACAGCTTTCTTGAGATATAATTCAAATACCACCAAACTCACCCCTATTCAAGTGTACAATTCAATGGCTTTTACAATATGCGTTAAGTTGTACAGCCATCCTCACCATCTAATTCCAGAACACTTTCATTACACGCCCCCCCCCCCGCCCCTCCCCAGCAAAGAATCCCATACCCAGTATAGACTGGTGTTTTCTGGGTTCAAAACAAAATAAAACAAAAGACAACTCTGACCAGCTCAGGTAAAGCTGATGACCCCTGCTTTGTTCTCCCACGAGGACTCACCTCCGTGATAACAAGCTCCGGCACAGGCATCCGTCCATCAGAGTGCACGTGGCCCTGACCCTGGGCGGGGCCATGGGCTCCTCCAGGTGCCCAAGCTCCCCTTTACCTGGGGGATCAGGGGAGGTCCGGGAAGCACCCAGACAGCAGGTGGAGGGCCTTCCGGGAGACTGTGGATAGTGGCTATTTATCAACCGGAATAAAAATATTTCACAATGTTGACAGCCCAGAGGGTGAATCATAATCTCCCTGTGGGTGTGGAGTTCTTCCTTTAAACACTAGCCTCTCGATTAGATCACGAGCTATCTGAGAGCTGGGGTTTACCAGTCGGTTATCTTAATACAGTGCGTGTGTGGCATGACTTGGGTGCAAAATAAACGTTTGTTGAATTGAAATTTAAAGTCTGGAGAGTAACACGTTTGGAGGGGAAAAGATGGTCAGGCTGGTGCTCCCCTATGATGCCCTGACATTGTGGGATGGGGGGTGATGGTGGTGGGGCTGTGGCCTGTTGGACAGGGAGCAGGGAGTGAGGTCCGGAGGGGAGTCAGCAAGTGAAGGGAATGTCAAGCCGGTTACTACTGTGGGCAACCGGCGCTCAGTTCCACCTGGGACCTCTGGGGACAGCAGCGAGCTCGCTTTCCACCAGTTCTCAGAGGTTGAGGACATTCATCGCTTCTCAGGATAACTCCCCAGCCCTTCTGGCTGTTCACCCTCCCTCAGAACTTGTTGGGGAAGTGTCGTGGGTACACCCATAGCATCTGGCTTAGGGTTCTTGTGGATAGTTAGTGAGATAGGGCATGGAAAACCACAGGTCCTCCCTCAATGTTGGGTGCTATGGTCTCTGAAGCTGTAGCTCCCAAGCTCAATGGAAAGAAGGCTGTTACGTTCATTAGGAAAGACCAGGCTGCTGTAACAAAGAGGCCTAACACGAATTCAACGCCTTAGAGAGGGCAGCAGTTTGTTGGTCTCATTTGTCACAGTCCAAGGTGCACAGACCAGGTTGATGGTGAGCTCTGCTCCAGGCAGTCACTCAGGGTCCCAGGTTCCTTCTGTTGTGTGGCTCTGCCCCTGTTGCAGACACTATGGATGTTCCACCCACACCCCCTGGCACTTACCGTTTCTGGACCTGCTCGCCTCATTCTCCGTGGACAGTACTGCGTCTCCCTGCCTGAGAGCCTTTCCTGGCAGCTGGGGTTTGCTGTGTGTGCAAGCAAGGCAGGCCTACAGTGCTGGGAGCTCACCCCTCCGGGGAACAGCCCCAATCAATGACTGCTGAGGCTTCGTGGATAAATGCCCCAACTCCCTCCCCTTTGGGTAGGATGGCTCCGAGGTGTGTGTTCTGTGCTGCCTTCCAGAACTCTCCAGTAGGATTGAATCCCAGGTGCCCATTGTGGTAACTGGCTGTCTTCCCTACTCTGTCTCCCTCCCCCACCCTACTGGTGTTTTCTGGGGTCACTTCACAAGTAAATGCTTACACTTGAGTCCTTGTCTCAGGGTCTCCATTTGGGGAACCTAACCCACAATACCACCCTCGGGGTATCATCATTTGCTGGCTCATTTGGATTATACAAAATGTGAAGCGATGTCGCTTTCCTTAAGGTCAGAATAGGCACTGAAACTTGGGCTCTCATTTCACTGGCCCATGACTGCCCTGAATTGCAAGGCCACTGGGAAATGTAGTCCATCCTCGTGCCAGGATGTTGGCGGACGTGAGTAATCTCTTCCACAAAGGTGATGAACTGAGAATGAAAACTTGACGCCCTTATTCATAAAGTGCATTATTCACTGGCAGATAACGTCATGGTCAGTCATGACTTTCTTCCTGGGTGAACCTCAAAGTTCCTTTCCGGCTCATTCCCAGAAACAAAGCCAGTTCCCACCCCTGAAATCTTGGTGCTATAGCACTTGAACAGTGCAGCACAGAGACATCTGACTTTTATTCTGTTTAGATGACACTCTATGGACTAATCACCTGGACCTTAGGGTGCCTGCCCCCACTCAAGCCTGCTAACCAGTCTCAGAAACCAAATATATGCATTTTTTAAAAACTTTTTTTTTATTGACTTCAGAGAGGAAGGGAGTGGGGGAGAGAGATAGAAACATCAGTGATGAGAGAGAACCATGGATCAGCTGCCTCCTGCACGCCCCACACTGGGGATTGAGCCCACAACCCAGGCATGTGCCCCTGGCCGGAATTGAACTTGGGACCCTTCAGTAGGCAGGCCAATGCTCTATCTGTTGAGCCAACCGGCCAGGGCTATATGCATGTTTCTCTTCACTTAGGTTGACCTACTATTTGTACCAAATTTTCTTGGGAACACTTTCTGGCTATATATTCTTTAGAAGGTTTTAAAACATTTTAAAAGTGAGATCTCTTCTCCTGTTTTCTGGGTGGGGGAGAAGAGGGTTCTTGGTGAACCTTAAGCATCGCGCCCCCTCTCTTCTCCAAAGGAGGCAGGGATGGGTGGGAATGTCTCCAGCCTGCGAGGCAATGAATGCATCCAGAGCCCAGAAGAGCTGGTTCTTAATCCTTTTTGCCTTGGAAGCATTTTTTTTTCCACCACCCAAGCATCTTGCCAGCCAGTTCTCCCGTGCTGTCCTCTTCCTCCCCCGACTCTGAGCCTTTTTCCAAAGCTCTCAGATTAAAAAGTGCTGAGGGCAGTGTCTCTAAGTGCTCTGCCCTCCTGTTGTCATGGCAAAGGGAGCTGGCAGAGATGGACTAACTCCTTCCTCCTAAGGGGGACCAGCAACCTGGGGCCGTGGTTCAACCTGGGCCTTCCATCCCCTACCGTTTTCAACAGCAGCCCTCTTAGTTATTAACAGCAGCAGCTCTCTTATAATTGGTGTTTTTTTTTACATTTTAAAAGTTTTTTTTAAATTGAGGTATAAGATGCAAATTGGGTGAGATGTGTAAGATGCAAATTGGGTGAGATATACTTTAAGTTCATAGCTCGAGGAATTTTTACTGAGGTATAGAACTATATGAACACTAGAGGCCCAGTGCATGAAATCTGTGCATGGGTAGGGTCCCTAGGCCTGGCTGGTGATCAGGGCTGATTGGGGCCTTCCGGCTGCTGGCTAGGGCCTTCTTTCCCTGGCTGCCAGCTGCTGGCCGGGGCCTTCCTTCACTCCGTGCCACCCCCTAGCGGTCAGCGCACATCATAGCAAGCGATCGAACTCCTGGTCATTTTTTTCCATTGATTTTTAGAGAGAGTATTATATATCTATATTATATTTAGAAGAACAACCCTCTACAAGATTGCTTGGTGCCCCTTCTCAGTCTGTACCCCAGTATTCTATCACCATTGATTAGTTTTACCTATTCTTGAACTTGCAATAAACAGAAACCCTTACTGTGTTCTTATTCTTTGTCATAGACAATTGCCATTTTCCTAGTTGTAAGTGTGAATTAAAGCATCTCCAGGAAAGCTTGATATTTTATTGATGCGTGACTTACGACAACAATAGCATGCATTTACATAGTGCTTACTGTGTACCAGACACTGGTCTGAGTGCCTTGCATATATCCGCTCTTTTAATCCCTGCACAACCCTGCGAGGTAGATACCAGGATCATGCCCACTTTCCAGATGAGGAAAATGAGGTATATACAGAGTTAGGTGACTTGCCTAAAGTCACACAACTGGAGTTGGCAGAGTTGGGAATGAAACCCAGGCATTCTGGCTCTGGGTTTGTCCGTTAAGCCTTACAGCCTCTCGGTCCAATGTGGTGATTTCTGAGATGGTCCCAGTGATCCCACCTCTTGGTCTTCATGCTCTTGTGTAACTGCCATCCCTTGAGTGTATGCTGGACCTAAAGATTCACTTCGAACAACTAGAATACTGCAAAGTGATGGGATATCACTTCCTGATTGGGTTATGAAAAGACTGTGACTTCTATCTTGCTCTGCTTTTATTCACTCTTATTTGTGGGCACTGATGATGTAGTGAGCTGCCGAATGGAGAGGAAGTGAATCTTGTCAACAACCATATCAGTGAGCTCAGAAGCAGGTCCTTCCTCAGTTGAGCTTTCAGATGAAACCACACCCCGTAATGACAACATCTTTTTGTTGTTGTTAATTCTCACCTGAGGATATTTTTTTCCATTGATTTTTAGAGAGAGTAGTAGGGAGGGAGAGAGACAGAGACAGAGAAACATCGATGTGAGAGAGACACATCAATTGGTTGCCTCCCTGCATGTGCCTCAGCCCAGGGCTGGGGATTGAGCCTGAAACCAAGGAATGTGCCCTTAACCAAAATTGAACCTACAACCCTTCAGTCGGCGGGCCAATGCGCTAATCACTGAGCAAAACTGGCTAGGGCATGACATCTTGATAGTAGGCCCATGAGAGAGCTTGAGGTAGAGGCACCCACTAAGCCATGCCAACAAACTATACCTGTTTGTTGTTTTACATTGCTGAGTTGTTGGGGTAATTTGCTTTGTAGCATTTTATAACTTATACAAGTAAAAACACTGGAATTGTACAAATGTGCCTTCAAGACACAACCCCAGTCCCAAATGCCAATCCAATTGGTGCTCCTAAGTCTTTCAATGGAAAAATTCCAGAGCTCCTTCAAGGCCAAGTTTAATATAAAAGCCCAGCTTCACCCTCAATCGCTTGGTCCAAAATTGTTAAAAATCTGGCTGTGATGGTCTTGTGCTCAGGAAAGCAAAAAGTCTTGCACATGCTTTCTCTCCCCAACCCTAACATGTTTTACTATGAAATCAGTACATTCTTATCGTTTAAAAAAAAAATCAATGTTTTGAAATGTCTGAATTTACCCCTTATTTCCTCCCAAGATAATTCCCATTAATGCTGGGGATGGTCTTTCAGTATCTTTCCTATTTATAAACTAAGGTAAGAAATTAGTTTCCTACATACCTTTTGCTTTCAAACATGTTTTTTCCCCACTTAACAAGGGACGATGGTATTGTCTTTACCATGCGGGCTAGGGTTTCTAGTGGACCTTCATTCCACAGTGTTTAGTGAGCATCTTTTTTTAATAAAACATTTTTATTAATTTCAGTGAGAAAGGGAGAGGGAGAGAAAGATGGAAACTTCAGTGATGAGAGGGAATCATTGAACGGCTGCCTCCTGCATGCCCCACACTGGGGGTCGAGCCCGCAACTCAGGCCTGTGCCCTGATTGGGAATCGAACCGTGACCTCCTGGTTCATAAGTTGATACTCAACTACTGAGCCACACCAGCCGGGCAGTGAGCACCTTCTTGTGCTAATCTGTGTCCCTGGGCTTGGATCTCGTCAGTGCCCTTATCTGAAAATATATCTATTTTCTGTTTTATTTTTCTACCCCCTTTTCATTGTAAAGTGGGGATACACACTAGAACCTTCCTCATACAGTTTCGAGGAGGATGAGCCTAGTAAGTGTATGCCAAGTCTTCAGCTAAGAGCCTGGCACACAGGAAGAGCTGTATGTGTTAGCTATTGCTATGATCATTTCTCCTTTATCTCTTCCCTTCTTTTCTTCCTCTGTCAATTTCTTTCTTGCATGCCTTCTCCTTTCCCTTTCTTCTAGGGAAGAAGAGTGGTTGGATTCTGACAGTGTTCTCTGTGGGTCCATTACCAGTGATGGGGAAGAGAAGAATGAACTAAATTAGAAGATGCGTTTGGCTAGCTCAGGGAGCAATGGTGAAGAGCCAGCTGGAATGAAACGGACACATCTTCCTCCCTTTGCCCATCCTATTCCCCCACCCTCTCCCCAGACAAATTATTTCTCATTGTTTATGGGGATCCAGAGAGGTTCCGCATGGCAGGTGGGCACTGAGGGCAGGGGCTGGCCCCATGGCAGGAGATGAGAGAAAGGCCTGCTGCTGCCAAGAGCCACCCACTCCTTTATCTGCCTGTCTCCGAGGTCCCTCTGTTTCCTGCCCACACACCTTGCCTGCTATGTAATCAGAGGAGAGACGGACGCACCAGCCCTCCAGCCATTCTCGGTGGTACAGCCTTTTGTTTTTCGTATCCTTTTTAAAAATAAACCCATTGTCAGAGGAAGGCGACACTGTCCTATTTAATCATTCACTTACTCATTCATTCAACACAACAGCTATTTCCTGGGGGCTGCTGGGGTCAGCGCTGGGAACACAAACAGGAAAAGGTCGAAGCAGCTGACGTGCAGATCAGCCGTCACCACGGTGTTAGAGTGCTGCCGGGAGAAACGGTCAGAGTGCTCTGGGAACGCCTGGGTTTGCTCTGTGAAATCAGGGAATCCTTTCCAGCGGAGGAAGCATTGAGTCAGAAGTGAGGAGCCCAAGTTTATCAGGCTGGTAAATGTGTAGGTCTGGGGGAGACCCTCCCAGATGGATGCGATAGCCTGGGAGGATTAGTCAGCATTCTTTTAGTTGTAAGAGATAGAAACACAGTGACAGCTGACTCTGTTCTTTAAAAGGGTGGTGGTGGACTTTACTGACTTGAGTGATTTAAAAGTAGTTTTCAGGAATGGCTGTATCCAGGGGCTGAAATGAAGTCACCAGCCCAGGATATAATACAAAATATTGGAGCTTTGTCCCCAGCTGCCAGAACAGACTCCTTAGAACCATTGAGATTTCAAGAGATAAGAGTGTCTTAGGTATGCTTAATGAGATGACTCTCCACCGAGGGGTTCCTGTTTGCAACTGTTCTAGACATGGGGGGCGGGAGGGGGGGAGGGTAGGGCACCAACAGCAAAGAAAATATGCAATCCCTCTCTCAAAAGGCTTGAGGTGGGAGGCAGCCCTGATAAGATCAGGGTACCGAAGGACTCCAGCCAGGAGGAACTGGTTAATTCTAGTGAGAAATGTTAGAAAAGAATTTAGAAGTTGTATGATTCTTGATGTAGGTTGGTGTGTGTCAAACACTCAGGGAGAGAAAGGGTTTCCATGATGGAGGGAGCTTGGTACCCAAAGGACTACAGGTATGAAACTCTTAGGTATTAGAGGAATGGAAGTACTAGTAACGGAGCATGAATACCCATGCTTCTCCAAGCCGTCTGCCCATCAGTGCTCTGGGGAACTTAATAAGATGCCAATGCAGACCCCATCCTAGACAACCAAAATAGACCATCGGAAAACACATATATAATTACATATTGTTTTTGTGATTAATCACTATGCTTTCATTATGTTCAATTTGTAACAATGAAAATACATCCTGCATATCAGATATTTACATGACGATTCATAACAGTAGCAAAATTACAGTTATGAAGTAGCAATGAAAATAATTTTATGGTTGGGGGTCACCACAGCATGAGGAACTGTATTAAAGGGTCGTGGCATTAGGAAGGTTGAGAACCGCTGGTCTAAATGAACGCGTGGGACAAGTTGGGTTCCTTTGTGGTCACTGCTGATTCCACAAGAGGACTTGAGGCAGATTCTACAATGTCACATGGAGTTGGTTAAGAACCAGACTGAGCCCTAGCCTGTTTGGCTCAGTGGATAGAGTGTTGTGCACCAAAGGGTCCCAGGTTCGATTCCTGTCAAAGGCACATACCGTGGTTGCAGCCTCCTCCCCAGCCCAGGCCCTGGTCAGGGCTCCTGCAGGAGACAACCAATCGATATGTTTCTCTCACACTGATGTTTCTGTCTGTCTTTCCCTCTCACGTTTACTCTCCCTAAAAATCAATGAAAAATATCCTTGGGTGAGGATTAACAACAACAACAAATCAATAACAAACTAGATTGAGTTGGGGGGACTTACCAGCCTCAGTGGTCAGATACACCCCCCCCCATCCCATCATTCCAAGGAGAGGTGTGCCAAAGCCCAGGTGCCCTGATGGATATGCAGTGGGGAGTGTGTGTGTGTGTGGGGGGGGGCTGTAATTCAGGACAAATGGCCTGGCTGGTGGAGATGCCTTCAGATCTTCCACCCCACAGCTGGACACAGTCTGTCCTGGGGAACATGTGTAGGAGAACGTAGGTTCAATTTTTTTAATTTTCCAAAAAACTTTTTTAGCATGAAAATGTTCAAACTTACACAAAATTGGAGAGAGTCATAAAGCAACCTTCACGTACCAATTTCCTAACTTTAATAATGATCAGTATGTGGCCAGTCTGATTTCTTTATACCCCCGCCCACTGGCTGCGCTTCGCTGGATCACTTTAAAGCAGATTCTAGGCATCGTATCTTCGTACCTGTTAAAATTACAGCATATCTGTCTGAGAGATAGAGTTCATTAAAAACTACCATCACAACGCCATTGTAACATATTACAGAAATGACTAGAATTTCTTGATATTGTCACATATGTAGTCATTTTCCCCATTTCCCTGGTTAGCTGATATGTCTTGGAATCTGTAATATTTCTGTCTCCTTGTTTTTGTTCTCTTGCCACTTATTTTTATTTATTTTTAATTTTTCCCATTGATTTTTTTTTAGAGATGGTAGAAAGGAGGGAGGAAAAGAGAGAGAGAGAGAGAAAGAGAGAGAGAGAGAGAGAGAGAGAGAGAGAGAGAGAGAGAAAGAGAGGTTGCTTCCTCATGTGCCCCAACAGGGACCAGAGATCAAACCTGCAATCCAGGTACGTGCCCTTGAATGGGAATTGGGCCCATGATCCTTTGGTGCTTGGGCCAGGCTCTAATCACGTAGCCACACCGGCCACTTATTTATGGAAGATCCGTCCACACTTTGGATTTTGCTGGTTGCATCCCCCGTGATGTTGTTTTAGCACGCTCCCCTCTTCTCTGTATTTCCTGTGAACTGCCTACATCTAGCACAGGGGTTGGTGAAACTTCTGTGTTTTGCAGTTCATACAGTTTAAACTCTGCCATTGAGGTGTGGGAGCAGCCACAAGCAACAGGTAAACAGATAGGCGTGTCTGGGACTCAGTGAAACTTTATTTACAGGTCAGGTGGAGGGCCGGATTTGGCTGGGAGACCACAGTTTGATGATCCCTGGTCTAGGGGAGGGTTACTCAGATTTGGTTTTGGTGGATTTGTTTTTGCAAGAATAATTCTTCAGCGGTGCTGGGTGTTTCCTGTGGCCTCCTCACTGGGCGGCACATCGTTGTGTCTGGGTGTCTCTGTTGGTGATGTTGAATTCGATAGGGGTTCTGGTGTTATCAGCTTGGTCCATCCATCAGGAGGTTCTCCATCAGTGGCTGCACTTCAGCATCCTTCCCTCTGGTGGTTGGGAGCACTTGTGCAGTGCACACCTGAGCAACCAGACGTGGAGGCCTCTCCCCAGCCTTTGTTATTGCCCCTTCACATCTCTGGTTTCAAACAGCACATCAAACAGTTGCCCTGCTGGTTCTTAGGAGGCTGTCAAAGCTGCCACTCAGTCAAGGACTAGTCCCTGGAGGATTTCCCGAGGATGCACAGATTCTGGATTTCTCTGGGTCAGAAGTTGTATATAGACTACAGTTTTCATTTTCCAGAAATATGAACTCCTTGCCAACTTTTAAAATCTGGAAGATTTCACATCTGGCTTTTTCACTCATCTTGAAAAATGAGGGAACCTGGCCACTTTGGTCTCACCGTCAGGTGTAGCTGCTGCCAATGACAGGAGTTGAGATTGACTGTCCCGTTTAGATGAGTCCTTTATCAGGCAGACATTAGGGTAAGGTGGGGACTGTGGCGAAGCGCAAGGCACATGCCCTGTCATTTACCAGGTGACAGGTGCCTTTCCTGAGTACCAGTAAGCTTCTCTGGCAACTTCCAAATCAGTTGCTAATGTTTCAAAAGTTTATACATTTATATCTCCTATCCCTCTCCAATTAGTCCCATTCCCTCCCCACTTCCATCTCCCAACTTTATAATATTTATCAGTTTCTTTTAAAAATTTTATTTTTATTGATTTCAGAGAGGAAGGGAGAGGGAGAAAGAGATAGAAACATCAATGATGAGTGAGAATCATCGATCTGCTGTCTCCTGCAGGCCCTCCCTCACTGGGGATCTAGCCTGCAACCTAGGCATGTGCCCTAACCAGGAATTGAACCGTGACCTCCTGGCTCATAGGTTGATACTCAACCACTGAGCCACACTGGCCGGGTATATTTATCAGTTTCTTACATGTCTTTATAGAATTACTTTCATGCCAACACTTAAAGTGTGTGCAAATGTAAATATTTATTTTAGTTTCTCCTCCTTTCTTACATAAAAGGGTGTATACTCTACCTGCTTTTCAGTATCTTGCTTTAATATGTTCTTGGAGATTTTTCTGGATTAGTTTGGTGGGCGTGTCCTCATTCTTAGAGAGGTGGTACCGCAACCGCACGGGTGAGAGTTCAGGGATAGCTGAGGACGAGGTGGGAACTGAGACTCCCTCTTCCATTCCAACCATGAGTATCTCCCTGGGGACCCCAATGTGATCAGAAGGCGACTGTACCACCTCCTGTTCCTCTGCCCACCTGTACTTGTTTTTCCTGTATTCCAAACAGCACTCTTGGACTTTTTCACTTTACAACCACAGAGTTGTTCCTGCTCCCGGCCCTCAAGCCACCATCCCTCCTGCCTGACCTGGCTTGCCTTGGCCTAGCTGTGTGATCTTGGGCAAGGTACTGATCCTCTCTGGGCCTCAGTTCCTTCACCTATAAAATGATATGGTTGTGAGGATATATCTGATTTGGCTATTATGAGTCAATATATGTAGCATAATTAGAATAGTTCCAGGTATGAAGTAAGAGACATGTCTAAGCTATGAGTATTATTTTTTTATGTGGTGATCCAGATTTTATTAAACCAGCGCCTCCTGGTGGATGCATGGCTTGTTTCCAAAATTCTGCCATTATCTACAATGCTGCATGCGAGCAACCTTGAACATTTTTTAAAAAACATGCCAAATATAATGCAGACAATGGGGAACATTCAGAGAAGCTGTGTTGCTGGGTCAAGGAATAAAGGCAAGGGCAATTTTGATCAACATTGCTAAATAATCCTCCGTGAGGCTTGCACCAATTTCCACTCCTACCAGCAATGGGCGAGACTGCCCAGGGCCCCTCAGCCCCACCAGCAAAACACATTATCATGCTTTGGGGGTTTTGCCCTTGTGATAGGCGGAAAATGGCATCTCAGTGCAATTTTAATTGCTTCTCTCTTACTCGGATGGAAAATGGGCCCCCTGTCATCTGTTTAAGGGCCATTTGTATTTCCTCGGGCACCTGGGGAAAGTGATTACTAAAGCAGAAGGCAGGACACATAATAGGGTGACTGGTCTATTTTTAAAGCCCAGCCATCACTGCCCGTCAACACAGTCTGATTATCCTTCGGTTTGTTTTTAGCATGGAGTTGGCGGTCTCACCTGTTTTTTAATTTTAAGTGCTTGAGGTCTGGGGTTCAAACGTCACCTCCTCAGGGCATGTGCTGTATGTCATTTTAACACATTATCTTGTTTACTTGTGTGTTTTGAATTGTTATTGCTCCCTTGTCATCATCTGCTTCCCCCTCCCCTGCCCCCACCAAAGGGGATACAAACTCATTAAGAGCAAAAATGAGCAAGAATTTGTTCTCATAGAACATGGGGTTTTAGGTTGTCAAAATGACAGCTATGTCCACTTTCATTTAGAATCATAGATTCACACTCATTATCTTGAGGGAGAATTTCTTCCTTCCAACCATCTATCCATCCATCCACCCACCTATCCCTTCCTCCATTCATTCATTCAATGATATTTTATTAAGTACCCACTACACATCATGCCCCATACTAGTCCCTGCAAACACAATAGAATCACAATAGTGAACAATACCTATGTAATCCCTGCTGGTCAGCATCCCAGTGTAGCAGATAACTGGAGTGCTCTGAATGAAGAATAAGGTTAATCAATGCAGGGTCAGATGTAGTTTAACAAGGTCAAAGAAGGCTTATTATTAAAAATATATATATTGATTTCAGAAAGGAAGGGAGAGGGAGGGAGAAACATCAATGATGAGAGAGAATCATTGGTTGACTGCCACCTGCACATCCCACACTGGAGATCAAGCCCGCAACCCAGGCATGTGCCCTGACTGGGAATTGTACCGCCACCTCCTGGGTCATAGGTCGAAACTCAACCACTGAGCCACACCGGCCGGGCCAAAGAAGACTTCTTGAGTTAAGGAGCATTTAAGTTGAACCCTGGAGAGTCAGTGGAAGCTAACCATGGAGGGCAGAGAGGAAGGAAGGGTGCATCTGGCTACGGGGACAGTATCGCAAAGGTCTGAAGATGGGCTAAAAGATGGCGCATTGAAAGAATTAAAGGAGCCCAGGTCAGCTAGAATGTAGAGCACGAGAGAGAAGAGGCTGGGGCTGGGGCTGGGGCAGAGGCCAGGTCATGGAGGATCTCAGGCCACATGAATAGAATTAGGGTTTATTCTAAGAGATGATGGTGGCCTGGAACATGATGAAAGCAATGGTAATGGAGATAAATGGATGGGTTTGGGAGTGATTTTGATGTAGAATCAATACATCTTGGTGACTGAATAGGGGGATGAGGGAGAAGGAAGAGTGAAAAATAAATCTCAGTTCTTTGCTTCAGCAACTGGGTTGTCTTAAAAGCATACATGCTCGGTTTTCCTAGTGGTTAGAGAGCAGTATCATCAAGTCCAAAGTCATGGGTATGATGCTTCCCACAGGCTTTTGATCTGTCCCACAGCAGCAGACTGAAACACATGCAGTATCTACCATATTTCTTTGGCATTCTAGGTGGAGACTAGAGCCAGGGCAAAGACATGGAGGTGAGAAACAGCTTGGAGAGGACAGTGACAAAGATGGGGGATGCCTAGAGGATGGTGGAGATTCTGCATGGATGGTCTGAGCCTCAAAGGAAGATGGGCTTTTTCTCAGGGGCAGGAAATAAATATTTAGAAGAAGAATTGGAGAGAATGTCAACTCTCCTCAAAAGTCGTTGGTTACACGCACCATGATTGAAAGGATGTATTAAGCAGGATAAGTAATGCTCGCTGCTATAACAGATAACCCCTGAGCTCTCAGTGGCTGAACACAATGAACCTTCTTTGCTCATTCAACTGTCCAAGATGGATGGTCCTCCTGGGAGGTTTTTCTCCAGGTGGTGACTCAGGTATCCAGGCTCCTCCCATCTGGTGCCTTTGTCTTCTCCTAGGTAGGGCTGCTGAGTTCCTCAGTGGTTCTTCTGAACTTGGCTGGCAGATAAAGAAAGAGAGAGAACATGGGAGACCGGACATTTCTTTTAAAAAAATATATATTTAAATATATGATATTTTTATTTTTAAAAATCTTTATTGTTGAAAGTATTGCATATGTCCCCCTTTCCTCCCCATTGGCCTCTCTAGCCTGCCCCCACCCTCCACCCTCCACCCCAGGCCTTCACCACCCTATTGTCAGTGACCATGGGTTATGCATACAAGTTCTTTGGTTGATCTCTTACGGGTCAGACTTAGAAGCAGCTCATGTCACTTCTGCCTAAATGTCATTGACCAGGACACAGTTCTAAAGGTCCTCCCCCCCTCCCCCCCATGGCAAGGACGAATGTCTCCTTTTCCTCCTTGCTGTGTGTCTAGGAGGAAAAGAAAACAGGATCTGGCAGGCATGTAGCAGTGTCTCTGCCACAAATGAGACCAGAAAGAGAGGGTGGCTAGATAATCAAACTCCGTCTCCAAGATTTGCCGTAATTGGAGAAAAACACACACACACACAAAGGGTCAGGAACGCTGTCCTTGCAGACGGATCGCTCTTTAACGTCGAAGCCTTCTTCTTTTATTTCACCAAGGTCCCATTCAACATCAGAACCGCCTTTAGAAACAATATCTTTAAAAAAAAAACATACCCACCTTCTGGCCTGACCCCATAGTCTCTGCTTTGTTAGAGAGTTTGGACTCTTTTTCTCCAGCAAGTGACTCCTAGGCTGTAGATGCCGTGATTGTTCCCACTTCACAGATGAGGTTTCCAAGGCGTTAGACGTTCACTGTGGAAACCTTGTGACAGGGGCGAGGTCCCACCTGGTCCCCATTAGAGGTTTTGTCAATAAAAACCGAGCCTGCTGATTGTTAATGGTAAAAGTAGAGCTACCCCATGCGTTAATTCATTGGACATTTCTTGAGTTACATCGCTCAATAAAACTGCTTTTTTTTTTTTTTGTGCTCAAGGAGTTTTGTGCAGAGAAACAACCAGGTGAAGGCAGCTTATTCGGACTGTCGGTGTCAGTCATGGACTTTACTTGGCTGTAGAGAAACGACAATGCTGCAGTGGCACCACAAGGTCCCTGCCAAGGTCCTCTGGGTCTTTCCTGGGTAGTCGGTCTTCACACGGCTGCTGCAGCGCCAGGCATCCCTTCTGCGTGTCAGGCAGGAGGGAGGTCAGAGGACAAAGCTCAGCCGAGACCAGTGCCCTCATGTTCCATTGACCAGCGTTGCCTACCTGGCCATACCTCCCTGCCAAGGAGCCTCGGGAATACAGTACTGTTTTTGTTGTTGTTTTAAAATATATTTTTATTGATTTCAGAGAGGAAGGGAGAGGGTGAGAGAGAGAGAAACATCAATGATGAGAGAATCACTGATCGACTGCCTCCTGCACGCCCCACACTGGGGATTGAGCCCGCAACCTGGGCATGTGCCCTGGCCGGGAATTGAATGGTGACCTCCTGGTTCATAGGTTCATGCTCAACCACTGAGCCAAGCCAGCCGGGCTGAAGTCCTGTTTTACTGCTGGAAAGAAGGCATGAATGATTCATGGGTGGGCAAGTGGCCATCTGTGAAACCCTCTCTCTCAGGGTCTAGTATAGAGCCTGGAACATAGTAGGAGCTTAATCCTTATTTGTTAGATGAACAGATAAGCAAGGTGAACACTGCCCCCGGGAAGGGACCGGGACCGCTGCGGTCTGCCCCGCACAGTCTGGAACGTGTGGGGAAGATTTCACGAGACAAGTCCAGGTGGTTTTGAGAGTACGTTTATCTGAGGACAAACAACGGAAATAGAGATGAGGACTCTTACCCGGTGCTGGCAGAGGGGAGGGGCAAAGAGTGGGGCCACAGTGGGGGGAGGTAATTAGGCTTAATCTTCCAGAAGGAGGTGTCCTCATCCAGTTTGTCCTTCAATTGCCAAGTACCCCACCCCCACAGTTCTCCTGTTTCCTCCCCTCCATCCCTTCTTCAGCTCCATTATGTCTGTCTTCATGTTCAGATGATCCGGCCTTATTGAAGGTAGATGAAGGAATGATAAGGTTAAATAGATTCTTACACGAGGACGAGACTTCGCTTTTCCTCATATCCTCCCTGATGGCATTTTATTGGCTTTGATAGCTGTAGAAGCTTAGTTCGGGATTTTTTCTGGCAAAATTCCCAGAGAGCAGAGTTTATCTAAACTACCTAATATGCAGCTTTTGCAAATAATTATTAATAGTTGTTTGCATTTTCATTCTTTGTAAGTGCTGCTGTGGGGTGATTCTGTAACTCAAGGGGGACGTGGGGAGTGTGGATTGTCGTCCTTACCCACACACCCTCCTTCCGTCTTTTCCATCTCAGCTGGTGGCAGCTCTGTCCTTAAGCGGCTCATGTCAAAATCCCCTAGGCGTCCTTGACGCCTCGCCTTCGTCCATCCCCCGGATCCAATCCACAAGAAACACCTGTCTACTTTGCCTTCAGAATATGTGCAGAAATAACGCTCCCCGGCACCCGCCCGGTCACGGCCCCCCTCATTTCCCATCTGGACCAGTGTGGTTGCCTCTTCCCTAGTCTCCCAGCTTCTGCATTTTTCTCCCTCTGTACTTGCTCGTGGCTGGGGGGAGATGTGAACCCCTGAGTCAGGTCACATCCCTCCTCTGCTCGGAACCCCTCATGGCTTCCACCTGACTCAGGATAAAGGCCAGAGCCCTCACTGTAATCCCCAAGGCCGTGCATGGCTTATCTTCGCCTACTTATCTGTGCAGACCATGCAGGTGCCCAGTTCAGGGCCTTTGCACTTGCTGACCCCTTGGCCTGGAATGCTCTTCCCACAGATTTTGTATGGCTCCTTTCCTTACTTCAAGTTTCTGCTTGAACGTTACCTTACCAAGGGGGTTTCCCCGATCAGCTGATGGCAGCTCTGTCCATAGGCTGCTCATGTCATATGCTTTCTGTTAGCCCTCACTTCAGTGTTACCCCCATGCCCTACTTCATGTTTCTACACCGTTACTGCCATATTAAGTTATTATTGTGGTACTGTTCGTCTTCTCAGTTAGAATGCCAGCTCTGTGAGGGCAGGTATTTGAAGTTGTGCTGATCTGGGCTATGTCATGAGTGCCTGGGACAGCTCCTGGCACACAGTAGGTGGCGTCCTTTGCATTGCAAGTGCTTTTCCCAGATCACTTTCGTTGACGTCATGACATCCTGCTGTCTTTTGCAAAGATTTCCAATTTTCACATTGCCATTGATACACATGGTTTCGGATTGTATTGGTGAATTTCAAACACCCATTAACAATCAGAAATAAACTCACCGATCTGATGGGCTCCAAAGTGATGTTTATCCGGAACAGATCGTTGTGAAGTTGTCAGTTCGTGAATGAATATATATTTTTAATTTTAACTTTTATTTTTATTGATTTCAGAGAGGAAGGGAAAGGGACAGAGAGAGAGAAACATCAGTGATGAGAGAGAATCATTGATGGGCTGCCTCCTGCACGCCCCCTACTGGGGATCGAGCCCATAACTCAGGCATGTGCCGGAATCAAACCCAGGACCCTTCAGTTCACAGGCTGATGCTCTATCCACTGTGCCAAACCGGCTAGGGCATTAGTGAATATTTTTATATCAGGATGACTTTTGCTTCCCTAAACTCATAACTGAGCGGATATCTGGATAATGAACCATATAATGAATACTTAGATGGTAAGGAAGTGCTGCATTTAAAATATCTTCCCACTATAATTACCCCTGTAAGCAAACTAAAAACATAGGGGGGGGAAAACAGACAGAAATACAACAAAATACCCACACAACCAGTGTTTGTGTGTAGTCATAGGATAGTGGCTTAGATATATTTTTGAACATGAAAATTACTTTACTTTTGAGAATGTGTAAAAAAATAAAGAGAAATTTAAGGAAAAGTCTCAGACTTACTTGGGAAGACGGGAATCTGTTTGGTAATTTAAAAAATGACTCCATGCCCTGGCTGGCTTGGCTCAGTGGATAGAGCGTCAGCCTGCAGACTGAGGGGTCCCAGGTTCGATTCCGGCTAAGGGCACATGCCTGGGTTGCGGGCTCCATCCCTAGTGGGGGGTGTGCAGGAGGCAGCCAATCGATGATTCTCTCTTATCATTGATGTTTCTATCTCTCTCTCCTTCTCCCTTCTTCTCCGAAATCAATAAAGAAATATATATATATTTTTAAAAATGACTTCAGTTTGGAGTCAGTGAAAGTTCATAACACCAACATCCAGGCTCTGCGCTGAGCATGCTATGTGAATTATCTCATTTCATTCTCACAACCATCAATTAGGGGAATACTAGAATTTCCCTGTATAAATTAATGCATTGACCCAGAAAGGTTGAGCAACTGGCCAAAAACCACACAGCTCAAACACATGTCATGCTGCCTTATAACATCTTTGAGGCCAGTTAAATCTGCCTTGCTTCTGGTCCCCACGTGGTGACTGTTTTGTTTGTTTGTTTGTTTTTTCCCAATTTGGGAATTCGTAACACTTTGAAACGGGTTCTTAAGCAAGCATCTTAGGTATAAGAGTGAAGTGATGTCTGTGGGCATGGGATGAAAGCATTTTCTGCAACAAAAGACACAAATGATGCTATAGGAGGGCATAAAAGACGTAGAGAAAAGAAGGGTTTAATGTTCTGTTGAGTTAACTCATTATGTTCTCTCTGTGGGATGATATGCATTCTAATGGCCTGAACATAAATGCATTCATGTTTCTCTCTGCATGTAATTCTCTTTTTTTTATGCTTCGAGTCTCCATACTTTTTTTTAATATATTTTTTATCGATTAAGATATTACATATGTGTCCTTATCCCCACGTTCCCCCCTACCCCCCCTCTCATGCCCTCACTCCCCCGTTGTCCGTGTCCATTGGTTAGGCCTATATGCTTGCATATAAGTCCTTTGGTTGATCTTTCCCCCTTACCCCCACTCTCCCCTACCCTCCCTCCAAGGCCCGACAGTCCAATCAATGCCTCTCCGTCTCTGGATCAGTCCTTGTTCATCAGTTTACGTTGTTCATTATATTCCACAAATGAGTGAGATCATGTGGTATTTATCTGCTCTCCAGTTCCATCCATGCTGTGGCAAATGGTAAGAGTTCCTTTTTCTTCTTCCTCTTCTTAAAGAATACCTTTCAGCATTTCATATAATGCTGGTTTGGTGGTGATGAACTCCTTTAGCTTTTTCTTATCTGTGAAGCTCTTTATCTGACCTTCAATTCTGAATGATAGCTTTGCTGGATAAAGTAATCTTGGTTGTAGGTTCTTGGTATTCATCACTTTGAATATTTCTTGCCACTCTCTTCTGGCCTGCCTGGTTTCTGTTGAGAAATCAGCTGACAGTCGTATGGGTACTCCCTTGTAGGCAACTGACTGTCTTTCTCTTGCTGCTTTTAAGATTCTCTCTTTGTCTTTTGCTCTTGGCATTTTAATTATGATGTGTCTTGGTGTCGTCCTCTTTGGGTTCCTTTTGTTTGGGGTTCTCTGTGCTTCCTGGACTTGTAAGTCTATTTCTTTCACCAGGTAGGGATAGGTTTTCAATATCTTGTCCTCTCTCTTCTTCTGGTACCCCTATAATTCTGATGTTGGTACGCTTGAAGTTGTCCCAGAGGCTCCTTACACTATCTTCATATTTTTGGAATCTCTTTTCTTTTTTCTTTTTTGGTTGGGTATTTTTTGTTTCTTTGTATTTCAAATTTTTGACTTGATTCTTGGGATCCTCTTGTCTGCTGTTGGATCTCTGTATATTATTCTTTATTTCAGTCAGTGTATGCTTAATTTCTAGTTGGTCCTTTTTCATGTCCTCGAGGGTCTCACTAGACTCTTTGAGGGTCTTACTAGATTTATCGGCGGTTTCCATAAAATTCTTGAAAAACCTTATAAACGCGGTTTTGAACTCTATATCCAGTCGTTTGCTTTCCTCCATCTCTGTCATTTGTGGCCTGTTTCTTTGTCTCTGCATTTTTTATGCTTCCCTGTGTTGGTAGAGTGGTTTTGTGTGCTAGGTGTCCTGTAGGGCCCAGTGGCTCAGCTTCCCCCGTTACCTGAGGTGGACACTCTTGGTGCACCCTCTTGTGGGCTTTGTGCACAGTCTTATTGTAGTTATGCCTTGATTGTTGTAGGATCACTGGGAGGAATTGACCTCCAGGCCAATTGGCAGTGAGAATCAGCTGTGTCTGCAGTGGGAGAGCTTCTGTGCTGAAGACACCCTTCTGGGGCAAGACTTGCTTCAGTGGGGCTTTGGTGCTCACTGAGTCTGCCCCCTGAGTGTGTCCCTTATGGATCTGAGGAGTTGTAATCCGGATGGTCCCCCTCTGACCCTGGGTACACTGGCTCTTGGAGGGTACCCAGCAGGAGCTATGAAGAGAACTGCAGATTCCCCTTCCTTTTTTGGAGTTTGGAGGTGCCCTGATGAGGCCCAGCTGTGAAGCAATGCAAGCTGCTATGGGGCCTTGGGCCTTCTCTTGGAAGTTCTGGGTCTGTGGCCCGGCTGCAATTTGTTAGGTACTTTTCAGGTTGCAGAGGGCCAGGGCATTCATATGCAAAAGCCTCTGCCTTAGCCTGGGTGGGGCGGGGTCTCAGGGAATCAAAGGGCGGAGCAAGCAGCTATGGCGGATTCTCAGCCCTGCCCTGAGGGGCCGCGCGTCTCCGTGTCCTGATAATTTAATTGCTGCAAGCACCTCTGAGGGAAAGCCGCCCTCGAGTTCCGAGTTCTGCCTGCTGCCAGACAGTCCAGTTTCTCCCCGTATGAGTCCTGGGTCCCCAGAGACTTCCCGGAACCGGAGTTCAGAGCAGTCGGGAGCTTGTGACTCCCTCCCCAGCCGCGTCCTCAGGTACCAGCCCCCTTCCACGCGCTAGAGCCTCCATACCTTTGCACTTTACTTCCGCAGCTCCTGACTCTCAATGTGTTTTTCTCTTTTCTTCTAGTTGTAGAATTTCCACTCCGCCAGCCCTCCTGTAGTTCTGGATGTTGACCGTCCTGTCCTTTCGTTGCGTTTCTGAAGTTGTTGTAGGAGGCAGCAATCTCGGTGTTCCCCTATGCCGCCATCTTAGTTTCTCCTGCATGTAATTCTTAGATGGAACTTTGATTCCCTTCCAATGAGTGTTGGTGGGATTTCTTTCCTCTTACCTTTCTTTGTCTGTGTCTCTGGTGGGTCCTTCCTGCTTTTGTCTTCCTTGTTTCTAGAATGTCAAATGCCTCCTCTGAATTTAAATTTTTTTTTTAAATATATGTTATTGATTTTTTACAGAGAGGAAGGGAGAGGGAGAGATAGACACGTCAATGATGAGAGCGAATCATTGATCGGCTGCCTTCTGCACACCCCCTACTGGGGATCGAGCCTGCAACCCAGTCATGTGCCCTTGACTGGAATCGAAGCCAGGACACTTCAGTCTGCAGGCCAGTGCTCTATCCATTGAGCCAAACCAGCTAGGGCAAGTGCCTCCTTTGGACATGAGATGCAGTTTCACCACATTCAGTAAATATCAATGCAGCCAATATCTGTTTTCTACATCAACATCTATTGTGCGTGGCCATCACATGCAGGGTGCCATTTATTCTTTCATGATCCCAAGGGGTGCATACTGCCCTCATCCCCATTTTGCAGATGAGGAAACTGAGGCTTGAGAGATTAAATGATGGGTCAAGCTCATGCAGTAAAACATAGCTTGGACATTAGTCTGGAGGAATGGTATTATTACTCTTTATAATTGTTGCTGTGTTGTTCCTAAGTGAGGAAGCCGCCCCCATGGTTATCATTTCTGGTGCATATTTTTATACTTACGTCTTGACTTGGACCAGTCATATTTCAAGTGCTCAGTGGCCACAGAAGGCTTGTGGCTACATTTCAGAGAGTGCAAGAGCCAATCTTTCGACAAGTAGTTCTAGGATTTTTCTATTTTGCAATGAAGCTGGGGTAGGACATCTGTTGGGGGTTATCTGATCTATACTCGACCTCTATCCTGTAAGCCCCTTAAACAATTTTTTGAAGAAGGAAGGGAGAAAAAGAAAGAGAGGAGAAGGGAGAAAAGGAAGAGGAAGGGGAAGAAGAGGAGGAAGGGGAGGGAAAGAAGAGGGGGAGGAGGAGAAGGAGGAGATGGAGAGGAAGATGAAGGAAGGAAGGAAGGAAGGAAGGAAGGAAGGAAGGAAGGAAGGAAGGAAGGAATCTTTCTCTTGCCTAAGATTTTAAAATAACAGAACCAACTCCATTGTCTTGGTTTGCCCTCCCCCCACCTCCGCCTTCCCCAAAGTAGATCTGGAAGCAAGGATTCAACTCCCTTGGAAGAGATACTGGGACACCCAGGCAGAGGAGTAGGGAAGGGATGAACCTATAATGGATGTGCCATCAGGTAAGTTACCACTGAGCAACCGGGACTCAGTACCAGTGGGGACCTCTGGGAGGCAGCAGAGAGCCCATTCCTCAGAGTGACCACACCCTAGGACCAAGGGAGCTGGATACTTATTCACCAACTTCCGTCAATCACTGGCTGAAGGATGCTCCCAGGAGCATTTAGTTCCTAGATCCCAGCCTGCTGAGTGGATATGCTGGTGGCCAGCAAAAGACCCCCCGGGGGGTGGGGGGTGGGCTGGCACGGAAGTCAGACCTGTGTGCACTGAATAATCATGTCAAGGCCAGACAGTGACAGCCACACAGGACACACCCACCTTGTCCATTCAAAAGGCTGTCCTTTCATCACAAGCCCTCCTTAGCTGTAAGCGTGTTAATTCTGTGGCAGTCGGGAGCCATATGGAACGTGAGTTTATTTAACTGTTGTCATCTCGGTGACAGAAAGGGCAGAACAGCTATGGAGGGACATCGCAGATGTATGCATACATTTACGTGTAACCTTGCAAACGTGTGTGTGTGTGTGTGTGTGTGTGTGTGTGTGTGTGTGTGTGTTCCCAGTCATGCCACCAAGCTTAACTCTTACACATTTTCTGTTGTGCGTGTGTTCCCTGCTCTCTTTTTTAGCCGTTGGGCAAAACAGAAGGAAATAAAAGGAGCAAGTCCATGTTTTCCAGGGAAATAAGGCTGATCTGATTCTCACCAGGATTCAGGATCAGATCCCCCCCGCCCCCCGCGCCCCTCCCTCTCTATCCCTGGGCCCAGCCCCTCACTCTCTCTACTGGGAAGTCACTTGTACTGATATCCAGGTTGTCTTTTGTTTCTTCTCAAAAACATGAGCGATCATTTTGATAAGTTCCTGCGTTCTGTTTTCCTCTCGTGAAGATAGTGCACGTTCGGCCCTTCTTTGCAACGTGCCTCGTCATTTTTGAGTCATTGGGTCTCTACGGGGACCTCCCTCGTTGCTGAGGTTGGAGCCGCGAACAGGATAGGCAGGACCTTGAGGTCCCGGAACTCCAAACAGTTTAAGGGCTACGCTGTCACTTTCCAAGCGAGTTTCATAAGATAAAGATATCCACCATGGGTTCTGGATGCTTTGAAATCTGGCCGAACCTGGAGGGGCTACTCCTAACAGTGTTAGCCAATCTCTTGAGATAGTAAAGGGTTTAGCAGTGAGCACACATTTCAAATACCAACCAACCAATCCAGGGCCCCCAGCCACCTCCTCTATCAGACTCGCACTCAGGGCCGCTGTCCACCTGCCCTCATCACTCCAGAGCAGTGGTTCTCAACCTGTGGGTCGCGACCCCTTTGGCGGTCGAACGACCCTTTCACAGGGGTGGCCTAAGACCATCCTGCATATCAGATATTTACATTACGATTCATAACAGTAGCAACATTACAGTTATGAAGTAGCAACAAGAATAATTTTATGGTTGGGTCACAACATGAGGAACTGTATTTCAAGGGCCAGAAGGTTGAGAACCACTGCGATGCTCTCAGGTGAATTCATCCCTTGCCTCTGTCGTAGCTTCTGGTGTTGCCGGCAAGCTTTGCTATTCCTTGGCTTACATACGCATCACTCCAATCTCTGACTCTGTCTTTGCATCACGTGTCTGTGTCTGTGTCTCTTCTCCTGTCTCTTATAAGGACACTTGTCACTGGATTTGGGGCCCACCTGAATACCCTGCGATGATCTAATCTCAAGATTCTTGACTTGATGGCATCTACAAAGACACCTTTTCCAAATAAGATCACAGTCACGGGTCCTGGGAAATAGGACGTGGGCATATCTTTTAGGGGCCACCATTCAACCATGACAGCCCCCTAATATTTATAATATATATCCCTGTTGCAACTTCTCTTCTGAGTCTAGAGCCAAACAGCCAACAGGCAAATTTGTATTCCCAGCTTCCAATCTCTCCATAAGTAATTCCCTCTCTATCTAGCCAATCTTTGTTCCCTTCTTCCCAGAGACTGGGCAGTGAGGTTAAAGAGCTCGGGTTGCCTGGGTTTGAAATCTAGCCCTGCTCACTGATTGTGAATATAGGCAAGTTACTTGAGCTCCTTATACCTCATTTATAAAATGCAGGTAAAAATAGTAACTATCTCATCAGACCGTTGTGAGGATTAAATGAATTGATATCTATAAGTCCCTTAGAACAATCGGCCAAAAATAACAATATTATTAATTTTGTAATAATATAATAAAATGTCTAATTAAGTTGTCAGTATCTTGAGAAACTACCATATTATTCCCTACTTTGTCTTTTCAAATGTATTGAGGTTTTGAGAAGCATTATTCTCACATGACACCTCCTCCAGGAAGCCTTCCCTGACTATGCCAACCTCACTGATCTCCCTCTTCCAGCCTCATTGTAATATAGTCCACAGTGTAGCACTTGATATGATCAGAGTATCATATTAGTGTACATATTAAATGGAACATTCTTTAAATTTCCCCCATATATAATGAAACCCCTCCAATAGGACTGGGCACCTATTTGTTGCTCAATTATTGGTTTGCTCTTTGGGTAATTGGGTTAAAAAAATTGGCATCAGAATCACAGTTACAGTCATTTCAAGACTGATGCCAATAGAGAGATCTGCTGAAATCTGTGAGTGAATAAGATGCTACAGACTATGCTGCAGTAACAAGAAACCCCCCAAATCCCCGTGGCTTCAAAACGACAGATGCTGATCTCTCACTCATCCGGTGTGTCCTCACAGGTCAAATTTGGGCTCTGCTCACTGTGGGACCAACCTTGAAGAGCAGTCACCATCTGGAGCTCTGCTGGCTCCTGGCCGCACTGTCCAATAGAACTTCCCGGATGATGGAAATGTCCTCTCTCTGTGCTGCCCCACAAGGTGGCCACTGGCCACGTGCAGCCTCTGAGAAATAGAGGGATAGAAATAGAGGGATAGAAATTCTCTCTCTCTCTAACCGAGGGATAGAATTTTCCATTTTGCTTGGTTGTAATAGTCACAGGTGGCGAGTGGCTCCTGGCTTGGACACGGCGGCTCTAGATGGATTTACACTGACAACTATACGCTCCAACACTTTCTTTTTGGTGAGCGCTCACTGGCCAGAACTATCCACGTGGCCGCAGCAAACACAGGGGGCCGGGAAATGCCATCTGACCATGGGCCTGAACTTGGAGAGGGGGAATATTTGGTGAACAGCTCTAATGTCGATCTCAGGTCTTCTTAGGGGGTCCGGAAAGGAGAAACATTAGTCGCTTTATTTTAGGAGAAGATAAGAAATACGGAGCCTTCATGTAATAGTTATCTCTTGATACACAACGGAACTACCCAAACCTGGCAGCGTTACAGGGCAGCTACTATCATCTCACGGCTTCTGTGGGGCAGGAGTCGTGGTGCCGCTCATCTGGCTCCTGTGTCGAGGTCTCTCACCGCTGCGACCGAGTGTCAGTGGGGACTTCACGCTCATCCGAAGCTGAGCTGGGGGAGGGTTCCCTTCCCAGCTTAAATGTGTGGCTGTTGGCAGAATTCAGTTTCTCGTGGGCTGAAGGATTGAGGCTGCTCTTGGTTCCTTGCCATGTGGGAGTCTCCATAAGGCGGCTCACAACATGGAACCTGGCTTCCTCTGTGAGCAGGAGAGAGAGCTGGCGGGGGCATGCAATATGGAAACCCAGTCTTTGTAACCTGATCTCAAAAGGACCATTCCATCACCCTTGCACATTTTAAAAAATATATGTTCTTATTGATTTGGAGCAGGAAGAGGGAGAGAAACATTGATTGGTTGATCGGTTGTACTCTGACCAGGGACCAAACCCACAACCCGTGCCCTGACTGGGGGTCAAGCTAGCAAGCCATATCGCTGAGTCACTAGGCCCCGCCCACTTCAAGGGGAAGAGGATGACAGAGGGATGCACACCAGTAGTCAGGGAACATTCGCGGCCTAGTCCGTAGCTGCCTCCCGCATTTAAAGATCAGAATTGAAGTGATATTTAGTTGACAAGTTTTCACTGAAGGTGGATAGATTGACCATCTGCATTACTTTGTGTGACATGCCTCACAGATTTGACTCTAATTACCAATGGCCGCACCCTCCATGACCCTACCTACTTTGTTCTTTTCCTTAGTACTTAGCCCCATCTGATGTTCTGTGTATTTCCTTCTTTATTCCATTTATCCTGTCTCCATTCAGCTCCACACCATAGGGATTTTTACCTGTCTTGTTACGTGCTTGGAAAACCACCTGGCATATAGCAAGTGCTCAATAAAACGGATGAAGGACCCTTGTGCGTGTGTAACTTTTTGTAGCTGTTTGTTTATTTTAACTTTGTACTTTGATAAAATTTCAGGCTGACCAAAAAGTTGTCAGAACAGTACAAAAAATTCCTGTATATTCTTCATCTAGGTGCCCCAGATGTTAATATTAACATTTTACCACTTCTACTTCATACTCTCTCTCTCTCTCTCTCTCTCTCTCTCTCTCTCTCTCTCTCTCTCTCTCTCTCCTCTTGCACCATTGAGAGCAATTTATAGATACAATGACCCTTTAACCCTATGTACTTCAATGTGTTCTGAAGGGCATTCTCTTACATAACACAGCACAAGGATCAGAATCAGGAAATTAGCATTTATTCCCTATTATTACCTAATCTACAGACCTCATTCAGAGGTCGCCAATTGTCCCCATACCACCCTTTATCACCAAAGAAGACCCTGGCCCACTTGTTGGATTTGGTCGTCAGGTCTCCTTTAATCTGGAGAAGCTGCTCTGTGTTTATGTGAGCTTCCTGATATTCACACTTCCAGAGAACATGGGCAAGTTATTTTACAGAATGTTTCTCAACTTAAACATGATATGACTTATTCAAATAAAGCCGTTTTGGCAGGAGGTCCCCAGAAGTCTTGTTGCATCCTTCGTGGCACATCATACCAAGAGTCATGTGATGCCCCATTGCCGGTGTGGTCAGCTTTGGTCGCTTGCTTGTCTGTCAGGGCACTCCACTATAAAGTTACTGTTTTTACCATTAAAATGAGCAATCCTTTGTGGGGAGTGACTTGGGTACTATGAAATCTGCTGCTCCTCAAATTTTCACCAGTAACTTTCAGTATTCCCTGATAATACTTGCACATTTTTTTGTGCTGGTCGTCAATTGCCTGCATCTATAACTTTCACCAAAATAAAAGCTAAAAATGCAATATGGCACCCAGTCCTGAGATCATGAAATACTATTCTCCACTAGGGAACCAGGGCTTCTTGGAGAAATGGTGAATTCTAGGGCATGGCCGTTAAGAATTGCCCAGGAGCCTCTTGGAGTGCCAGAAAGTAAAGAAGCTTAAAAAATATATGGGGTCCTATCGAAGCAACATCGGTGCTCCCAATGGCCAACACTGGTAATCCAAAGAATACAATAAATATGAGTCTATACTGATATCAATAAAAGATTGAATGAATGAATGAATGAATGAATAAGGGAGAAGAGACAAATCTTCCTTACAAAAGAATTCTAAAGAATATGTAGATACTCGTCCTTCCAGAAGACAGAGTTTCACCTTCTCCTCTCTCCCACTAAGTGTGATCTGAGCTTAATGCAATGGTTCTCAACCTTCCTAATGCCGCGACCCTTTAATACAGTTCCTCGTGTTGTGGTGACACCCAACCATAAAATTATTTTCGTTGCTACTTCATAACTGTAATTTTGCTACTGTTATGAATCGTCATGTAAATATCTGATATGCAGGATGTATTTTCATTGTTACAAATTGAACTTAATTAAAGCATAGTGATTAATCACAAAAACAATATGTAACTATATATTCAATATGTGTTTTCCGATGGTCTTAGGAGACCCTTGTGAAAGCGTCGTTCGATCCCCAAAGGGGTCGCGACCCACAGGTTGAGAACCGCTGGCTTAATGACTCCCTTCCAAAGAGTAGACTAGAGAAGGGGAAAAACAGTAACTTGACAAGTGGAGACACCTGGGAGACACCACCTCAACCAAGTGATCAAAGTCAACATCACAGTAATAAGTCATGTAGATGTCATGGGTCCCTAACACACTGCAATGAAGAGGGCATTTTACCTCTCTAGTCTTCTCCCCACACCCAACTCCATTATCCCAGTCTAATCACGAGAAAACCCATATTGCGGTTCATTCTACAAACTGACCAGAACTCCTGAAAATTATCAGGTTGTGGGAAACAAGGAAAGAAACTGTCACAGACTTGAGGGAATTCGGGAGACAAGGTGACCCAATGGAATGTGGTGTCCTGAATGGGATCCTGAAACTGAAGACGATATTAATGGGAAAAACTTGTGAAATCGGAATGCAGTGTCGGGTTTAGTTAGTAGCATTGTACCACTGTTGCTTTCTTAGTTTTAACAAATGTCCCTGGCTAACGCAAGACATTAACATTAGGGGAAGCTGTGAAGGGCATATGGTAACTCCCTTGGGCTATCTTTTCAAGCTTTCTGTAAATCTGAAGTTATTCCAAAATAAAAGTTTACTTTAAAAATGAAAAATAAGCCAATATGGAACCAGTCTTGGTGAGTGATATGCACAGACTTAGATCCCAGGTCTGGAAGATTGACTAAGGTGACGTTTAAAAAATAGACTGTGTTTTTTAGAGCAGTTTTAGGTTTACAGCAAGGTTGAGCTGAAGGCACAGAAATTTCCCCTATACCCGTCAGCCCTCACAACATGTGTAGCCTTCTCCATTATCAAAATCCCTTACCTGACTGGTGCACTGGTTGCAGTTGATGAAGCTATACTCATTCGTCATTATCACTCAAAGTCTGTAGTTTACATTGGGGGTCACTCTTGGTGGTGCACAGTCTATGGGTTTGGACAAATGTATAATGACACGTATCCATCATGATCGTCCCATACAGAGTATTTTCACTTCCCTAAAACCTATCCTATTCTTCTCTCCTCCGACCCTGGCAACCGCTGATCCTTTTACTGTCTTCATAGTTTTGCATTATCCAACATGTCATGTAACTGGAACCATACAGTAGGTAGCCTTTTTCAGATGGGCTTCTTTCACTCAATAATACGCATTTAAGTTTTCACGGCTTGATAGCTCTTTTTTTTTAAGCGCTGACTAATATTCCATTGTCTGACTATGCCGTACTTGATTCACCTACTGAAGAACATCTTGATTCCTTCCAAATTATGGCAATTATGAATTAAGCTGTTATAAACATCCATGTGCAAGTGTTTGTATGGGCATAAGTTTTCAAATCATTGAATAAATAACAAGGAGTGCTGTTGCTGGATTGTATGGTAAGAGTATGTTTTGTAAGAAATCGCTAAGCAGCCCAGCCAGCTTAGCTCAGTGGTTGAGCGTTGACCTATGAACCATGAGGTCATGGTTCGATCCCAGTCAGGGCACATGCCTGGGTTGTGGGCTTGATCCCCAATAGGGGGCATGCAGGAGGCAGCCGATCCAATGATTCTCTCTCATCATTGATGTTTCTATCTCTCTCTCCCTCTCCCTTCCTCTCTGAAATCAATAAAGATATATTTTTTTTAAAGATTGCTAAGCAGTTTTTCTAAGTGGCTGTACTATTTTGTGCCCCCACCAGCAATGAATGAAAGATCCTGTTGCTCCACCTCCTCACCAGCATTTGGTGGTGTCAGTGTTCTGGATTTTGGCCATTCTTATAGATATGTTAGTGGTATCTCATTTTAATTTGCATTTCCCTGATGACATATCAGATAGAGAATCTTTTCATATGCTCGTATGTCATCTGTGTATCTTCTATGGCAAGCTGTCCGTTAATGACTCTAGCCCATTTTATTTTATTTATATTTTATATTTATTTTATTAAATTTATTGGGGGTAATTGGTCAACATGATCATGTAAGTTTTAGGTATGGGTTTCTATGTTACAAGATCTGTATATTGCACCATGTGCCCACCACCCAAAGTCAAATCTTCTCCTGTCACCAGATATTAGGGCCATTTTAAAGTCAGGCTTGCTTTCTTATTGTTGAGTTTTAAGAGATCTTTTTGTATTTTGGATAACAGTCCTTTATCAGATATCTCTTTTGTAAGTATTTTCTCTCCCAGTCTGTGGCTTGTCTTTTTATTCTCTTGACAGTATCTTTTTCAGAGCAGAGAATTTTAATTTTAATGAAGTCCAGCTTATCAATCATTTCTTTCATGGATTGGACCTTTTGTGTTATATTTAAAAAGTCATCACCAAACTCAAGGTCATCTAGATTTCTTCCACATTATCTTTGCTCTATTGTATTTCCTTTATCAAAGATGAGTTGATTATATTTGTGTGGTCTATTTTGGGGCTCTCTATTTTGTTCCATTGATCTATTTGTCTATTATTTTGCCAATATAACATTGTCTTGGTTATTGTAGCTTTTTAGTATGTCTTGAAGTCCATAGTATCAGTCTTCCAACTTTGCTTTTCTCCTTCAATACTTCTCCAAAAAACTTTAGAATTAGTTTGTTGATATCCACAAAATAACTTGCTTGGATTTTGATTGGGATTACATTGACGCTACAGATCCAGTAGGGAAGAATTGGCATCTTGACAATATTGAGTCTTCTTATCCATGAACATGGACTATCTCTCCAGATTATAGTGATTTTTAAAAATTTGTTGTAATTTTTTGACTGTTTATTATGTGCCAGCCATTGTACTAAGTGCTTACCTGTTTGACCTTAATTACTCCTTCCAGCGACCTTTGGGGTAAAAAGTCATGTCTCCATTTTACACAAAGAAACTGAGGTTCAGAGAGCTAAGGCACGTTCCCAAAAGCACACAGCTAGCAAGTGCTAAAGCTAGGATTTGAACCCAGCTCCGCATCCAGAATTAGGGTCTGCCTCATTTGCTTTTGGAAATTTACAGGGCATGTACTGCTATGCAACTTTATACCTGGAGTGACAGCCGCATTCCATCTCTGTATCACTCTTTTATTTTTTTATTTTTATTGATTTCAGAGAGGAAGGGAGAGGGAGAGAGAGATAGAAACATCAATGATGAGAAAGAATCATTGATTGGCTGCTCCCTGCACACCCCACACTGGGGATTGAGCCCACAACCCGGGCATATGCCCTTGACCAGAATTGAACCAGAATTCAGTCCGCAAGCTGATGCTCTATCCACTGAGCCACACTAGCTAGGCTGTATCATTCTTGAATGCTTTCATCCTGACTTGCAAATGTATGGATTATCAGATTTGGTTTTTATCATTTATACCCTCCAACTCCCAAAGATCTTGGTACTCATTCCTGACCAGTAAGTACCCAGACCAGAAGGCAGAGATCAAACTGTCTTTTGGCTGATCCATTCTTGCAACTCAACATAACTGGATTAGCTGGTAATTGTTTTAGCAGCCAAATGAATGCAATCTGCAGTTATATATTTGGGGCACTTATTTCAGAGATGCTAGCCTGGTTCAATTGAATGACATTCTGAAAGCCAGGATGGTAATCTGCTGCTGATTGATAAAACTCCAGCTGGCAGATGTGTTAAAGATTAGAACCAACGGCTGAGACTGATTTCTGGAGGGGCACTGTTAAACTGCTTCTGTCTAGGATACTAATGAGATTATAAATTTTCCTATCTGATCCACATTAGTAATTTGGATGAAAGAGGGTCAGGGGCTACCTACTTTAGTCATTTGATGATCCTATGAAGATTTCTTGCTCATCATCCCCATTTGCCAGGCGATACTAAGATTTCAATATTAGAGATTCACTCTTTGGCCAAATAAATTTTTGTAATATGTGAAGTGAATCCATAATGATAATGAACCTGGAGCCCTATCACACTTCAGGTGAATGAATTAAGTTCTTTCTGGAAAAGGATGATTGAGCATTTGGGGATTGGTGGACTTGGGAAGATTCTGAGGAAGGAAAGGGGAACCCCAAAATGTCAAACTTCACAGGCAAGCTTTGGGAATGCTATTGGGTGAGTGAAAATATTTCTGCCATTTTAATGGTAGATTAATTGAAAATGTGTGTGGCTATCTTTGCTTGTCACAAAACTAGGGGTGCTACTGACATTTAGTGTGCATATGCCAGGGGTGCTAAACAGTCTACAGAACACAGGACAGCCCCAAATAACAAAAACTGTTCCACCAAAAATGCCAACAATGCCACCATTGATAACACTAGAGAATGCCACAGTAAAGCTGGTAAGTTTGCCCCTTTCACAGCAGTGATTATCAAACCTGGCTGTACCCCAATAAAAATCAGGGGGCCCTGGCCAGTGTCACTTAGTTGGTTGGGCATCATCCCATGCACCAAAAAGTTTCCTGTTTGATTCCTGGTCAGGGCACATGCCCAGGTTGTGAGTTTGACCACTGGTAGGGAACATACAGGAGGCAGCCCATCGATGTTTCACTCTCACATCGATGTTTCTCTCTCTCTCTCTCTCTCCTTCTCCCTTCCTCTCTCTCTAAAACCAGAGGGAGGGAGAGCCCAGGAATCAGAATTTTTACGACACTTTGCAGGGTGGCTTGATATGCAGCCAGCTTGTCTGCTTTCTAGGCATGGCTCAGGGCATCTGAAGGACTATTCTTTGTCTTCTGGTAAAAAGGAGGCCAGCGTTTTTTGTAGGGACTTTGGGGTACAATTATCACAGTCCACCCTGACAAGTGGTGCTACCAGGGTCTACATTCAGAAGTTACAAACATGTTCTGTTGAAGTACAACCCACACAGAAAACTGCACAGCTCATGAGTGTAGAGCTCAATGAACATGTGCAAAATGCACAAAATTTGCAAAGCGAACACACCTGAGTAATTATTACCCAGAATGAGACGTTTCCAGAAGGCCCCATAGGGCCCCAAGGGTGGTCACTACTTTGACGTTGAACGGCATAGATTAGTTTTTTCCATTTTGAATTTTATATAGCAGG
>NW_006289106.1:392371-396026 GCF_000327345.1 Myotis davidii
ATGTTTGGCTTCTTTGGTTCAAGATCATGTTTGTGAGATTCACCTGTGCACTTGTGTGTAGCTCCAGAGAGCTCCGTGTGTGAATGTTACATGGTATATTGATCTAGTCTATTGACAGACATTTGGGAAGGTCCCAATGTTCAGCTAGTGTAAGTATGCTGTTTTCACAGTCCTCAGTCCTCCTAAATCTATACCAAGGTGTGCCCATGCTGAGTCACAGGGTATTCAAATATTCAGCGATGGTAGAAATGGTCAAACATTTCCCCCAAAGTGATTATACCAAGTTACACTCCATCCAATAGAGTACGAGAGTCAGGAGTGGTATTAGATCCACGTCAGTGACCTGGGCACGTTTTTAAACCTCTCTCAGCCTCAGTGTTTTATTCTGTAAAGTAGAACTTCTGTGGAGACTCAGTAGAAGCTTTACTCTGGTGGTTGGTCTTTCCTGAAAAGCTCTGGAGTCTTTTAGAAATCTGTGCAGGTAATGCTCATGCAATGAAACTCAACAATCTACTCAGGAGAGTCCATCAGAACAAGTTATATGTAAGTTCACTTTGTACAGTGAAGCTTTCTTATATGACTGGCTGTTTGCATCCATTCATATGGGATAACTTTTTTTTAACACTTAAAAAGAATTCTAATCTGAGTACAATTTAGAGAGAGGAAGGGAGAGAGAAAGAAAGAAATAGAAACACTGATTGACCATCTTCCGTAAGTGCCCAAACCCCCGATGGGGGACCAAACCGCCAACCCAGTTATGTACCCAGACTAGGAATCGAACCGGCAACCTTTCGGCACACAGGACAGTGCTCAACCAACTGAGCCACTGCAGCCGGGCTCATGGGATTACGTTTTGTTTCATGTTAATTGTCATGTGTTTTTGAGACAACATCTAATACAAATGTCATTAATACTTGTTGAAACTTCTACACACCCCATCTCCTTCCAACTCTCCTCGCTTTTGGTTTCTTATCATTTTGTTTATACCTTGACAAGTTAGAAAATCTTGAAGGTGCTATAGGCAACCTGTAAAGGCTTATCCACAGACACAGAATGGGGAATTTATATAAAGATATGTCGTCTTTTTCAGCATGTCCCAAATGAATGCAAATACTGATGGGGGCGGGGGGTGGTGTGTGTATTAACTAGAAATCAACTAGCTGAGGCTTGAAAAAATACTTGTCTTCTTCTTCCTCTTCCCTTCTCACCTCCCCAACCCCTGCCTTCCAGTCTATACAATACTTTGTGAAAATTCAGTGGTTTCTTGGTCAATCTACATTGGAAGACAGTGGGTGACAGTGTATAAACCCTGTGACCCAGAAATTCCACGCCTAGGGCTATTCTTACAGAGATGCACGCTTATAGGCGCCCGAAGGCAAGGGTGTTTAAGGGCCCCAAACGGAAACAACCCAAATGTCCACCAACAGGATAATGGATAAACAAACTGGGGCGGACTTTCAGTGGACTACTATACAGCAGTGAAAGCGCATCGGTTGCAACTACATGTGACAACAGTTGAATCTTAAAGACATAATATTGAGCCAAAGAAGCCAGCCCTCACAGAATACATACTACTGGATTCCATTTAGATAAAACAAAAAAGATGCAAGGCAGAACTGTATTGTTTAGGAATGCACAATAAGGTAGTAAAGGTATAAAGAAAAGCAAGGTTGTTGACACCATCAAGTCAGGAGAGAGATTACTGCTGGGGGGGGTGTTTTTATGGGGTGCTGGCAATGTTTCTCGCTCTGGATTTGAGTGTTAGTTTTATGAGTATTTATTTCACAGCAGTTTCTTACCCTGTATATTTATGCTTTAGGCATTTGTGTTTATTCAACTTCACAATATAAAAGGGGGGAAATGGGAAATAAACCACACTTGCTCATGCTAAGTGTATCAACCAGAGGCCCTATCCAGGCAACTAAGACCTGGCTAGTTACCTGCTCCTGGCAGTTAGGACCTGCCAACTCGGGGGTCTTTTCAAAGATGGGGTGAATCTTTTAAAAAATAATTTTTATTTTTCAATTGCAGTTGATATACAATATTATATCCGTTTCACGTGTACAACCCAGTGATGAGTCATTCTATCACTAAGTGATCGTTCCGATAAGTCTCATACTCATCTGACACCATACATAGTTATTGCAATATAATTCACTGTATTCCCTATGCCAGACTCTATATCCCCATGACTATTTTGTAACGACCAATTTGTACTTCTTAATTCCTTCCCTTTTTTACCAAGCCCCTCAAATCCCCTCCCATCTGTCCACCATCAAAATGGTCTCTGTAGCTATGAGTTTGTTTGTTTTGTTTGCTTATTGTTTTTTATATTCCAAATATTAGTGAAATCATATGGTATTTGTCTTTCTCTGTCTGACTTATTTCACTTAGCGTAACACCCTCTAAGTCATGTGTCTCTTTTATTCCAGCTTGCCAGGCCCCTGTGATATGAAACTTGGACAGAAGTACCCAGTTTTCAAATGTTGTCTTTTGCGAAATAGGCCATAGTTTGTGTAGAGATGGATTAATTGCACCTCTAGACACCAAACCCCTTCTTTTTAAAGTTGTTTCCTCCCTCCCTTTCTCCCTCCTTCTGCCTGCAAGATGCTGGGTGCGTCCGGATGTCTGCAACCCAAGTGGATGGAACCCGTAGGAAAACAAGGTTTCCTCCCCGGGAGGAGGAATCTTTCGTCCCAACTTCCCCCCAACCTCCCGACCATCGGCTCTCCCCTCTCCCCCCGCAACAAACTCCGCGGAGCCAGGTCCCCTCGCGCCTCCGCGATTGGTCGCGGGCCATCATGTGTCGACACTCTGGGTGGGTCTTTCTCGCTTTCAACTCATCAATCGCTTCTCTTTGGGGCTCGGCTGCCCAGTGGTTCAGACCTTTGCGCCCATTTTCCTCTTTCCTTCCTCTTCACCCACCCCTTCACACCAGTCTTATTTTAGCAAAACCTAGAGGAGGAGGAGGAGGAGGCTTTTGGAGGGGGAGGAGGGAACGCCAGGCATTGCAGCATCCGGGAGCAGCTATTGAGTGGCTAAGCGACGGCGCATACCTCTCTCTCTCTTTTTTTCCCCCTGTTGGGAATTTTCAGGATTTCATTGCTGCAATTTAACCCCAGGATGAGGCACGGTTGAGCGAAGCGCTGCGCGCACACACACTCACTCAGCAGAAGAGGCAGCCGCGGGTTGATTCAGGAAGAAAAAAAAAACCCACCTGGACCCTGCGGCCTCAAGACTCCTTAAAAGCCCCCCTCCGCCTCCGCCCCGAGCGCTTCCCTCCCCTCCCTCCTCTCCTTCCCCCGTTCATATTTTTTTTACTTTAATTTTATTTTGGGGGCTACGGATCTTGGACTTTTCAGGTCTAGGAACTCAAGCGAAACAAAAAGGGCGATTTCTTAATTGGGGAGGGGGAGCTGCCCTCCCCCCACCAAAGACTTGATTTTTATTTTTTTTGTCTAATAAAATTTTTTAAAAAATGGGCCGGGCGCACTCCTTTTGCAAGATGCCAGCCTGACCCGTACCTCGGAGGAATTTGAAGCTTCCACCGCGTCCCGGGGGGCGTCCTTTGCCAACCGTTCGCATCTTAAAGGGGGTGTGCGTTGGTTGTGTGTGTGTTGTTGTTTTTTTAAGTGCCTTTTTCTTTTCTTTTTTT
>NW_006289106.1:407256-409820 GCF_000327345.1 Myotis davidii
GGGCAGCCCGGGGCGCAAAGGATGTACAAGCAGTCAATGGCGCAGAGAGCGCGGACCATGGCCCTCTACAACCCCATCCCCGTCCGACAGAACTGCCTCACGGTCAACCGGTCTCTGTTCCTCTTCAGCGAGGACAACGTGGTGAGAAAATACGCCAAAAAGATCACCGAATGGCCATATCCTTTGCCCGAAGCCCGGCAGCTGCGCCTCCCCCTCCTCCCTCCGCTTCCCCTCTTCCAGGCTGGGAGGGAGACCCGGGGGTTGATGGGAGGTGGGGGGGTCTTCCAGGGGCTGGGAGAGGGGGCACCCGGGGAGGAGTGTGCGGAGTCTCTCCACCCCGAGCGGGGTTGAGCTACGGTGCAGGCTTGGGGTGGGGGGACCCGGGGAGTGGATTTCTCCGAAGAACCTCTTCCAGAAGGAGGGCTGGGCCCTGGGGTCGAGCAGGGGCCTTGGTGGGGCCTTTAGAGCCAGTTCCAAAGGGGTCAGGGTTCTCCCTAATGAGCCGGGGCCGCGGCCTGAGCGCACTGGCCAGGGCCGGGGAGCCATGGGGGCACCGGCTGGGTATCCTTAGTCTCCCCTCACCAGCATTTGCGATTGCCACAGAGCCAGAGCCCCATTCCAGCTCGCTGGCCTGTCCACCGGCCTTCCCCAGGTGGGGGCCACACTCTTGGGGATACTTAGAGGTTTCCAGGGCCAGGAGTGAGGAAGAGAACATGTGGCCTTCACCCTGAGGGGCCAGCACTGGCCAGAGTGGGCCGCTAGCCTGGACAGGTGGAGGGCACTTCATCTCCCATGTCCTCTCGTCTTTTGGGGTGTAGCAAGCATCCCAGTGGCCCCATCTGGGGCCCTGACCTGGAAGACCCAGTATGAGCTCTCTCGGGAGGAAAGATAGGGCAGGAGAAAATGTTGGGTCCTGCCTAGAGGGCCGTGCCAGGCCCTGGGCTGGATTCGGCTTCTCCCACCACTGGGAGCCGCGAGGGGACAGCAGGAGAATCAGCACCCATGTGGACATCTCAGGCAGGTAAACGCCTTTTTCTTTTTTTTTAAACCAAAAGATCCAGAGAAAGGTGAAGACCACATTTTCCTCTGTTCAGATGCTATCAAAATGCAGATCCCCGGTGTTTCTTTAAATCTGTGCCTGCTTGAAATAAACCTTAAGGAGGGCTTAACATCTGTTGAGATGTAGGCAGGCAAGGATGGGTAATTAGTCGGGCTCTCTAGCAGTTATCTAAGCATGACCCAGATTCCAAGGGGGGGGGGGACATGCACCCTGCTCCCCATGCTGGCTGGCCACCGTGTCATGCCCAAATGTGCCACTTCTTGGCAAGGTTCCAACTGGCTGCTCTCAGTGTAAAAATGAACCGGGCTGCCTGGGTCCCCAGGACTCGGCAGTGAGCCCCCCTCCATGTTGCCTATGGTTGTGACTTATACTCCACAGGGCTGGGCCTTGGGGTGGTCCTGGGCTGGTTATTTGCAGAGCATAGTTGATGGCTGGATTCACTTTCAGCGGGACTCAGTATTGAGCCAGGCTTTTGGCTTCTGGGTGCTTAAATTGTCACTGAGGTTTTGGAGTGTGTGAACAGTTTACTCTGAGGGTGGTGAAAATTAAAGCGTTTCAACTGGGGCCCATCTGGAGGGGTGTACCCCTAACCACAATGGGTGCCCAAAGCTGGAGCCAGGTCTCTTTGCCTGCTAAGTTCCAACCTCTCAGAGGTCTTGTGATCACTCTGCCTGCCTCCTCCCAACCCCTGGAGGACTGGTGGGAGCTTGGAGGATGGCACGGTGTCAATGTGTGCGCTGCTCAGCTAACTCCAGGGGGTGTCCAGGAGGAATTCACTGGTCTGACAGGTTTCCAAGTTGAAAATGGCTTTAGATTGCCTTCTAGATCATGGATTTGGCATCTCCTAAGAGGAAAGGAAGGAAGTGGAAGTCTAATGTGTCCTTAGTTCACCCCGGCCCGGCCTGAATCCTGCAGAGAGGACTGTTGGGGAGGCAGGGGATTGCTCAGGGGAGGGGTGCAGGTGACTTAGGAGTGTTGGTGGTACTTGGGGTTTTTTGTTTTTTTTTTGGCTTTCTGGCTCTTGGTAGCTTTGTGATGAGTTTGTGCATTTTGCTCTCTGCAGACAATTTTTGTTCTCTCTTTGGCCTGAGGCAGCAAGCACATTATACAGCCTCACTCTAGAAGGGAAGGCTCTCCATCCCCCAATCTGTCACAGAGCAGGTCATCCAGGACTGAGCTTTTCCCGGGAGGATGAGATGGGTGAGGACAGAGAACTGGGGGCCTGGATCAGGGAATTCAGGCCAGTGCAAGGAGGTGGAAACGCCAAGGAGTCAGTCTGCCAGGGCAGAATGTTGACTTCTACATCCAAATACTCCTGCCATTTAAGAAAGTGTTTACATACTTATTCTGAACTTTTAGAATAAAGTCAGATGTATGTATAAGAAAGTGCACAAGCTGAGTCCAGCTTACAAGTGTTCACAAAGTGAAGGCAAGCATGCAACTGGCACCCAGGTCAAGAAAAAAGATTCGACCAGTCCCCTTACCGCCCCCGCCCCCCCAGCAC
>NW_006289106.1:409850-453631 GCF_000327345.1 Myotis davidii
TCCCAGTCATTCCCCTACAAGGGTAGCTGCTACCCTGATCTAACCGCAATTGGCTCATTTTGCTTCTTTGAACCTCCTGTAAATGGAGTCGCAGGCTGTGTTATTTGGTATCTGGCTTCTTTAGCTTAACAAGATTCATCCATGTTGCTGTGAGTAGTTCTAGGCAGTTCCTTCTCATGGCTGTGTGGTGTCTTAATTGTGTGACTCTAACACAGGTACTTATTTTGAGGGCCACTGGGGTAGTTTCTAGATTGTGCGGTTGGGAACATTGCTGTACTCGTCTTTTGTTAAACTTTTTCTTTGCATTTCTCTTGGGCCTATAACTAAGGAGTGGACTTGGCCCTGTCATTCTCTGGTACATGTGTTTTTGGAAACAGCATTAACTAAGGGTTGTCGTTGAATCTGGAAAGCAGCTTCCTCACTGTCCTTGGAGGAAGAGTGAGTGCAGGTTTCATGAACTTGGCTGTCTGCGTCCTGGGCCTAAAAGTGTTACTTACGGCATGGCACGCTGGTGGAGGGTGCAGCCTTGATCTCCCCATGCTCACAGGCACTTGGCCATTGTGACTTCTTACTCTTCTGCCCCCCCCCCCCACACACACACAGCAGTGCCAGCTTGAAGCCAGCAAGGAGAATTAAGCATTCTCATTAATTTTATTTCTCTCTTCCTAAGTAAGAAAACCGAAATGGAAGTTGTGGATGTTCAGATTTACACTGCTGCTGCCTTTTGCTCTTGGAGTAAAAGCCGGGCAGCAAGCCATCTTGACCACACACCTTGGTTGCATGTTTTTGTTGATTGGAAGTCTGATCTAAAGATGGCTGTGACCGGCTCTGGTGACGGCTTCTAAGGAGCACAGATCTGTCAGCTCAAGAAGTTGCATCTGCCAACCTTCCGAGAACCCCCACTTAATGCCACTCGCTGCTTCTGATGTGCCACCAAGCGTCACTGTGAATGTCATCTTCCCCCAGTCCTGCTGATGCCAGCAGTTCTCCCACGGAGCAGGGTATAGGAATTTGGGCCATTGCAAGAGCCATGGACCCAGGTCTGTGTGTTTGCCCGCTGGGTCTCCTGAATCGCGTGTGGATTCTGGCTTTTCATCTGTGTGTTTTGGGAATCGCAACAAGAAGCCCAGAGTCCCACCGCATCAGGTAACCTGTGGACATTGGCCGACTGGCATTCCCCCAGGTTTTTTTTTTTTTTTAAATGAAAGGCTCTTTAAAGACAACTGAGTTGGCCGACTGGCATTCCCCCAGGTTTGTTTGTTTTTTGTTTTTGTTTTTTAAATGAAAGGCTCTTTAAAGACAACTGAGAAACAGAGGGAGCTCTGGGAGAAGTTGGAGCCCATCCTGAAAAGTAGAATGTGCTAGAAGATACTTCTCTAGAGGGCAGGACAGTATGATCCCTAGGTCCTTCTACTAGATCAGCATGGCCGGCATTTTCAGAAGAGCAAAATTCTGGGAAGTAAGAATTAGCATGGCTTTCCCCCCCCTTTTTTCTACAAAGGTGCCTTCCCTTCTCTGAAAAACCTACCTCGAACTGGCCGGAGTTTATAGTTTTAATGTACAGTCTGAATGTATCCCGCCCAGTGTGCTTTTTGGTGTGTTTCGCTGCAGAAATGCTAGCTAGGCTTGATAATGGGGTACTGTGCCAGGCCCCCTGGGAGTGTTATATGTACCTTGCTGTGCTTCTCAAATGTTCCTGTGCATGAGGATTATCTTGTTAAAGTGACGATCCTGGTCCAGAAGATTTGGGGTGGGGTCTGGGATTCTGCTCTTCCAACACACTTCTAAGGGTTGCCCATGCTGCTGGTTTGTGGGTGACTCCTAGGGTATCTAGGTCATATCACAGATGCATCCTGTTACTTTTTTTTCCTTTTTCTTAAAAATCAGGTTTGTTGAGATGTATTAGCAAGTTCACCCCTTTTAGCATACAGCTCTGTGAGTTTTAACAAATACATGCAGTCATGTAGCCACCACCAAAATCAAAGTAGGGAACAGTCTATCACCCCAAATTAGCCCCCTAAAACCCCTTTGAGCCAGCTCCCCACTGCCAAAGCCCCTTGCTAGCACTAATCTGTTCTCTGTCCTTACAGTTTTTTCTTTTTCCAGAAGGTTATATCGACAGAATCCCACCGTGTGTAGCCTTTGAGTGTGGCTTCTTTCATGCAGCCTTTGCAATCCATTCATTCATGGTACCAGTGGTACCAGTCGTTCATTCCTTTTCAGTGCTGTGTAATATTCCACGAGAGGGATGGACCAGAGCCTGTTCATCCACTTCCCAGTTGAGGAACATTTGGGATGCTTTCGGGTCGGATGATTATGAATAGAGCCACTGTAAGTGCTGGCAGATGGGTTTTAGTAGGAAGCATTGGGAGCCTACATTTCACTTCTCTTGGGTAAATAAGTAGCCAGGGGCAGGATTGCTGGGTTGTGCAGTAAGTATATGTTTAACTGTGTGAGAGACCGCCAAACTGTTTTGCAAAGTGGTTGTGCCATTTTAACATTCCTACCCTTGTTATCCTTCTAAAAAAGCATCGAGCTCTAAATGCCAAGGCACATGTGGCCTCAAGGGTTTAGGGTAAAGGATGGTGGGTGTGTAGAAAGTGCTGGAAGTGGTAGCATTAAGTGCCAGTCAGAGGACTAGGGAGAGTGAGGATGTTATCTGTAGCCAGGTGCCTGCCCTGGTTTGAAATGTAGGGAGAGAAAGGAGTGTGGCGTGGGGGGCATTGGTTCTGCTGCTCAACTGTGAAAAGTCAAGGCTATGAGAGCCAGGCCCGCCCCCACTCACCCCTGCAGTCCCACCGCGCCCTATAAACGTTTGTCTAGTGAGTGAAAAAGGCCTCTCTGCCTCGTTTGCCAAGTCATATGGATCTGACTCGCCCTTGTGCCAATGTTTTAGGGTTTTGATGGGTTTTAGTTGTGTGTTGGGGGAGTGGAGTGCATGAGGTTATCAGACCAGAGGAGGTCTCTGAAATTTGAGTGCTTGAGAAGCTGGGGAACAGTGGCCCCTTGTGAGTGAAGTCCTTCGGTGCCTTGGGGGTGAATGTCTGTTGAGTGCTGTGGCTTGTGCCCACCCTGCCCCCCCGCCCCCGTCACCCCCCCAAGTTGCAAACACACGTGTACTTCCTCAATGATCGAAGGAACCACCGTGAAAGTGGGCTCCGTGCAGAGATGGTCAGAGCCCCCATAGTGAATACATTTCTGCGAATGCTAACTCAGCTTCGTAGAAAGGACTGGGTGGTGCCATGAAAGATGGCAGAGAGAGGGGAAGCGCTCTGGACTCCGGGTCAGCCTAGGTTTGAATGACTCAGTTTCCTCATGTGCATGATGGGAATACTGCTTCTGATAGTATCTCCCTCTGGCAACTCTTGGGGAGTTTAAATGGGGTCCCACATGGGAAACACTCAGCACAGTGTCCGGCATGGAGAAAGCCCCCAAAATACATGAGCCATAATATCAGAGACCACTTTTATCCTAATGTTCTTTTTGGGAAACTTTGGCTTTTTGGGGAAATGAGGCTCTCTGGGTACAGGGGGAGCAAAGAACCCTGTAACTGGCCAGTTTGACTTCAGTCATCTGAGTGGGGTACTCTTCAAAGTACCCCTCGGAAGCTTTTGGAGGTAAAAATCATGCCCACTTGACCCGTTTTTCTATTTCCTTTGATGTAAGACAGAATTAATTGTCTTCCCCTCCCTTGATCCCTCCCTCTGATGGTGACAAGGTGAAGGAGTTTTAAAATATATACTTAGCTTTCTCCCCTTCCCCCCATGTCCCACCACAAACTCATCTCCCTTTGAGCTTGTCAAGAGTCCCGCCCAGGATGGAGACCACAGGCCTAGGACAGCTGCTGTGGCTACCTCAGGTGACCACTGAGAGTTAACAACTGAACCCTGCTTTGGGGTTAGCTTAGGTCCCCCTCTCCTCTCCCCCAATTTCTCTCTTTCTTCTTTCTCTCTTGGAAGAATAGAGAAGGCAAGTAACATTCCAGAGGAGAGGATCAGGTGGTTGGCCTCAGCAACTTGGGTTTCAAAAACCGCCAAGAATGAGTTCTTGTCTAGGTGACCAGATGTCCCAGTTTGCCCAGGACTGCCCCGGTTTTAGTACCTCAGGAAACGCAGCAGTTCTAGGCAAACTGGGATGTTGGTCACCCTAGTGGTGAGTTCTTATCAGTGAAGAGGAGGGGAGCAAGAGATGGTTGGTTCCGTGGCCCAGGAAAGGGGAAGTTAGGTAATTTTTTCCCTCTGAGAAAGCCAAGACTTTTGATCGGAATGCAGTTGGCTTTTGGAGGCTGCCCACTTAAGGCAGCTAATTCAAACAAGATCCTGGCTCTGAAGCAAATTTCCGGAGTTAAGTTGGGATCAAGTTTTGTCATCTCTCTTGGGTCAGACATGACTTTACTTTCTGTTCAGACTGGGAACATCCTTGGGTCTTCCCTGAAGGGGCTCAGTGCTCAGGTTGGACCTGGAATTCAGAGTCAGCAGCCTCTCCCCCTGCATAACCCTGCTCACGGGCCAGGGACCCCTCTCTGGAGCCATGAAAGAAACTCAACTTGGTCACCCACCTGCCAGTAAATAATAATCACACTGTGAACTTCTGTACTCATTTTAGGCCCGTGTGTATGATAAACCAATTTTAAGGTATTTTATCCAAGCAGTGTTTGCGGGAGGCCTAAGTCTGGTCTCAAAAGTACACTGACAGATTTCTCTTAAATGACACACATTGGGGGTGACCTAGAACTTGCTCTGGGGTAGGGGTTATGTGGTTTCTGACCTCCCAGAACTTGCCATATTCTTTTATCTCCTTGACCTTTATTATTTTCTTTATTAAGAATAATGGGACTGGGGGTGAAGGGGAACCTTCATTTGCTGCTGTGCAATGTTTGTGGCACATTGTGGAGTCCACATAGGTATGCGACTCTCTGAGCAAGGGCACCAGGAGTGGCGGAAAGGAGCAGGATATTGAGAGGAGGTGCAGCATATAAGGCCTGGGGAGTGGTGACTCCGCTGCAAGTCTCAGCTCCAGTTCACGGCAGTGAAGCCTCAGTCTGCTCATCTGTAAAATGGGCACAGTCCAATGTCCAGGGAATTGTGGAAAGGCTAAAAGATACTGTGCACAGAAAGCATGTGGCATGTATTATCACTGTAAAAAGTAGCAAGACAGATGGATTTTAGATTTCCTGATGGGAAGGGCTGGGTTTGTTGTGGTCACCTCTCTGGCCCTGTGCTTGGCACCTACAGGGGCGGAATACATAATTGTGTACCTCTCTGACCTTGTGCTTTTATGCACCTCAGGTTTTACAGCCTATTGTTTTAATTCTCTTCTGGGTTTACAACACACTCTCAATATTGTCTCCTTTAGCTTATTATTTTTTCTTATTTTAATAGAGTATGGAAACACTGGTGGACCAACCCGCTAAGTCAAAAATTAGAATGGTGGTCCTCAGAGTGGTATCCCCGGCCCCACAGGGTCAGCATCACCTGCTCTAGGGCAAACTCCTCACTCTGGGGCATGTTCAGCATCCCCTGGTGGGCTTCTAAGCAGGAGCTGGGCGTCAGCTCCAGAGTTTCTGACTCAGCAGGTTTGGGATGGAGCCTGAGAATGTGCATTTCAGCAAGTTCCCGGATGGGTCTCATACAGCTGTTCTGGAGAGCACGCTCTGAGAAACCCTAAGCTTAGAACATGACCAATAACTTCACCTATAATTCCTGATTCCACCTTTTCCTCATCCCCTCCCCCACTGTACTCTCTGAAAGGTATTTACTCTCCCTTAGATTGTGTGGGTTTTATTTCCTCCTTTCCTCCTTTCCTTCCTTCCTCTCTTCCTCCCTCCCTCCCTTCCTTCCTTCCTTCCTTCCAGGTTGGATGACCCGTGCCTTATAAATTTAACTTGCTTGGCTTCTGAGCTCTTTAGCCTTCTGGAACTTGTACTTTTTTTTCACTCAACAGTATATTTCTAAGATTCATCTCTCTTGTTGAGTCATTTATTTTTCTTTGTATAATATTGCACTTTGTGATGATACAACAATTTATTCATTTTCCTGGACGGTGGACATTTGGGATATATCCAGATTTTTTTATTTTATTTTTTGCTATTAAGAACAGTGCTGCCGTGATGAATAAATAATTTTTCAATGAATGAATTCAAGGTGTTAATTTTAGTCTGTGTACTTGGGAATCTAGCCTCAGTTAGAATCAGCTGAGATTCATCAGCATTTATGGAACACCCGCCCTCTGACAGGCACGGGTGGAGGCATTTCACATTCTACTCATCGTGCTCTCAAAGGGCCAGGTCAGCCAGACAACCCCCGTTCCTGCTTGTTTTCTGAAAGTCAACCTGTGGTTTAGACCCGTTGGTTTGTGAGAAGCCACGTGGCCGAGTTGAGAGCATGGACTCTGGAGCCAGGTGGTTGGGGTTCAAATCCCAGCTCTTCTAGTCACTAGCTGTGTGACCTTGGGCAAGTCTGTTTCTGTTTCCCAGTCTATCCAGTGGGGATTCTAAACGCACCTATCTTGGAATATTAAATGAGTTATTATATGCTATTCTTAGAATAGTGCTTGGAACTTAGTAAGCTCCATATGTGTTTATAGATGGATGGATAGATGGGTAGCAGGGAGGGAGGAAAGGAAGAAGGGAGAAAGGAAGAAAAATAGATGCATAGGATGGATGAATGGATGGATGAAAGAAAGGGAGGAAGGATGGATGGATGGATAGATGAGGGGAAGGATGGATGAGTGGACTTATTATGGTGGGCATATTAGGGATTCTCTGACCTAATGCTTGACATAGTGTGTGTCACACAATAGGTGCTACAAAGTATTAGTTATTCTGCCTTTTCTTTCCAAGGTTCTCAACTCCTTTGATCTCTGTTATTCATTGGCATGTGTCTTGTTAACCCATTTTCCTGGATGATCACCTCAAACATCATTGCTCCCAGGTATAAACCAGGGGAAATCAACCACAGGGTGATGGTGTGTAGTAGAATTCCATGATTCCAAGGCTCGAGCAGGATTTCCCCCATCTCTCAGCAATCCTTTTCTATGCTCCTAAGCATCTTCCCTGCACCACACTGACAGACTCTCTCTCAGTACCAGATTCCCTCCAAGTTCCACAAGCTCCCCCTACTCCTTAGCCTTGCTCTAAGAGTGCCATCATTGATGAAATCAGTTACAGCAAGAATAGGGCAGCTTCCACGAGGGCCTTACAAGAACTCAGAGTATATGGGTCTACACAAATTGGGATAGCCAGAAATGTTTATGGACTTGAATTACCTTTGGAAGAGTTGTCAGAATGCAAATTTTTAGCAGTGTGGCCTATTCCTAATCACAGTGCAGTCTTTTAAGTTGTGGATCACTGATGGATGATTAAAGGGAAGAGGGGCACATGCTGTTAGTGTTGGATGGATGGATGGATGGATGGATGAATCTATGGATGGTTGGACAGAGATGGATGATAGGTGGGTAGGTAAATGAATGGAGGGGAGGGAGAGAGGGAGGGAGGGACAGAGGGAGGGAGGGAAAAACTTCCAATGCCAGAGCTCTTCAAAGGAGGAAGGGGGAGGGAGGAAAATAAAGAAAAATGAATGATGTTGGTTGGATGGGTGATTGAATGGGTAGGTGGATGGATTATAGGCAAGTGGATAAAGAGATTGGCAGATTACTGGATGGGTGGGTGGACAGATGTGTGGATAATGGATGGAAGAAAGGGAGGAAGGAAGGAAGAAAAAAAGGATGAATGGATATATGGACAGATAGTGAATAGATTGGCAGATGACTAGACTGGATTGAAGGAGAAAAAAAATGGATGGGTGGGAGAATGGGTGGATGTTGGACATAAGAGTGTGTATAGAAGGGTGGATGTCCATGTTGAGTCTCTCTAATATTTGGTGTTCTTATTGGTTTTGGAATGGCCAAGTTCCTCCACTTATACCTTAGTTGGACCTTTCCTAGAATCAAGTGAATTTTGCATGCTTTTTGTGAAAATATGATTGTATGCTTATGTCTCACCTCTCTAATTAGAAAGCTCCTTGACAGTAGCAGCTGGTAATTTACCTTTCTCACATCTCCCAACAGTTCCTGCTCTATAGCGTGCATAAATGTTTGTTAAGTGAGTAACAATGAGAAAAACAGTGTTGCTGACAAAGGTTATTAAATTTCTGGAAATACTTGGTTTAGTTTATTTTAACATGAGTCTGAAAGTGGAATCCAAGAGAAAGCGGGATTTCTTGGATTTTGCTTCATCGGTGAAGAGTGGGAGGGTAGAGGCATAGATGTCTCTCTCCTGAGCGGGTCGGGTATGTGCCCCAGATTCTTACCCACTGGCCAGAGATTGCAGATCAGACATCCGAGGGCCCTACATGGCCCTACCTGATCTGGTCCCTGTTTTGCCTCTGATCTCATCTCTTCCATTGTCTACCCCTTCTGTTCTGTCTCAGCCCCACTGGCCCTGTTTGCATTTGTGTCAGCTGTTCCCTCTGCCTGCATCATAGTTCCCCCGGGTCTCCCATGGCTGACTCCTCTTCATTTAGGTCTCAGCCCAAAAGCCCGCCTTCTTCATTAACGGAACACCTAAAGTACAACGAAGAATAGAAAACATATCTGTACCCTCCTATCCAGAGAGAATCTCTGGAGACATTTTTAAAATATATTTCTTTATTGATTTCAGAGAGGAAGGGAGAAGGAGAGAGATAGAAACATCGATGATGAGAGAGAATCATCCATTGGCTGCCTCCTGCACACCCCACATTGGGGAGTGAGCCTGCAACCCAGGCATGAGGCTCTGGAGACATTTTAATATATTTTATCCATACTTTTTTATGGATATAGGCTTTTGTGAACACATTTCCACGTCACTAGGTATCTTTGGCAGCATCAGGGCTACCATGTATACTTGAGTGGGCTCGACACCACAAAAGGGTATCCCATCTCACATCCTAGGCCTTATAGAGCGATACGTTTATTATTTAAATGCCCCAGTTGATGGAAGCGTAAGTATCTTGTTCTAGAGAAATGAAGATGTGACCATTTTTGACAGATGGACCTAACAACTTGAAAAAGGGGCATCTTATTGAAATTCACATCGTGGTGCTGTATGGGTTGGCAGCAACCCCAGGAAAAAACTGTTGTTTATATCTGATGACTTTATGGCTGCATCGTACTTCGTATAGCAGTCTCCAGTTGGTTGGTTGGTTGGTTGGTTGTTTTGCTTGTAAAGAACAATGCAGCGAACATCTTTGTGCATGCCTGTCTGTCCAAGGTTCTGATTTTCAGAATGAAATTCTAGTCTTAGATATGGGACTCAAGTCTTGAAACCGTTGCCACCACTTTCCTTGAATCTGTAAAAGACATTTTGAGACTCAAAACTCAGGAAGTTGAGGAGGAGGAGCAGGGAAAGAACAGTGGATTGGTTTGCAATTCTTCCTGGGCTGCACGTATAGCAGTGCTTTTGAACTGGGGGACTTTTGGCAACGTGTGGAGACATTTTTGGTTGTCACGAATGTGGAGGGAGTGGTGATACTGGCATGTAGTGGGCAGAAGCCAGGGATGCTACTGAGTGTCCTAAAAATGCACAGGACAACCCTCCTCCCGCCCCAGGAAAGAATCATCCAGCCCCAGATTCAGTAGAGTGCCAAGATTGAGAAATTCTGATGTAAAAGATGTCACGGATTTCTTGGAGGGGAGTGGGTGGATTTAGAGTTTTGGGGTGACTTAAATTTAATTTACAGTTTCTCTTCCTTGCTGGGTGTTGAAGCCAGCTTTCTGTGAACTTTAGATCCCACACGATCAGCACCAGGCTTGCTACCAACAGATTCGTTGATGTAAATATAGACGAGTATATAGAAGGAAATCTCACCCGGAGCTGGGAAAGGTTGGCATGAAAGCTGCTGTGGCCTCCGTTTCTCCTTTCTTCTCCTTCTGGGGCCCAGTGTTTCTGTCGTGTCTCACTTTCTCTGGGTACCTGGCATGGCGAGTGCTGCTGGTGTAGACTGTGGTTTTCTGCTTCCTTGGTCCCCATACGAGGGCTTGCCCTGGGCATGTACAGGATGCAGACCCCTGGAGCAGGTGAGCTTAGAGATGGGGGAGGGAATGAGTACCTTCATTCATTCGTAAATGTTTATTGAGCACCTACTATGCGAGGTGAGGGCAGGAAGGTGGCAAGGGTAGATTTGTGCAGAGCTTTTTTGACCATGTGGGGACTTTTATTACAAAGGAATTCGCATTTTTCCCCTGGCACACCTACACATTTTGTTTTCCATAACAAAAGTAGGGTCATTTTGGGTGCTGTTTTTCCACCAACACGAGCCACGCTGCAGCGACCCTGCCCAGTGATGATGTTTGTGCAGATGCCTGCAACTATTTCCTTAGGACAGAGTCCTGGAAATGGCACAGCTGGGTCATGTGTCAGGCTTAGGGCCAGGTCACGAGTCTGTGCCCTCCAAGGTCCCCTTTCCCTGATTAGGGAGCCAACTGGGTTGCCCTTGATTTAACATCTCGAAGATGATGAGCCTTTTCGAGATCTGTGCGAGCTCTCTGCATCTCCTTCAGGATCTTCTGGTCACACCTTTTGCTCGTTTTTCTCTGCACAGATGTCTTGCGGGGGAGGAGGGTTGCACCAGGTTCTGCAGACGCTGAGGTTCTATGGCTCTGTTTTGGGTTTCAGGCAGTCTAAGGAGGGCTATTGAAGCAGGTTCCCTGGGTTCAAATCCCCACTCTGCTTATTTCCAACTGCACATCACTTACCCTACTAGGCCTCAGTTTCTTCATCTTTAAAATGGGTATAACATTAGTGCCTGTTGTTAGATGGCACAGATCTAGAACATTCTGTCATTCCAGGGAGTTTTAGGCAGTTCTAGCATCAGCATCTCCTGGGAGGGAGTTGGAAATGCAGAGCCTCACTCCCAGCCTTCCTGAGTCCCAGTCTGCATCTCAACAACACCCCCCTGTTGATTTTGGCTGCAGTTGGAATCACTTGGAAGCTTCAAAAATGCTGATGACCCCAGCCCCACCCAAGGATACTGGTGGTGTTGCCAGATGGGGACTGGCCCAGAGCAGGTCTGCCTCAGGGTGGCTGGTGGTGTGTGGGTTCTTGACTTTGTGCAGGAAAGATTTCACAACGTGAGTCCTGGTGATTTTGAGAGGATGTTTATTAAACCTGGGGACAGTGACACAAGAAAGGGCTTAGGGTAGAAGAAGCAACAGGAGAGAGCCTGGGCTGGGCTACTCTGGCTCCCTAGAAACATAGTAGAGAAGTGAGCCAAAGCGGGGCTGCTGTGAGCTCATTGGAAAGCCAGAGAAGGGGGGGCCTTGAAGACAGGTTCAGGGGGTTAGCCTGGGACGAGCTGTGCTGCCCACTGCTCCCCTGGTTGCAGGTCTCGTGGGGTCCCTTAGAGCTTAGGAGAAAGAAAGTCCAAAGTTCATGCCTAAGAACCAGCCTGGGTGTGTCCCAGCGAGAGCCCATGCTGGGTCCTTGTCTTATGGGTTTCTATCTTCTGTGGCAGAAATCCTAGGGGAGGGTCTTAACAGAATGTTCCTCAGTTTTTCCAGCTGTGTCCTTCAACATGTTGATTCGTCAATATGAGCTTATAGGAGAATTGGGTTTATTCTCTGGGCAGTTTCATTACTTTTATCCTGGGTCTGTCGAGCTCTAATCAGGTTTTTTATGATATGTTCCCCTGACTTTTCGCCCGTCCTTGGGTTTGGCTGGCACACATGGCGCTGACTGTGTCTTTGTCACCTGCCTCCCTGACCTGGGTGATTTAAGCCGTGCATTCTCTGGTTAGGGAGGCGGGGACGAACCATTTGCTCTCAAGTGTCCTTGGTTAGGGAAGATAAAGGTCATGCACTTCACTGGCTGTAAGTTGTAAGTTGCTCAAATTGTTCGGCCTTGTTTAATTTCCTTGTCTCAGTTTCCCCATTCCGTTTGCCCAGGAATGGTCCTAGCTTCTTACTATCCTGCCTCAGTGGGGTTGGTCCAGAGCTGCCCCTGGGTGTAGGGAGTTTTGAGACCACTCCAGGGGATGCTACAGCTCAGCTAGGATGGGCAGAGAGCCCACTGGGTGGTTAAGAACACTTGGAGGTGGGTGGACTGGAATCAGAGCTGTGCCACCTTGGGTAAGCCGCTTACCCTCTCTGAGCCGCAGGTTCTCTCTCTCTCTAAAACCAGGACTTCGCTGGCGGGGTTGCAAGAAGCAAATGATGTGAAGGTTCAGAGTGCTGAGCAGAGGGCCTGGGATGTGAATAGTAAGCACTCTCTACATTAAAAAAAAAAAAAGGTTAATTTTTAAAAATGAGGTCAGCAGCCCTAACCGGTTTGGCTCAGTGGATAGAGCATCGGCCTGTGGACTCAAGGGTCCCAGGTTCGATTCCGGTCACGGGCATGTACCTGGGTTGCGGGCACATCCCCAGTAGGAGTTGTGCAGGAGGCAGCTGATCGATGTTTCTCTCTCATCGATGTTTCTAACTCTCTATCCCTCTCACTTCCTCTCTTAAAAAAACCAATAAAATATATTTTTAAAAAATGAGATCAGCAGCCTTAGAGCTAATAGTTGGAGTGGAGGACACTAATCTCTTTTTTGATATTCTTTTAATTTAAAAAATTTGAGGTAAAAGTCACGTAACATAAAATTAACCTTTAACCATTTTAAAGTGGAAAATTCGGTGGCATGTAGCACATTTACAGGGTTGTGCAACCACCAGCTCTATCTACTTCACCCAAAAGGAGACCCTGCTCCCATTAGCAGGCACACCTCGGTCTCCTTCCTTCCCCAGCCCCTCGCAGCTGCTAGTCTGCGTTCTGTCTTCATGGATTTGCCTGTTCTGGGTTTGGAGGTTTTGAAGTACCGCCCCCCACCCCCCAGGAGAGGACCCTTCAGCACCCAAGTGGACCTGTGAGAAAGCTCAGCTCTCTTCTTCCCTATGGCTTCCTTCCTTGGCACGGGGCTGCCCCCACCGGTGCCCCTCCCCCCCTCGCACCTGGTGGCCGTGGTTAATCCCAGCAGCACAGCAGGCCTGTGTTCTGCTCTCCTGGGGCCTCCACAAATGAGAGGTTTCATCTCAGCTGGGGTTCTCCCAGTTAAATATTTAATAAATAAGACCTACAACGTGTGATGCTGGGAGCGTTTGATAGTGAAGTTAATGAGGGGAGAGAGTCGCAGGTGGTCCACAGATCCAAGCCGGAGCCCGGCCCGGGGTGTCCCGGTGGCGCAGACCTGGGTGACGGCTGGGCCGCGGTGGGCCACACCATCCGTGTCCCTTGGCGCATATGTGCCTTCGTCTTTAGCACTGAGTCTGGCACAGAGAAACCACTTGGTAAAGATGTGTTACAAGAAGGAAAGAGGGGGAGGAGAGGTGAGAGAGGGAGGGAAAGAAGATGAGGGAAAAAGAAAGGTGGAGACAGAGATGGGTGGGAAGAGGGAGGGAGAAGAAGGGGAGACTTGAGGGAAGAGCTGGAGAGAGGGCAAGGAAGACAATGATGAAAGAGAAAGACAGAGGTGGAGGGGATTGAAAAGGGGAGAGAGAGATGGAAGAAGAGAGGGAGAGGAAGGGGAAGAGGGAAAATGCAGAAAAGAGAATCGGAGAAGGGAGACAATATTGTCTCTGGTATCTTTCCCCTCTCCATTAGCCTTACCACCCACCCCCCCTTTTTTTATCTCCCATTTCTCATTTCCTTACTCTCGTCTGCTTGCCAACTTTTCATTCCTTTTCATTTCCTGTGTCTGTTATCTTTTCATTTTCTGTCTGAATGTTTGCCCCTTTTCTCTTTCTCTTCATAAACTGTCCCTTGGTGTGTGTCATATTTTTTTAGTCTGTCTCCAGCTGACTGTGTGTGTGTGTGTGTATGTGTGTGTGTGGGGGGGCGGGGGGGAGGAACATAGATCATTTTAAAGATCAACCATGAAGTGAATATCTATTGTACCCAGGTCAAGAGCCAGCCCGCCACCATCTCCCCAGAGTGCCCCACATGCCCATCCCCATCACAGCCCAGCTTTTCTCCTTCCTGGGTGAACCACTTTTGAGGATTTCATGGGAATCATCCGCTTGCTTTTCTTTGTGGTTTTACCACCTAGGCACGCCTCCCTAAGCAATATAGTTAAATGTTTCGTGGTTTTGAACTTTAAATAAATAAAATTACATGATATGAGTTATTTTGTATTTTGTTTCATTGGCTCACAGTTATGTTAGCAAGATCCATTCTTATTGTGGTCACTGTGGCTCCCTCGTGTCATATTTGTTCACTGATGATGAATATATGAGCAGGTTCCCTTTTGGTCGCCGAAAAGAAGCAACGTTGCTAGTTGTTCATGGATGAGCCTCTCCAGGGTACATGCCTCGTTGCAGAATCACTGGGTATTAAAATTAGTGCATTTTCAACTTGGCTGAACACTGCCTACCGAAGTGGTTTTGCGAAGTTTTTGTGCTCATGTACACTCCTGCCCTCAGTGGCTGAGCGCTCAAGTGGCTCCACACCCTCATCAGCACTTGGTATTGTCAGACCTAACTGCAGCCTGTTTGGTGGATGTGTGGCGATTTGACTTTGTGCTACCCAATTACAAGACAGACGCATGTATTTTAATATATGTATTGGCTACTCAAGTTTCTTCTTTTGTCAAGTGCCTCCTCATGCCCTGCCCACTTTTTTATTGGGTTGCTTGGGTTTTGTTTTTTTGTTTTTCATATTGATCTGTAGGTGATCCTTAGGTTTCCTGATGGAAACTGGTCCTTCATCATTATATGCTGTGCAATACAGTATCTTCTCTTGGCTTGCCTTCTGGTTCTTTTTTATGGTATCTTTTGATCAATAGCAGTTCTTAATTTTAATGTGATTGCATTTAGAAATATTTTTCTTCAAAGTTTGTGGGTTTTGTATCTTATTTAAGAAAACCATTTCTACCCCGATGTCATGAAGATATTCTGTACTGTTTCTAAAAGTTTTTTTTACAGTTTTGCTCACTGTATGACTTTAACCAGCTTGGAATTGATTTTTATGTATGGTGTGAGGTAGGGGGTCTGATTTCCTTTTTATTTCATAAGCGTTATCCCAGCACTGTTTATTAAAAAAATCCATCCTTGCCTCAATAATTGATAACCTCTGTGACTGTTTAACTCTTACCTCCTTTGATCTGGTACTCAGGCAGTCAAGACACAGATATTTATAGTGTTTCTGACAACATAACTAGGCACTGGGTTACAGTGATGAATATGGAAGATGCAGTCTGCCATGGAGCTTACACTCTGGCAAGGATGACGGATAAATAGTTATAGCTACTTAATTTACAATTACAGATGCTATCAGGCCTTAGGAGGGACAAGCCCACCATGCTCTGAGAGGAGCATGTAAAACAACCTCTCCTGAAGAAGTGGTGATAAACAGTTTTTAGTGGAACTCTGCTATAGTGGAGCAGGAGTAGTGAGAAAGATATACTGACCAGGGGGAACAGCATGTGCAAAGGCCCTGTGGTAGATGCTTAAGAATTTGGTATGTATTCTAAAGGCATGTTCTGGCCACTGATGCAGCAATACAAAGAGATTGTCTGTGAATGGCCCCACTGGCTGCTGTGTGGAGAATGGATTGGATGGGAACGAGAATATAAACCATGAGACCAGCGAGGAAATTATTGTAGTCCTTCAAGGAAGAGGCAGTGTCTCTTGAACTGGGATGGTGGCTATGGAGATGGAAATCATTGGTCATATTGCAAGATATTTTGAGCCAGCATGATTTTCCACCCTCTTTCTTTTGGTTGAGTTTTCTGGGTGAGGAAAGCAGTTTGTAATTCTGCCCAACGTATGTGTTCTGGAGAACCCATAGTCTTTGGAATTCTAGGCAAGAGAGTCACTGGACAATCTCTGGCCCCCAAGGTTTTCTGGAATCAATTCAACAATGGCAATTTATTAATAATGATAACAACAATGAGTTGATAGCTTTCCCTTCAAAACACCTTTTAGCTATTACCTTGTTTGTCCCCCCCAGCCGACACTGTGAGATGGGTGGGGGAGAGAAACGAGGATTTTTTATCTCAGTTTTACTGTAGAATGGGGTGAGGGAGGATTGACTGGCACTCCTGAGATCACACCACAGGTGTGGTTTGGGGTTGGAACCCCGTTCCTTGACTTCTGGGAGTGGAATCAATCTCCTTTATGCAGGTCACACACCAGCTCCCCAAACATACTCTTTTTGCAAATCATTTCCCACTGGGAGCTCCTGAATAATTTATAAGACCTCAGTTTCCTGGACTATAAAGTGGGAATTAAAATAAAATAGCTACCTCCACAGGGAAGACTCATTACATTTACCTGCATGAATCCATCTGTGCCCCCGGTTACAAGGGTAGAAAACTCAAAGGGGCTTGAGCAAGAAGAGAGGAGTTCCTGGCTCCTGGGAGGGAAGTGTCCCGGGAGTCACTGGGCATCGGGCTTGTTCAGATCCAGAGATCATATGACGTCATTAAGCCTCAGCCTCCAGGCTCTGCTTTTTGAAGTTGGCTCCATTGTCCATGTGGTTGTGACATGCCATTGGTCCTCCCTTCATCAGATCCAATGTGATTCTCTTTTGCAGCCATCCTCCCAGCATTCTCAGCAAATGGTTTATTGCTTTTGATTGGCTCATGGGGTCATGTGCTCACGCTTGAGCCAGTCACTGCAGGGAAATGGGAAATGTGGAAAGGAATGTTCTGATTGTCTTAGGTTGAGTCACATGATCGGTCTTTGGTGTTGGGGTAGAAGAGCCAACTTCTTGGAATGGGGAGGAGAGACCCCTTTAAAGGTGTATTAGAGTGTGCTAGCTGCTGTAACAGGAGTAGGGAACCTCACTTTCGCCAGCATTCTGTTGACCAGAATTTCATTCCCATGGTGTATCAGTGAGGGTCTCAGTAGGAAACAGAAGACACGTATCAAGAGTTGAATTAAGAGATGTGGGCAGTTATTAAAACAGAGCAGGAGAGACAAAGGGATATAGAGAGAGAAATGGGAATAAAAATAACTGATTGACAGTGGCTGTAGCGTGAGGAAGCAGGCAGAATAAATGCCCCGTCTTCATGCCCTCCCATCATCTCTTGCCAGGATTCCCCATTGTTCAAACCCCGCTGGAAGCTAGAGGGTAGGTTGTTCAATGAGGCCGTCCACACAGGTCAGCTGCCCTGGGCCTAACAGGGTAGAGAAGGAAGGAGAGTGGATTCTGGATCATAGATGACAGCCAGGACCTGGGGCGGGGACATTGGTCCATGTGTGCATCCAGGAGGAGGAGTTTGGTGGACACATCACACTACCTTTTCCACCAGGACAAATCAGGTTCCCAGGTGACAAAAAAAAAGTCTACTTTGCTGCTGTTACTATTATTCTTGGTGGTGATTATTGGGTGTCTCTCCAGGCTACTACCTCCTCTCTTCTCTCCCCTCCCTCTCTCTGCCCAGAGAGCTGGTGGTGGGAGTCTCAGCAGGCAGGCTGTGCCTCTGGAAAGGCCCTTGGTTTACCCCGAGGCTGGGCACACTTCCTGCCTGAGGCAAGCGACCAGATTGCCGAAGGTGAAACCTAGGAGAGACCCCTCAGGCTGAGCGTAGGGAGGTGGACTAGGCCCCAGGGGCGGGAAGCAACCCTCTGCATTTTCCACCTGCTCCACCCTCTTTGGAGCCAGTCTTGGCAGCGAGAAGTAGGGCGCACTGGTGAAATTGCTGCCCAAACATGCTAACAATGGCTTGTGCCCACCCCACCCCAATCTGGTGCAGCTGTGTTAGCAATGGGTCCCGGTCTCCAGCCCCCTCCAGGGTCAGCCCCGCATCTGTAACAATGACCTGTCCCCGCCCAGCCTTGCCCACTTCTTTGAACTCCTGCAAGGTACTGTGATGACAGGCCGTTACTATGGGCTTCCTCCATTCAAGCTTAAGTGGCCTCTTCTCCCCTCCAGGGAGAGCAGAAGAGCAGCCCCTCATGGCTTCTAGCAGCAGACCAGCCAGGTCCCCGCCCTCCCACCACTGCCCACTGAGGAGAGCGAGTCCCCAGGGGCATGTGCTGGCCCCGACTCTCATGAGCTCCAAGGTTCCTGGTTTTCATCACCCTTTTCCACATGTTGTCAGATCCCTGCTTCCAGGTTCAAATCTCAACCACAAGGACTTGACCACACGGGCAGGTGACTTCCCCTCCTTTGCTTCAGTTTCCTCAGCTGTCAAACAAGGACACGCCGGTCACAAGAGTTCTGGACAACATGGCAGGCACCTCGCTTGCATCAATTAAGTTCATCCTCTCAGCTCTCTGAGGAGTGGGTGCTGTGGTCATCATCCCGTGTGATAGGGAAAACCAGGACAGAGGAGTTCAGTAGCCGGCCTGAGGTTTCACAGTCGAGCAGTGACAAAGGTGGGATTTGAACCCAGGCTCCAGAGTCTGTGTTCTTTTTTAAAAAATATATTTTTTTACTGACTTCAGAGAGGAAGGGAGAGAGAGAGATAGAAACATCCATGATGAGAGAGAATCATCGATTGGCTGCCTCTTGCACGCCCACCACCCCCACCCCATCGGGAGTCAAGCCTGCAACCTGGGCGTGTGCTCCGACCGGGAATCGAACTGTGACGTCCTGGCTTATAGGTCACTGAGCCACGCTGGTTGGGCCAGGGTCTGTGTTCGTAACCTGTAATAATAATATCCTAATTCAATGAGCTGATGTACAGATTTAATGCAATAACATAAACAAAAAGCTTAGTCCAGTGCCCAGCACATAATAAGCACTCAAGATAGGTGTTATAATAGTTATCATTTGATATTATATAGTTATATATCAATATAGAAATACATGCTATAACTACTTAATATATTAATATGCATCAGGGGTCAGCAATTATTCTGCGAAGGGCCAGATAGTGCAGATCTGAAGCTTTGTGGGCCATACAGTCTCTGTCAGGCCACTCGGCTCTGCTGTTGTAGCAAAGGCCCCACAGGCAGCATGTAAACAAATCGTCATAGCTGTTTTCCAATAAAACTTTATTTACAAAAACATGCCACGGGCCTGATGTAGTATGTGCTATTATATACATCCACATTTTTTTCTGTGTTACTCTGTTTATATCCTTCTTTTCCCTTCATGTTTTTTGTTTGTTGATTTGTTTGTTTTGTTTCTTGCAAGACAGGCCTCTTTCTCCTTTGCTCCTGTCTCTCAGGAAAGCATGTCCGGCCACTGGAATTCGCGGGCCTTCCTCACACCAAGCTTGTTTGCCTAAGACATGGGAGTGGTGGTGATGGGCCTCTGAGCACAGGCCTCTCTTCTCTCTTCCCTCCCTCATTCCCCAGCTACAAGTCACCATTTTCCTTGGCTGAGTTTCTCTGCCTCAGGACGCCCATGAGCGTGTCTGGGCTCCTCTCCCCGCAGGACTGGCTCTCATTCATCTGGCTCCCACCATGCTGGCCTCTGTACTCTTCTTCAGACACACAAGGCATGGTTCTACCTCAGGACCTTTGCACTGGCTGTTCCCTCTGCATGGACCCTCCTTCATGCAGGTAATCTGTGGCTCCTCCCTCACCTCCTCCAGGTCTTTATTCGAAGGCCATCTTCTCCACATCACCCAGAATTTCCCACCCCTCTCCTGCTTCATTGTTTCCTTTGGCACTCTCTTCTCTCTCCACTTTACTGTTACCTCCACAGCGTAAGCAGTTTTATTGGTTTTGCCCACCAGTGTGGACAGGAACTAGAACAGCACCTGGCTCATAGGTGGTGGTCAATAAATGTGTGTTGAATGAATGAACTTTGGTTTTATTCATTCTTATTGCTGATTAACATTCGATCGAATGGAAATCCCACAGTTTGCTTATCCATTTACCTATCGATACCCTTTTGGGTTTATTCTTGTTTTGGTTATCATGAATAAAGCCGCTGTGAAATTCTTGTATCTCCCCTCAACTCTTCACTTGGTGAATGTTTATCAGTCCTTTGGGTTTCTCATTAAATCGTCCATCTGCAGAGAGCCTTTCCTGATCCAGCCCCCCTTTCCTGGTCTAAATTAGGCCTTTCCCCATCATTTCTCATAGCATTTATCACGTACAATGATATGTTTATGTAGGGATGCAGGTGGCATTCTGGCCAGAATGTCTATTTCCAGAGCGAGAAATGGAAGGGAAAAAAGACACAAATATTTGTAAAACGGCTCCAGGGAGATGCTCATTTCTCAGGTTTCCAAGAATGGAGAGAGGAGAATTTATGTGGGGAGGGAAAATCAGAGGGTGCTTCTTGAAGGAGGTGGCTCTTGGTGCTCTATTCATTCATGGTCTGCAAACATGGGACGGAAAACTATACAAGGTCTCTGAGCTCACGGAACTCATGGTTGATGGGGAAGATGACGGGATTCACAAATCCTTGTTATATGTTGTCATAGAGTGTTATACATGTCATGGGATGTCATATAAATGGCAAATAATCATAAAACTGGCACAGCAAGGCTGTGACATGGTGGCATAGATCACACAGCCAATCCATTGATCAGGGCATCTCAAACCATGTGGCTGCTGTTGGAGCCAAATGTGAAGGTGGGTGAGAATTGGGGCAGGAGAGAGCTGAGCCGGGTAAGATGTCACCTCCATGAGAGCTGAACTCCATCTGTTTTGTTCTTTGTCATAGCCTCAGCACTTACAATGCTGCCTGGCATGTCGTAGTAGGTACCCAGTTCACCCTCGCTGCCTGGGTAATAATAAGGAGCAGTCATGTGGTTGAGAACCTGGGCTGTGAGCTCAGAATGAGTTGGGTGACTGTCCAGCCATTACTCACTACGTGCCTGATGGGTCTCGGTTTTCTGCCTCTGGAAAATGGATGGGCAATAGTCTCTGGCTCATAGGGCTAGACACAGGACACAGACAAAAGTTCCTGACCTCATGGGTTTACATTCTCTTTGGGAGAGACATAGGATAAACAACAAACAAAATAATAAGTTGCATGGAACTTTAGATTTTAAGGTTAATGGCGGGGAGGGGACAGCAAGGAAAGGTGGTGGGGAGGCCAGTGCTATCTATACTAATAAAAGGGTAATATGCTAATTAGACTAGACGACCTTTTGGATGTCCTTCCGGACAAAGCCATGGTGGCGGGGCTGAGGCAGAGGCGGTTAGGGGTGATCGGGCCGGCAGGGGAGAGCAGTTAGGGGGATCAGGCCAGCAGGGGAGAGCAGTTAGGGCTCTCAGGCAGGTAGGCAGGTGAGCAGTTAGGAGTCAGTAGTCCTGGATTGTGAGAGGGATGCCCAACTGCGGGATCGAGCCTAAACTGGCAATTGGACACCCCCTAAGGGGTCCAAGATTGAAGAGGGTGCAGGCCGGGCCAGGGAACCCTCCTGTCCCCTGCACGAATTTTGTGCACTGAGCCTCTATTCTGTCCCCTGCACGAATTTTGTGCACTGGGCCTCTAGTATTAGACAAGGCGTCACTGAGGAGGTGGCATCAGAGGTAAGACTTGAAGCAGTGAGGAGGAAGCCATGAGGATGTCTGGGGGAAGAGGGAACACAGATGCAAAGACCCTGAGGTAGGATCATGCTTGGCCTGTTGGAGGAACAGTGAGAAGGTTGGTGAGGCTGAAGGGAGTAAGAGGGAAAGTAGAAGGAGGTGAGAATAGGGAGATGACAGGGTCTGTGGAGAGGACCTTGGCTTTTGCTGTGTGTGAGGTGGGAGCCATGGCATCTTCCAAGCAGGGAGGGGGGATATGCCTGGACTCTGATGTTCACAGGCTCCTCTGAACACTCTGCAGAAGGGGGAAGGGACAGGCTTTGGAGGATGAGAACTGAGGCTGGGGATTAGAGTGGAGGTGACAGTACTGGTCCAGGCACATGGGGGCAGGACCACAGTGTTGGCTGTGGAGATACTGAGTGGTTGGATTCTGACAATAATTTAAATATTTTTTATTGTGGCAAAATACATATAACATAACATTTATCATTTTGGGGTGTACAGTTCAGTGGCCTTTGGTACATTCAAAATGTCATGTAATCAGCACTCTATTTAGTTTCAAATGTCATCACCCCAAAAGGAAACCTTATACCCGCTAGTAGTCACTTTATTTTGCCCCCTCCCACTAGCCCCTGGAAAACACTTTTCTGGATATAATTTGAAGGTTGATCAGTAGGATTTCTGGACAGATAAGTGGTGATGGTTCAATGAATTCACATGCAGGAAGCACTTAAGTGGCACATTGTAGGTGCTCAGGACTGAAATGGCAAACATGTGTTGGCAGTGATGGTAAGCACTTTCCAGAAGCCTTGCTCTAACGCTAAACCGGCCTGCCCGTCTCTTTGGAATTCCCACCTGCCGCAGACCAGGACCTTTCACACCTGTAGCCTGGCTGGGCAGGAGCGGGAGAGGAGTAGTCAGAAGGGCTCAGCCAGCACCATTCATTCCGGAACACCATCCAACTCCAGACTTCCCAGAACCGTGCAGGAAGACATCCAGGGAGGGACAGTGCAGCTGATGGGAGTCCTGGCAAGCCCTGGCCTCAGCTTCCTGGGCTGCTGTTACACCAACTAGCATTGTGGGACCTCCTTCTGAGCCAAGATAGTGGCCTTCAGGGGAAGAGCAAGACGCATGCAGGTTCTCTGTGGTTGTGCCCCCACTTCCTTATGTGGCTGCCTGTAAGTCCCTCCCTACCCCATTCTCTGTTCCTGTTGACCTCTCTCTCAAAGGAGCGTGAAACTCCCCACCCCTTTCCTCATGTATGTGATACGTTTTGGTTTCTAAAGATGAGAGCCCTCTATGTATGCTCTGGTGTTAACCTTCCGGTTCCTTCCATCTCTCCCCCAATGCATTATTTTCCCTTGTTCCTTCTGCCTCCCATGCCTCCATTGATACTTCTCCATATTAACCTAAATTTTATTCTCAACTCCTGCCATGTGCAGGGCAGTAGAGCTAAAAGACCATGGACCATATAGTCTTGAATTCTGATCCCACTTCTGCCACCTTTGAAATTGTTGGACGTTGAGCAAGTCTTCTGACCTTCCTGTGTGGAAATCCTTCACCTCGCTCAGCTAATATTTCTGGCCACACAGTAGAATGTCTCACAGTAGAATGTCTCTTGAAGCCAGGCACAGCCTTGTGACTTGGCTTTAACCAATGGAGCATGAGAGGAAGTAACATGTGTCACTTCTGGGCAGAAGCCTTAAGAGTCAGTGTGTGATTCACCATGTTTCCCTCTGCCTGCCTCCACCATTGTGCATGCAGAGCGATGGAGCCTCCCTTAGACTAAGTGCTGGGGAGAGGGTGGCATAGAGCAGGGTCCCATCTCACCTGCAGGGGACACATAGCATGAGCAAGAAAATTGATCTGTAGTGTTTTCAGCTGTTGCAATTGGGGGATCATTTGTTACTGCAGCAGGATGTAGAATATTGGGTTGTAACGCCTCATGATCTGTGCATGGGAGCCAGTGTTCTTGTGAGAGTTTTGTAGACTCACATACATGTAAACTTCCAGCTAACAAAGATGACTTCCCTTCTGCGTTCTTCCTGTAGGACCTTGATTTTCTCTCCCTGTTTTTTACTCTTGAAAAAAAATATGGGAAAGAATTGTTTGACTTTTTCTTCAAGGCGATGAATGATTTCTAAAGCCCCGGGCATCGATTCAGTCACCCTCAACCTCATTCTTCCTACAACCTTTTTCTCTTCTTCCCTCATCAGTAGCATCTGCTGAGGAATGAGGGTGTTCCTGTTTTAACTCATTCAATTTTAACTCTTGCCATTGTCATCTTCTCTGCCTCCTCCCTTTGCCTGTTCTCCTCCTGCAAATCCCACCAGGGAGATTATATTCAGGTTCTAGAACAGGGGTGGGCAAACTTTTTGACTCGAGGGCCAGAATGGGTTCTTAAACTGGACCGGAGGGCCGGAACAAAAGCATGGATGGAGTGTTTGTGTGAACTAATATAAATTCAAAGTAAACATCATGACATAAAAGGGTACAGTCTTTTTTTTTTTTTAGTTTTATTCATTTCTTTTTAAAAAAATATATTTTATTGACTTTTTACAGAGAGGAAGGGAGAGAGATAGTTAGAAACGTTGATGAGAGAGAAACATCGATCAGCTGCCTCCTGCACATCCCCTACTGGGGATGTGCCCGCAACCCAGGTACATGCCCTTGACCGGAATCGAACCTGGGACCCTTCAGTCCACAGGCCGATGCTCTATCCACTGAGCCAAACCGGTTTTGGCTAGTTTTATTCATTTCAAATGGGCCGGATCCAGCCCGCGGGCCGTAGTTTGCCCACGGCTGTTCTAGAACCTGCCATGTTTCTCTGTTGTCTTCCGTTTCTTGCTTACTTAGCCCCACCTGGGAATCAGTCGTAGTAGCAAATTAACAAATAGCTCTGACGCGCCTCGAGCTTGAAGACATTTACTTTTGCTCGTCTAAGCAGGATCCCGGAGCAATTGCAAACATCCTTTCCCCGACTGTAAATCTTTCTCCATCGTCGTCAGAGATTCGGGCAGGGTCGGTGCAGACCCAAGCAGAAGAAGGTCTTGGCCGAGGCTCCTTGATGTTCTGGCCTCACTGGGTGTTGTCATATTGATTAAGCTCCTGGAACCGCTGCCAGCAGCCTCCAGGATTAAATCAATAGAGTTTGCAAAAGTAAAAGCTTCTTTTGGAGGCACAGGAGATGTTGGTTTATTTTTTAATGATAAAGCTTCAAGGAGAATCGTCGCAAATGGCAGGGCCAGCACAGGGAAGACCAGACAGACCCAAATATTTGGGGAAGTGCATGGGAAGCAAGAGAAGGCAGTTTCATTGGGGACCTGGGGGTTTCTGGGAAATCTGTTTAACATGGGGTGCCGGTGCAACAGCTGGGAGATTTGGAAGAGAAGGTGGAAGATGCCAAAAGGACTGCTGCTGAGATGTAAAAAGAAAGGAAGTAGATGTGGACTCATTCTCTCCTTCAGCAAACATTTGCTGGGGTCTTGCTCTGTGCCAGGCACTAGGAATGGGTGATGAGAATGTAACGGTGAGCAAATCCTATGAAGCGGTCTTGAAAGAGACAAGAAAGCAGGGGACAAGGTCTTGTGAAGTAGGAGGCAGAGATTGGAGGATTGGAGTGATGTAGCCACAAGCCAAGGGATGCCTGCAGCCACTGGGAGCTGAGAGAAGTAAAGAAGGATCCTCCCCTGGAAGCTTTGGAGGGAGCTTGGTCCTGTTCACACCTTAATGGTGGGCTTCTGGCCTGTGAGCGAAGACATTTCTGTTGTTTTAAGCCACCCTATTTGCGGCGATTCATTATGGCAGTCCTAGAAAATGAATACAGACGCTCCTATGAAGTGTGAGATGCTTTGGAGAAGGCACAAAAAGACACAGTCATGACCAGAACCTCAGTCTGTAGCAGAGAAAAATGGGGAGGAGAAATACCCCAATTCCTCCTCCCTTCCTCCAGTCTCCTGCTGGTGCTTCCCATTGGCCAAACCCACCTGAGTGGCAGGAGATGAGGGAGGTTGAGAGACACAGTTCATAGAGCCAGCCCCGCCTCTCCCAGGACACCAAGCAGGAAAAGGCAGCAGGAGAATGACAAAACACACCAAAATGCATGAGACCCCCTGGAACAGTGGTTCTCAAACCTTCCTAATGCCGCAACCCTTTAATACAGTTCCTCATGTTGTGGTGAACCCCAACCATAACATTATTTCCGTGGCTACTTCATAACTGTAATTTTGCTACTGTTATGAATCGTAATGTAAATATCTGATATGCAGGATGTATTTTCAGGGGGCCGCGACCCACAGGTTGAGAACCGCTGCATGGATATACTAGTTAAAGAAGGGAAGATTACCTAGGGTTGAACCCAGAGAAGACGAACAGTTAGTAGAAAGGGAGGAGCGGAAGAGAAACAGTGACAAGAAAGATAGGAGGAAAACTAGGAAAACACAAAAGGAGGACATGGCCGGGTCATCTAAGCAAAGAAAAGTGGCCCAGGAATTTGGTAGCCTGGAGGTCTTCGCTGATCCTCCCTAAAAGAGTTTTGGTTGAGTGATGGGGCTAGAAGCCAGCCTGGAGGGGTAGAAGAATTAAAGGTGAGGAAGCAGAGGTAATGCTTATAGTTAACTCCTTTTTTATGAGAGGGAGTGAGGCATGAATTGGTGGCTGGAAGATTTGGTGTTGGGTGGGCTATCTAATGATGGGGGAATATTTATTTTTCTGAATTGGTTATTCCCAGCAATGTTCCAATATTCTGTCTTCTCCCATCTAATATGCTGGAATTCCCAAATGCCCATTTGAGGCTTCGGGTCATGATTTTCGTATCATCGGTGCAGATTAGTTATCTCATTAGGGAATGTTCCTCTGTACAGGCACCAGGAAGGTAACCAGTGGGGATGGGCTTGTTCCAGGCGGGAAAGAGAGGCCAGGGAGTGATGTGTAACTGACCTACGTAAAGGTTGACAAGGAAGGAAGTGAAGGCAGGAGAGGGTGCTGAGAAATGCGGTGCTCATGGTGACAGGGCTCTCTGGGATGGATGCTAGTTTCCACTTAAGAGAGTTAGTGAGAGCGCGAGGAGGAGAGTGATGGTTAAAGAGAATGATGCTGGAAAAGGCTATTTTGGAGGCAGCTAGTGTCACTTCTGAGCGTGCAATGAATGGCGTGGCTTGCAGTTGGCATTGGCCATTGAGGAGGAGGTAGGGATGGCCTCCAGTGATCAAGTCGTGCATGGACAATGGTTTCCCCACATGGAACTTGTAGGTCATAGAGAGGAACGGGCTTTTCCAGAGTCTTACAGCTTTTCTTTTCCTGGGGCCTCAGCATTTTGGCTGTTGGCGCTGCTTCTGACTTTGGACTTCCCGCTGAGCCCAGTGGTGCTGGGAGGGACCTTCATGGACTTGTTGGGTTTGGGTCGGGGGAACTTCTGGGTCTTGCTGCCTTTCCTGGGGGCCTTCTCCTTGGCTTCACCTAATGGGAGGGCCTTCTTCACCTGATCTGGGATCTTAAGTGCCTTTCTCACCTCACCTGGATTTGGAGGGTCCTTTGTCTCGCTTGCCTTTTGGGGGCCCTTCTCCTTGGCTTCCCTGGGTGTCCTCAAGGCCAACATAGCGAACGTCTCTCTGGGCTGGATTATCCTTTTATTCTTGGGAACTAATTTGAAGCTGCTATGGCTCCCTTGGCCTTGGAGTTGATGGTTTTCAGAGAAGTTCCCAGGTCTGAATGTCAGCCAGCAGGTAGAGGGCATGTACAGAGAAGACGGAGAGGAAATGGAGGATTTCACTGACCGCTGCACAGGGGTGACAGTACAATAAGACAGGAGAAGGACTTCCCCAGGAGAGCGTACATATCAGGGAACATGGTTGTAAATTGGATCAAGAGACAGACTTCACACCATGTGGATATCCCCAGGGAACTTCACTGTCCTAGAAAGAAAAAAAAAAGATAGACCCCAAGACTTTAAAACTGACCATTTTCCGCTCACAACGTGTTTTCCTTTTTCTTTCTCATCAAGGGAGTTTCATTTTGCTTGTGTGTGTGCGTTTTCCATGAATCATGCTAATCCTTCCTTGTTTAAACTTTCTGATACAAAGCAATTTCTGCATTTATATTACGGATTTAATTTCAGGAGGAGCCCACATATACACACTCACCTCACTTTTTTTAAAACTGGAAAATACAGCCCCGTCACTCTCTGGGGTTGACTCGGCAGTATCAGTGAGAAGGTCAAGGGTGCACCCGCTCTGACCCAGCAGTTCTGCAGGTCGGAATTTATCCTGCAGGAGAAAACCTTCACAAGTGCACGAGGAGGTTTGGTCAGAGTATTCATCACAGTTTTGCTTGTAATAGAGACAAACTGGAAGCGTTTAGGGGAATATTAAATAAATGATGATGCATCCATTCACAAGAATACTGCGCAGCCTTCTCAAAGAGGGAGGTCCGATAAAAAATAAATAAAAGGGGGAGGTCCGTGTGCGGATGTGCCCTGTGTGGCGAGGGGCACCGCACACTGCAGAAACTATGTGTCATGATCCCAGTTTTGTAAAGAGAAAAGGTGATTTTGGCTGTTTGTTTCCATTCACTCAATATTATTTATTGAGCACCTACTATGGGTTGGGCACTGTTCTAGTTGCTGGGGACACAGCTGAGGACAAATCAGACAAAACTTCGTTCCAATGGGGCTGAAGTTCCAGCGAGGAAGACCACTGTCAATAAGACAAATAGAATGCCTCGTTTGTTTGATGTGAGAAGCTGCTAAAAGCAAACGGGTGGAGATGTTGGCAGGGTTGAGATTTGAGATCTGGCAGCCAGGGAAGGTAATATTTTCTGAAGGAGCTGAGGGAATGAGCCCTGCTCAGACCGGGAGGTATAACCCAGGAAGAGAGAGCAGGCGATGCGAAGAATGTGTGTTGGGGAAACGCTGGAAGATAAACACCAACCTGTGAGTGTTGCTTATATCCGGGAAGTGGAATGTGGTGAGGGAATGCCACTTTTTAAATGTTAAAAATTTCAAATGATAAAATTTTAAAAATTAAAAACTAAAGAATACACTAGCATATTTTCCTTTTATAACTAAAGTCATTTGTTCTTTTTTTAAAAGGGGATCTTAAGGGTTGTGCAGGTGGTGTGTCTCTTCATGGTGAGGGCCCAGAGGAGAGTCAGCCAGAAAAGAAAGTGAGTAAAGTCAGATGATGGGAGCTCTGAGAATTAAGAGGAAATAAGAGAAGCAAAACCAACAGGGATTTTTTTTTTAATTGAGGTGAGATGAGATTTATGTAACATAATGTAACCATTGTAAAGTGAACAATTCAGTGGCATTTAGTACATTCACAGTGATGTGCAGCCATCTCTTCTAGTTCCAAGACATTTCCACTATCCCCAGTAAGCATTCCTGAGTCCCCCCTCTTCCTCCAGCTCATGCAAGCACCAGACTATTCTGTTTCTGTAGATGTGCCTCTTCTAGATGGACATAAGGTTGAAACAGCCCGGAGTCCATCAGCCGATGAGCTGATAAACAAATGGGAGTCTATTCACACAGTGGAATATTATTCAGCCACGAAAAGGAATGAAGTAGTGATACACACTACAATGTGGGTGAACCCCAAGTGCATTATGCTGAGTGAAAGAAGCCAGATACAACAGGTCACCTCTCCTATGATCCCATTTATGTGAAATGGCCAGTGGAGATTTTGCAACATTTATTTTGAGCCTGGTATTCAGGGAGTGGGCCACACATACATTCACTGCTCTTGGAATTATTTCAGGTTAGAGAGGAGGTCTAGGCAGCCATGGTGAGAATGGGTGTTGATCCCTCCAGTGAAGGGAAGGGACTGAGACTTAGGTGGTAAAAAGATGAAATAGGAAAGTTAATACTAGTAGCAGCACTTGTAATAAAAACAATAATATAAGCATTGATTGTATGGTCACCATGAGACGAACCCCATCTTATGCTTTCCTAAGCTTACTAAGTTTTCTAGTCATCACAGGAGCCAGGGTAAACAATAAGAGAACTCACTGCATGCGGAGCCCTGTTCTAAGTGTATTGTGTTTATCCACTCATTCCGTTGTCGTACAGCCCTGTGAAGTAAGTGCTACTTTCCCCATTTTATAGAGGAGGAAACTGAGGCTCAAAGAAGGAACCTCTTCTGCTCGAGGTCAAAACCATGCCTGGCCCTTAAGCCCTTGCAACTACTCTGCTGTATGATTTCTCATGCAGACATTTCCAGTTTTCTGAGCAGAAGCATGGTCTAGCTGCCCCGGGTAGACTTCTTTTTTCAGAACCCAAGTGTTGAAGGTCCTTGGATAATATTAAAAAAACAAATGACACATCAAATCTATTTGGTGTTGGGTTTTTAATTTTCTCTTCATCTGGTTTTCCTTCTGACATAATGAATCTCTTTTGGCCTCTATTCGGTATGTGAAATGTAGATCTTTACACATGTCTTGGAGAGTGTTAGTACTTGACGCTGCGTTTGCTTGCCCTGCCCCAAGCTTGCCTGGGATCTGGATGTGAAAGGAGACGTGCGCCTCTTTGTCGCTGGCCATGGTGCTGAAAACGTCCCAGCCAGCACCGGCGCTGCCCTTGTTAGCATGTTGTCTCCGCTGGAATCTCATACTGATGGGCTGGCGGAGAGCTGTTTTCTAGGCTTGATTTCTGGTTGTTACTGTGTGTTAGAGAGTGTGAAGCCAGGTTCTGAACACCGCAGGCCCTTTGAATTATTGGAAGTTTAAATATTTATTAATATGACCCACTGAGGATGGGCTTATGAAGATGTGGACTAGCATGCAATGGTTGATTGGTACTACATTAAATTGTGGCAGTCGGTTGGGACTCAGGGGAAGTCTAATCAACTTGGCCTCATCCATATGATTAAGGCCCCAGGTGTATCTCAACTCCAATTTTTAAATAAAGGCAAAACCATCCACCTTTAAAAAAAAAAACCCACCCAAGGATATGTTTCATTGATTTGAGAGAGAGGAGGAAGGAGAGAGAGAGAGAGAGAGAAAACATTGATGTGAGAGAGAAATATCAATCAGTTGGCTCCCTTATGTGCCCCTACTGGGATCAAACCCATAACCTAAGTATGTGCCCTGACATGGAATTGAACCCACAGCCTTTTGATGCACAGGACAGCCCTCCAACCAGCTGAGCCACCCAGCCAGGGTGAAAACCCATCCACCTTTTAATAAGGGTAAGCTGCCAAGTGATCTTCCATGACCTTAAGCAATTATTTTAACCTCTCCGAGCCTTGCTTTCCTTATCTAGAAAATGAGGCTTGCAGCAGAACCCACCTTATAAAATTGCTGCAAGGAATTAACTGAAACAATGAGTGGAAAGTGCTTCGCATGGTGTCTGCCCAACGAAGCACTCAATAAATGGCAGCTGTAATTATGGTTGTTGTGCCTGTTAATGGCCCCATAATAGTTGATCATATTGCCAAGTTAAATTGTGGCTTTGGTTTAGTGGAGCAAGGAATACGTTCTACACCCGTACATCTAGAGCCCGGTGCCCTCCTCTCTTTTCCCGGTAATTGTGACGAGTGTGGAACTAACACGAAAATAAGGTCTGTTGGGATGTTCCCAAGTTCAGCTGCTTGGTTGACTCAATGAAGTATCTGTTTCCTCATAAAACACCCATCAGGCAGCCCCCATAGTAGAGACAAGACCTTGATCAGTTAACAAACCTGATTTGATTTTCATACAGGAGATTGGAAGTGAGATGGGGGAGGGGGGCGGCGAGAGGCACCACAAAGAGAAGGATGAGTTACTTGGATATTCTGCAAGGTCTTGCTAAGGGGCTGGAGCCATCAGCCATACCCACTTTGCAAATTGATTTTCCTTGATGTTCTGGTTCTCAGAAGCAGTCCTCCCTCCCTCCCTGGGAAGAATTGCTTGGTCGTTTCCAGTGTCACACACAGCCCCTCTCCAGGGCCTCTGTGGGTCCTTATCAATTTAATTGCGGGGGGAGCTTTGTGCATCTGCACTTGCCTGCAGGGCTGTTTGCTCCCCTGCCTTCCAGGAGCCATTTCAGGAGCCAGCTTTTCCTCACATCAGGGATGCTTCTCTCCTTTCATCTCCACCCCCCCACCCTCCCTCCCCTTGGCCTCTTCGGCTGGCTGATTATTCTGGATCCCGCTGACACAGGTGCTTTTTCACCAACCAATCCGGAAGCAGGAAGGCTCAGCTCAGCTAGCAGAGGCATTGCTTGCCGCAGCTGTGAGTTAGAACCCAGGCTTTCTAAATCCGGAGGATCAGGCACAACTTGGGGTTGGACTGAGAAAGCCTTACCTCCCCCTGCCTGGACTTCTGCCTGGGGCGAGGCATCTCTTCCCATGCCAGGACCTCAGTACCCAGTCTTCGTGTCTGTGCACCAGTCACACCATTTTCATTTTAAGGAGCTGGTTCTGTCCTTCACGTGCCCATAGAGAGTTGGCATGAGATGGAGTTGGGGAAGAGGTGCAAAAAACAGGAACCCACCCACCCTTCTTTCTTGCACAGGTGTTTATTGGGCAACTACTATACTGTATAGCATACACCCTCTTTGTGCTGAGATGAACAAAGTAGACAAAAACTTTTGCTTGCTGCCCTAACCGGTTTGGCTCAGTGGATAGAGCGTCAGCCTGCGGACTGAAGGGCCCCAGGTTCGATTCCGGTCAAGGGCATGTACCTTGGTTGCGGGCACATACCCAGTGGGGGGCGTGCAGGAGGCAGCTGATCAATGTTTCTCTCTCATCGATGTTTCTAACTCTCTATCCTTCTCACTTCCTCTCTGTAAAAAAAATCGATAAAAAATATATAAAATCATCTTCATTATAAAAAACATTCTTGCTTGCATAGAGCTTACAGTCTAGTAGGAGAGACAAACAGGGAAAGAAGAAAAATATAGCAGATGTTTGGGGACAAAGACCAAGGGAAAGAATGAAGCAGGCGAAGGGGGTTGAAGGATCTGACCTTTGAGTAAAGACCTGAAGGAAGTGAGGGAGGGAACCAAGTGAGCCTCTGGGGGAAAGAGCATTCCAGGGGTGAGCACAGCAGAGGCAAAGGCCCGGGTGTGTTTGGGAACCTGGAGGAGGCCAGTGTGGTCGCAGCTGAGTAAATGGGGAGAATGGAGAAGATAGGGGCAGGGCGTGCAGGGCCCCGCTGGCTGCTGGGAGGACTTGAGCTTTCGTCTGGGGGAAATGAGAGCCAAGGGGAGGCAATGGCTACTTCCACGCGCATTAAGTGATACTTTTCTTCTTGCTTATTTGTCTTATTCCAGCCTTGCTCTTGTTTCATCAGATCTTGGGTTTCTTATCAGCCCCCTTGCCTGAGTGGTAGCAGAAGATGAGGAGTGCGGAATTCTCCTGGGGTCAGGACATGGAGGAGAAAGCTTGGGGGAGAAAGAAAAGCCCCCACCACTTCTTTCGGGATGACTCAAAACCACAATTACCTGGGCTCCTCCTGGCCCTGAAATAGATGCAAGACAGCTCTTGCCAAACTTCAGTGTGCACACAGATCCCCCGAAGCTCTTGCTAAAATGCAGCTACTGACTCAGCGGGTCGGCTGGGGTCTGAGGCTCTGCATCTCAGTGAGAGCTGCCGATGCTGCTGGTCCTTGGACCTCAAGGATCTGAGGTCGATGGTGCACCGTCCCTCATGGGGCATTGGCAGGATGCATGGGTGCATGGAGGGAGAGGGAGCTGACATTTGATAGCCAGTGTGGCTGTGTCTGTCAAGAACTAAAAAAACAGAAACAAGGGAGGAAGAGGCAACCTCGTTCCATTTGTCGGGCGTGCTGACTAAGGCTTCATCACTGTACCCAGCAAGCTCTGGGTCTGAAATCCAGGCGACACTGCACCTGAAGCCCTGATAATGCAGCCCATCAAAGTGCTGCTTGCTGCCGGCCTTCTGGGACGCTTCCTGGAACCTCAGCTTGAATCTGATGCAAAGGAAGGCACATCCCAGCTGTTTGGGGGCAGGAGGCCAGGGGGCCAGAGGAGTGAGAAGGAAGCTTAATGCAGAAGCAGGGAGCTAGTTGGCAGGGAAGGGAAGCAAAATCATCAGATTCAAATCATGATTTCAGAAGCCTCGGTAAGGGGAGGCCAGGCAAGGGCTTGGCGTTGCTTCTCTGTGTACAAATATTGTCTCTTATTTTCCGGGCTGCAGGGTGAGGCAGAATGGAGTATTTGTGCAACAGAGCCCAGCTTTGTTCTCTGTGCTCCTAATGACTGTCAGCTCGGAGGCAGGAAGCCAATCAGAGACGATCGTCGGCAAGGCTGGCTTTTGTCGGCTCCCCAAATTGCCCTGAGTCTCAGATTTGCTTTTCAGAGTGTGCATGGAGTGCAACTCAGCTGTTTTCGGCTGGAGGCAAAGGCTGGAGCTGGTGACAAAGAAGGCCCGGCTTTCCTGACTTATGTAGACATTTACTCCCAGGTTTTCTGCTGCAGACTCTGTTTTCCCCACCTGGAAAGTGGGTTTGTGCTCCAACTCCTCCAGCCTGTAAGACCCCTTGGTTTTGTGGAGCTTCCAAAATGCTGAGCCTAACTCTAGAGCCGAAGAGGAGACTGAAAGCAGTTAAGTTTCCAAGGGAGAAAGCTGGGAGGAGGACAGCGGCTAAGCATGGCCAAGATCACCAGGACCCGCTCTTTGATCCTTTTGCACAATAGTGGATTTCAGTGTTCCCTGGTGACACTTGGCAGTGTCTGGAGATCGCCTTTAGTTGTTGTAACTTTCAATTGTTATAACTGGGGAGGAGAGGGTGCTACTGGCAACCAGTGGGAAGCCAGGGGTGCTGCTCAACATCCAGCGCCCAGGACGCCCCCACCCTAGAGAATGATCCGGCCCAGATGTCAGTAGTGTTGAGGTTGGGCAGCTCAGCTCCTGAGTAAGCAATACCTTATGCTGTCTCCCCCTAACACCCCTTTCTCCAAACCTAAACCTTCTTCTCAGGGTCTGTCAGGTCCGTGTATCAAGGCTGCTGGACCAGGGGTGCTTCTGCAGGTCCGACAGGGGGACAGGGGACCTTCTCACTCACCAACCCATCAAGCCCTAATATGAACTGAACAGGACAGACCTTCCCCAAATAAACTCCACCCAGTGGGTCTCTCTGGGGACCTTGTTAACCACAGGAGAGTTCCCAGGATACAGGGAGGAATTTGCCTGGAGGGAGACTGGGTGCCGCCTCTGCACATAGCAGTTGGTTACCTTTTCACTTTCCTGATAATGCCCTGTGATGCACAAAAGCTTTAAATTTCGATAAAGTCCAATTTATCGATTTTTTTCTTTCGTTGCTCATGCTTTTGGTGTCATATCTCAACTGTATTTTATTTATTTTTTTATTTTCTTTGGTTAATCCTTATCTGAGGATATTTTTTTCATTTATTTTTTTTAGAGAGAAAGAATGTGTAGAAGGGAGGGAGGGAGAGAGAGAGAGAGAAACATCCATGTGAGAGAGACACAGGGGTTGGTTGCCTCCTGCACACGCCCTCACGGGCAGGGAATCGAACCTGCAACCCAGGTATGTGTCCTTGACTGGGAATCAAACCCGAGACCTTTTGGTTCAAAGACCTATGATCTAACCACTGAGAAACACTAGCCCGCACTGATCACCGTATTTTAAATTGCAACCCAGAATTTGACCTTCCTTGCTTTTTCTTTCTGTAGCATTTACCATCTTCTAACGTACTGTGTAATGTGGTTATTTCACTTACTTGCTTCTCCTCACTTCTCTGTCTTACTCTCCAGTGTCTCCAGTGCCCATAATAGGGCCTAGCACAGTGATGGCAAACCTTTTGAGCTCGGCGTGTCAGCATTTTGAAAAACCCTAACTTAACTCTGGTGCCGTGTCACATATAGAAATTTTTTGTTATTTGCAACCATAGTAAATTAAAGATTTATATTTTTGATATTTATTTAAATGCCATTTAACAAAGAAAAATCAACCAAAAAAAATGAGTTCGCGTGTCACCTCTGACATGCGTGTCATAGCTTCACCATCACTGGCCTAGCACATAGTAGGTGCTGAATTTCATATTTGTCCAATAAATGTTAGCAGTGAGATGGAAGAAGAATATTCACATTTTCCTAAAAAAGTCATCTGCCTGGTTTTTAGGGCAGAGGAATTACTCTGTATGAGACTATAATGGTGGATACATGTCCAAACCCATGAACTGTTCAGCACCAACAGTGAACCCTAGCATCAGCTGTGGACTTTGAGCTACTATGATACGTCAGTGTAGGTTCATCACTTGTAACAAATGTACCACTTTGGCGGGGGGTGGGGAGGCCGATATGATAGTAGGAGAGGCTGTGCATGTGGGGGAGCAGGGTGTTGTGGGAAATCTCTGTACCTTCTGCTCAGTTTTGCTGTGAACCTAAACAGCTGGAAAGCTTTTCCTTAATTCTCTGATACTCCCTTTGAATATATGATTTTAGCCACCATCATAGCAAACTGCATCGTCCTCGCCCTGGAGCAACACCTACCTGACGATGACAAGACCCCCATGTCTGAGCGGCTGGTGAGTGATGTCTCTCCTCTGCTTCTGTGGCAACTGATGGGGTGGTGGGAGCAGAGGCCGCTCTGGGTCTTGGAGCCAAGACCTGGATTGTGGACCCCCTCCCTGGGGAAGCATAAATATTACAACACCAATAATCTGGGACGAGAGATGCCTTCACTGTCCATCGCCCACCCTTGCCCCCGACAAGACCTGGTGTCAACCAGGTGGGGTTGGGTGAGAGTGGTCACACATTGTTCATGAAAATATCACATTCAACCCCAAATTCTTGTGAAAAATTTGGTCCATACACCAAAATCCAGAGAACAGTAAAATGAACACACACGCACACACACACACACACACGCGCGCACGCACACACATACACACACATACACACACATACGCACCCCATGAACCCATCATCCAGATTTAACAGTTGTCAAGATTTTGCTTCATGTGTATTTTCTGTCCTTTTTTTATTTTCGTGGTTTGTCTTGACCAACATTTCTTTTTCTTTCTTTTTTTTAAATAAATTTTACTGATTTTTTACAGAGAGGAAGGGAGAGGAATAGAGAGTTAGAAACATCGATGAGAGAGAAACATCGATCAGCTGCCTCCTGCACACGCCCCACTGGGGATGTGCCCGCAACCAAGGTACATGCCCTTGACCGGAATCGAACCCAGGACCCTTGAGTCCACAGGCCGACGCTCTATCCATTGAGCCAAACCAGCTAGGGTGACCAACATTTCATAAGGCAAATCCCAGACAACCTGTCAGTTTGTGGTCGGATACCTAAGTTTGCATTGCTGAAAAGACGGTGTTTCTTGCATCACCACAGCTTTACATTCACGCCCAACACAAGCAACAGTGTGGTTCCTTGGGGCCATCTAAGACCCAGTCAGTAATCGCATTCCTGTGACTGTCTCGGAAACGGCATTTCACAATTGATTTGTTTGAACCAAGATCCAAGCATGGTCTAGATTTTGTTAGGTCACTTAAGACTTTTAATTTAGAGTAATACATTCTCTCCTGTCATTGCCTTATTGCAGAAACCAGTCCAGATGCCCTAAGGAGTGCCCCACTTTCTGATTTTTGCCTGGTGGCTTATTTATGATGTCGTTTAGCTGTTTCTCCATCCCCTGTGTTTCCTATACATGGATGTCAGCTCCGGAGGACATTCAGAGTCCTCATTCAAACTCGCCAGAGCTGAAAACTAGCATTAAGATCCTTCCTGACCCACCCCCACCCCCCAGCTCCTTGCTTCCCTCCTGGCATCCTGACAATACAATGGAGGAGACCTCTCTCCTTTCTGCCACTTTTAGAAGCAGTTGTATTAGCTCCAGGGTAGAGAGGGGGTTGTAAGAATCCTAATGGTTCCTAATTCATACAGTATTGATGGTCTCAAGACTTTGGAATTTTAATAGGTATGCATTATAATGTGTATTCCAAAAAGATAGAACCAGTCTAGCAAAATTACGATTTCAAGACCTTTTTTTGATTTTGCTAAGTGAAGAGAGTCAATTGAGAGAATAGTAAGCAAATAGTAGTGCCATGGCGAACTGATATACAAAAAAATGAAGGCAGAATGCAAATGATTGAAGCTTGAGAAACGTTATCATAACAGATGGGAAAGTGTCTGTGTAGGGACTCTGATAGAGTGGAGCTTATAGCTTCATTTCATCTATAGACCATCAGCTGGAAACCAGAGCTGGCGGGAGGTCCAGAGAGAGGTTGGGGTGGAGCGGGCAGAGGCACTGGCCATTTGCCAGTGAGCGCAGAAGTATTTTTCCAATATTTTAGCAACCTGAACATCTGTGCTGGTGCATACCAGCTGAGAGCCATCAGAAATGTCAGATTTGGGGGTGAGGTCGGTGCACGGAGTCCAACCTCAAAGGCCTTGAGTGATGTGTGTGACAAGTCAGTAGGCTAAGCCAGCGCTTTTCTGGTAGAGTTTTCTGTGGTGATGGAAACGTTCTCCATCTGCACTTTCTAATATGGAAACCACTGGAACGGCAGCTAGTGTGACTGTGAAACTGAACCTTCCATTTTATTTCATTCAAATTCATTTAAATTTATTTAAATGTAAGCAGCTAATGTAACCAGTGGCTGCTGTATTAGACAGCGCAGGTCCAAACGGTTCTCCTTGGCCAAGTGGTGTGTGAAGTTGACCAAAAGGAAAGAGGGAGGGTGCCTTCCCCCTTGTGTCTGTTTCTCTTGCAAAAGCCTTCGGGCCAGAGAACTCTAGGAAGGATGTGGTTGGGGCCTGGAGCCTGGAGTGTTGTAAGAGATGAGGGGAAGTGGGGACAGATCTCCAGGTGGGCTGGCGCCCTGATCCGTGCCACTCTCTGCCTAGCAGAGACCTAACGTTACCCTTTCTCCCTTCCAGGATGACACAGAACCGTACTTCATTGGAATTTTTTGCTTCGAGGCTGGCATTAAAATCATCGCCCTTGGGTTTGCCTTCCACAAAGGCTCTTACTTGAGGAATGGTTGGAACGTCATGGACTTCGTGGTGGTGCTAACGGGGTAAGCCGGGTGTGCTGTGTTTCTTAGCGTTATCTTGAATTCCAAGGGCTTTGGAAATGTAGCCGCTGGTGTGGTCCAGGCTAGGCTGGAGGAAGCTGAGCCTCCATGTTCTTCTGCCTTCCTTCACCCCACCTCCAAATCTCGGCTACATATTACAGCGGATGCTTTCTGTTACAATTAGAATAATAGCTTATTAGAGGCAGCTGCTTCCAAAGTGCTTTGTGTGCGTCCTCTCATTTAATCCTCACAACAACCCAATGAATTAGGAAATATTAATATCCCCATGTGACCACTGAGGAATCACAGAGAGGACTTGTCTGAGAGCACCCAGCTAGGAAGTGATGGAACTGGGATTTGAAGCTGAGGGTATGTGATTGCAGAAGTCATGTTGTTAACTCTTGTGCATGCATGGCCCTTTTGCTTTGCTTGGAGATGTCTTGCCCCTAATTTAAATTGGTTAATGTTTGTCGAGGACTTTGGGGTGCAAGAGGTAGGGGTAGGACTCTGGAGAGGACCCGTCTAGATAAGGTGCAGTCACTGCCTTCGGGAAGTCTTCAGATCTGTATACCAGGAACTGTAGTTGAAAGGTGGATGTGTATACACTTTCCATCAAGGACCCTCTGTAACAAAAAATCCAAAACTAGGTAATGACAAACACAGCCAAAGTTTATTTCTCTATCATTTTAAGTTCAATATAGCCGTTCGTCATTGGCAGGCTTCTCTCCTCCGAACAGTGGTTGAGGAGCCCGGGCCTAATAATGGTTCCTCATGTTAACCCACACCTTCCAAGAACTCTGTGCTTATCTGCCTCAAACCACAGAAGAGAAATGAGCACGGAAGGTGATACTTGGGAGGTTTATGAGCTCGGCTGGGACCTGGCACATACTCTAGTCATATGCCATCACTACAAGGGAAGCTGGGAAATTCGAGACCGTGCATAGAGAGGAAGGCAGAAGGCAAATAGATTTGGTGAAAGGCCAGCCACTCTCTGTCCCAGACCTCAAAGCCCTTTATCAGAACCCAGAAAGGACATTACCATTTTGTGTTGATTCTGCCTCCTCTGCCCACCCACTTCCCTCCCTCAAGCTAAGCCTGGCTCTTCTCTTTTAAGACCCCTCTTTGTTGGGAGGCCTTCCTTATAGTTCTCCTCTGTGGGGTCGCAGTCCTCCGTGGGTTCCTGTTTCTCTCCTAGGCTCTGTTGCTGCTCTAGGTCCTGTCTCTCTTGGCAGATGCCATGGATCTTAGCACTCATACTGTGTTGGCTAGGCTCTCGCTATTCACGTTTTGAGAACATATGTTGCTCAAAGCCATGTTGCTTCTCACAGTAGGAGCTGTGTCATATGGGGCTGTTTCAGTAGAGGCGGTCAGGGGTGAGAAGTCTGTTTTGAGGACTCTGGGATAGCTCCAGCAGGTGGGGTTCCCTAAGGGACCGCTGTTGGCTGTGCCCAAGTCCTGTGGCTTGAGACCTTAGCAGGTTCCAGGGACATGTCATGGCATTGGGCCCTTCCCTCTTCACCTGCTAGAAAACTCATCTGTGAAATGGCCCCATGGCTGACTTTGTTATTGTTGTTAAGAAATGTATAATAAAAATAATCAGACATTCAAAAAAAAGTAGAGGACAATAGAACAAATATCTGTGTATGCGAACATTCCTTCAGTGAATATTTAGTGTGCACCTACTATGCGCCAGGCTCTGAGACACAGCAGTGAACAAAATAGACAAATGTCTCTCCTCTTGTGGAACTGATACTCTAGTGGTGAAGAAAGACAAAATGAATGAATGGATGGATGAATGAGATATCTAGTGTGTAGATGCTGGTGAAGGCTACAGAGATATAATAAATCGGAGAAGGAGTGGGATGTATTATGGGCAGGAGAGCTAGGAGCCAGGAAAGATTTCATGGGGAGGGTGATATTTTAATGAAAATCTGAAGGAAGTGAGTGAATGAGCCATGAGGAGAGCTGAAGGAGGAGAGTGCCAGGCAAAGGAAACAGTAGGTGCAAAGGCCCTGTGGCTGGTCTGTGTTTGATGAACAGTGGAGGCCAGGGTGGCTGGAGCAGAGTGATGGAGGGAGAGTAGAGGAGGTGAGGGCAGGGAGGCAATGGAGCAACCTACCATCAAAATGAACCTTTCCAGTACAGTTTAAGTCACTGTGCTCCTTTTTCGGTCCCCATTCCTTTCTCTTTCCCATCTAAAGGCAGTTTCCTGAATTTTGCTTATTTCCATTTATGCATTTACAGTTTTATTATATAAATATATAAGACATACATACATATGGTACTGTTTTGCATGCTCTGCATTTCTCTATAAATGTTTTCTTCTACAACCTGCCTCTTGCACTTAGCATGAGATTACTCTGATTGACAAGATAAATCTTAGTATACTTAGTATTCTGCAGTATGAACATTCTACCAGGTATTTATCCATTGGGGCTGTTTCCAGCGTTGGGCTATTTTGAACCAAGCTGTCTCCTCATTCTTGCGAGTGGATTTCTCTAGGGCATATACCCAGGAGTGGAATTGCTGAGTCGTGTACCATACACATCCTCAGCTTCACTAGATATTGCCAAATTGCTCTGCAAAGTGGTTGTGCCAATTTATGCTCCCTGGGGGCTGGCTTTTGCTGGCAGGGGCTGGCTTGACCTTGCTGGCAGGAAGGAGCCTTAAAAAACCCTGTTTCTTTTGCCCTGGCCGGGTGGCTCAGTTAGTTGGCGCATCATCCTGTACACCAAAAAGGTTGTGGGTTCAATTGCCAGTCAAGGCACATACCTAGGTTGTGGATTTGATCTCTGGTTGGGGCACACACGGGAGGCAACCGATCGATGTTTCTCTCACACATCGATGTTTTGCTTTCTCTCTCTCTCCCCATCCCCCCTCTTTAAAAATCAAGAAACTTATCCTCGGGTGATGATTTTAAAATAAACCCTGTGTTGTTTTTTTTTAATAGCATGGTTCTTGAAACACCTAAGGAAGCTCTTATACTGTTGAGCATATAGCAAGTCTCACTAGGTGATCAGTACATTGAAAGGTGGCCATTTGATGGGGCAGTTTGCCAGTTGGATATTTGTATCTGCTCCTTGATTATAACAAGGTGGTCTTTTTTTCTAATTTTATGACATCTGATGAGCCTCTAGAGGAGAAATTATTCATCTGAGGCAAATAGATTCTGAGGATAGAAGCTCATAGTGGCATCCATGAAGCCTTTAAAATTGCATGCAAATTTTTCTGGCTCTTAGTTTTCATTAGATTCTCAGGGGGTCCTAGTCTTAAAACCACAAAGAGTTACTGTTGTAGGTTTCTATTTCTTTCTTCTTCTATTACCCTTCTTTCTTTTTCCTGCATTTTTTCCTCTTGCTTTTGTTGCTTTTATTTCTTCAGTAATCAACCACCTTTCCTTATTGCCTGGTGGTTTTATCTCCTTCAAATTCAGGCACCGAGCTCACATTTCATTACTTCAAATTTCAAGGGGCTACTTAGTCTCCTGTTGGGTCATAAGCTAGGAACAGGGAGATGAGACTCAAAGCGCTGCAAACCTGGCCTTCTGCTCAGTGTCACTGGTGGGGAAATGTAGTAAACTCTGAACTCCATGTTCCGGGGGGAGGGGACTCGAGTGTATTAATTTGACATTGAGACAAAGGTGATTTTTATGAGCACTTTTTGATTAACTCATTGTCTTCTCACATTTCTGAGTAACCTATAGTATTAAAACACCCATGTTTTCATGGATTACCAAGGTTTTTGCCTTCTTCCTGTGTAAAGTTTGGTGAGAAAGATCTTACCCATAGATTTTGTTTGTTTGTTTGTTCTGTATAGCTCAAGGCCTCAGAGCAAGTCTAACTGTAATTTAATAAAATTCCTTTAAAGTGAACTTCCATTGTATTTGAAGAACTGAATCAAACTGAAAATGTGTAAGAGGAATATTTCAGATGCTTGGCTATACTTCTGAGATAACAGCTTTTACTGTAATGCTCAAATATATAAAACATCTGAGGGGTCAAATACAACTGTGCAAGTTAAGAAAAGAGACTGAACATGGGCAGGGTAGGGATGAAGACCGTTGTTTTCGTATTCTCGGGCTTAGCAGCATACATGCTTGGTAAAATAGATGGTTGCTAAGCTGGGACGTGGTAATACTTCTGACCATCAGAGTGTCCTGGGAAATTCACTAAGCTGTTTAAGGAGATGGGGACCATTGCACTGATAAGAGATAGTCAAACATTCCACTGTGACAGGAAAAAATATGGGTGAAAGAGACTTCCAGAAATGGGGGAATCGACAGAGCTCAGTGGTTAAGACCTGGGCTTCAGCGTCAGAGGGCTCTCTGCCAGCGGTAAACTTGAGCATGTGAGCTCATCTCTCTGAGCCTCGGTTTTCTCTCCTGGAAAAAGGGGAATGATGATAGTGTCCACCTCCTTAGGCTGTGGTAGGGATTAGAGGAGGCAGTATCTGTGGCAAATGCTATGAATGCTCCATAAGTGGAAGTTGGTGACCTGAAGGGGAAATTAAAACAAATTCCTTTGGAGACGTACGGTTGATGCTGCAGGTACTCCATTCCATATTCATCCAGCTCACGCAGCTGTGGCTTGTAGTTCCGTGCAAGCTAACCTCTTTGCACCTCCAACGCTCTCATCTTCGTGCATTGCTGTTGGAGGGTCTTCCACAGCATGGCGGGTGCTTGTTCAGACCACGTGGCAGATATTGAACACCCCCAGGAACAGCCCTTCACCAAAGATCAAGGGCGTTCGTGTCTAAATACCCTGGCTCCCTCATTGCTCAGTAGAAAACTCAGAGGTGTGTTCTACAACTTCTCAAAGGGTCCCCTCTGCATGATAGAATCCCAGTTGTTCACAGTGAATGAAACTCAATCATCCATGCCCCCTTTATCAACTTCCAGCTCTTTCCTTATAATTCTGTGGATCACCTCCCTCAAGTCTTTGTCTTGCCTCTGCTCTCCGAGGTTTCCAAACGAACCCAAGGAGCAATAGGTGGAAAGCCTAGGGCCGTGGTCGGCAAACTGCGGCTCGCGAGCCACATGCGGCTCTTTGGCCCCTTGAGTGTGGCTCTTCCTAAGCCTTAGGAGTACCCTAATGAAGTTAATAACAATGTACCTACCTATATAGTTTAAGTTTAAAAAATTTGGCTCTCAAAAGGAATTTCAGTCGTGGTACTGTTGATATTTGGCTCTGTTGACTAATGAGTTTGCCGACCACTGGTGGTGGATTTGATGTTTCGGCACCATGGACAGCACCCAGCACACTTTATGGTATGAAGGTGTCCTCCTTTCTCCCTCTGAGCTTCAGCCGACCACTGGTAGTGGATTTGATGTTTCAGCACCATGGACAGCACCCAGCACACTTTATCGTGTGAAGGTGTCCTCCTTTCTCCCTCTGAGCTTCA
>NW_006289106.1:453895-481045 GCF_000327345.1 Myotis davidii
CTGTCCAGGGAGGACAGGGGCCTAACCTTACCTTCAGTGGGGTTGTATCGCAGAGTGCTAAAGCTGAGCTTTAGGGGAGAGGGGAGTCTTAGGAAAATGAAAACCCCTCTTTTTCTTGACTTCTCTGGCTATATTGAGCCCCTTGATGATCTCATCCAACCTCAACGGTTTAATTACCTTCTAACACTAACGTTTTCCAAACTTAACATTTCCGGCCTGAGTTCTCTCCGAGTCCTCACTTAGAGAGGAATTCCCTGGCATTTCACAATCCAGATTGTCCAAAACGGAACTCCTGAGCGTCTTCCTAATATTCCCTCTTCCTGTCTTCCCATGTCCATTGGCTGGCAGCTCCAGCCTTCAGGGGACCCTGGCCAAAAATCCTGACACCTCCTCTCTCTCACACACACCCCATGACCAATCTTTCTGCAGATTCTATAGGTTCTCTCTCTTTAACATACACTCGGGATCTCACTGCGTCTCCATCATCATCATCTCTCGGCTGGGCTGTTGAAGCAGCCTCTGTTCATGTGTCTCTGCCTCTGCCCTCCCCCTCCCCCCATAGCCTGTTATCAACACAAGCAGCCAGAAGGATCCTTTTAACACATAAATTAGATCAAATCACTTTCCTGCTCACATCTCTCCCATGGTTCCCATCTCACTCAGTGCAGAAGCCAAAGTCCTCCCCATGGCCCACAAGGACCTGCACGATCTGCCCCCATCTCCTCCTGCCCTCTTCACCCCTTACCCTCCTCCTTGCTCACTCCGAGGCTGAAGCTGCACTGGGCGTCTCCCTATACCATGAACTCCTCAGGCGAGTTTCCACCTCAGGGCCTTCGCACTTGCAGTTCCCTCTGCCTGGTATGCCCTTCTCCCAAATACCTGCTCATCTTCAAAACTTTACTCCAATGTTCCCTGGCCCCTTACCTACGATTTTAACACTCTCCCAACACTTTCTGTTCTCTTCCTTCTATTTAGATGTTTTTTCCCATGCATTACCATCTTCTGACAGACTAGATATTTCATTTCTTTGCCTGTTCCTTCCACTAGGTCAGCTCCGTGAGGGCAGGGATTAGGTCTCTTCCACTCATGATTATATTCCCCAATGTCTAAAATAGTGCCTGGCACACTACTGTGCTCGATAAATGTTTTTGACTGACTGAATGAATCGATGGTACCTGTGGCTTACCAATATTGAGGGCAGGTTTACTATAAAATAAACTGCTTCTCAGGCCGACAGACCCCTAGGGGCCTGAGGACCCATGGCTGTCCGTCGGTGCAGATGAGACGGTGCTGTTGGGCCTGTGACCTAACCATGGCATGTACTGTGGTTAGAATACGCCTGCCTGGGGTTGGGATGCCACCCCAGGAGCTATGGTGTATCTTATGTCTTACAGCTCTGAATGCTAACGTTGGGAGTCAGCTGTGTTAGCTATTGGCATTAATCAGGTGGCACAGATTTGTAGATTTGTGTGGAGGAGGGAGTGTCTGAGCCGGGGGTGTTGGGGGAGGGGGTGTCCCCGGGCCCACTGCGTGTGATTGTGCAGGTTGCCCGTTTAACCAGGCGCTGGAGCATATTTCTAAGCCTGTGATCCACTTATTTGTTAAACCTTCTTTGGAAACATCAGAGGCTCATGAGCTTCAAATGCGTTACTCCCGAGAGTCCCTTCAGCCCTCGGAAGCTTTGATTTGAGAAGTCAGCGTTTTGTTTGTCTTGTTTTGTGGAGGGTTTTTTGTTTGTTTTTTAGAAGGGGGTTGTACTGAAGAGGCACGGGGCACGGTGGTTTTGTTTTCACTCTTCACGGGCACATCGGAAGGCCACCCACAGAATGTCAGGGCACAGAACTCTGGCATCAGGGACAGGAGGGAAACCTCAGCCTCGAAAGCCCTGCTCTGGCCACTGAAATGTGGTTGATGCCATCTCGCTTGCTTCGTGTTGGTATTCCAGGAATGTTAAATGGAATAATTATAAGATTGAGTGGGCCGGAGGGATCAGACGAGGAGGTCTTTGGGAACTACTCTGAGGAGTTTAGGCGGATAGGACATTTTTTAAAGCCAACACTGGAAAGTGTGCAGCAAATATGACTTGCCGTAAAATCATTGGTATGTAGTTGGTACACAGACAAAAAGAAAAAGGAGCCGAAACCGGTTTGGCTCAGTGGATAGAGCGTCGGCCTGCGGACTGAAAGGTCCCAGGTTCGATTCCGGTCAAGGGCATGTACCTGGGTTGCAGGCACATCCCCAGTGGGGAGTGTGCAGGAGGCAGCTGGTCGATGTTTCTCTCTCATCGATGTTTCTAACTCTCTATCTCTCTCCTTTCCTCTCTGTAAAAAAACTCAATAAAATATATTTTAAAAAAAAAAGAAAAAGGAAAAGTGTGATAATTACAGTAGATTGTGAGGTCATTTCTACCGGCCTCACCATTTAATGAGCTTGTTTCCAAGGAAAATGCATGGGATGTGTTCCTTACAGAACCCAGTTCAGTTAGGTGAGTTGGGAAGGCTTGTCTCTGCAAGAAACAGACGAGGCAGCTAGAAGGGGCTTTAGCATTAAGTAGAGGTTTGTGTCTTCTGACTTAGAATTCCACAAACCAGTGGGCCAGAAGTAGTTGAGTAGTTTAGTGATGTCCTTGCATCTTCCACTCCACCTTCTTTAGTGTGTTGGATTTTGACTGCATGCTTTGTCACCTCAAGTTTGCAAAATAGCTGCTACATCTCCACTTCTCACAGCCTCATCCATGACAGGAAAGTCATGGTGGGAAGAGAAAACTTGCATTGGCGGTATTTCTCTCTTGATCTAGAGAGAAAAATATTTCCCAGAAGTTCCCAACAGACTTCCTATTGGCTATGTATGGGTCACATGACCATATCTAGCTTCAGGGAAGACCAGAAACATGAGTATCGGCATTTTTGCCTTTTTATGGGAGGCTGGCTCTGCCTGTAGGTGAGCTGAGAGAGGGAAATGGCTATGGGGACAATTAGCAGTTTCTGTCACATGTGGCATACTATTCTCAACCTTTTATTTTTTTATTGATTTCAGAGAGGAAGGGAGAGGGAGAGAGAGATAGAAACATCAGTTTTGTAATTCACATGAGAGAGAATTATTGATCGGCTGCCTCCTGCATGCCCCCCCACACTGGGGATCCACCCCACAACCTGGGCATGTGCCCTGACCAAGAATCTAACCGTGACCTCCTGGTTCATAGGTCAATGCTCAACCACTGAGCCACACTGGCTGGGCTATTCTCAAGCTTTTATATCACATATTACTGTACACATTTTACACGCTTATTACTGTCCAGGCTTAAATACACAAAACAACATGTACCGTGCTTTATGGATGATTTACGGGTTTTTGAGGATATCTTTGAGTTTTATGCATTTTTTTCCCTTGTGCACTGACTTTAAAACCAGAACGTAACTCTCTCATAGCGTTATTTTGGAGATGTGTGTTCAGATCCTGATTCTGCCACTCCAAAGATGTGTAACTTGGGGGCAAATAATTTAGTCTCCGTAGTTCTTATGTTAAACTAGAGTCCCGGTGCACGACATTGATGCACTGGGGGGCGGGGGGAGGTCCTTCAGCCCGGCCTACGCCCTCTCGAAGTCCGGGACCCCTCGGGAGATGATGACCGGTCGCTATAATGCACACTGACCACCAGGAGGCAGACGCTCAACACAGTCAATTTGCATATTAGCCTTTTATTATATAGGATGAGGCTCGTGTTAATACTTACCTCATTGGGTTGAGGTGAAGATGTAGAAATGGTGACAGCTTAACTGGAGAGACATCCACAAAGAGATTGGTTAAGGTTGGAAAGAGACTGAGCCTTATAGGCATATGGTGGGACAGACAGGAACCCAGAGTCAAGGAACCAGCGGGTAGAAGAGGATCAGGGAAGGAAACAGGAGATGCGTGGACACGGAGTTAGGGAGGGAGGTAGCTTTGTCTATTGCAGTTGCAGCAGAAGAGAGAAGAAATCCCCTGGAGCTTTGAGGCTTTGTAATTCAGAAGGAAAGAGGGTTGTCCATAGGGAGTTGGGGAGGCATGAAACCTTGGTGGCGGAGGTCTAAGAAGAAAAGAACACAGTAAGCCTGACACTCCCCCATTTGGGAAGTTTGGCAAAGAGAGGAAGGAGGAAATATTTGGTAGTTTCTACCATGTGTGATGGGTTAGGTGGTTCCATTTGGGGAATTGCTTGACTTCCCGGGTCCTTTTCCCCTCCTTGACAAAAATTGTTTTGAGAAGGGTGAGATGGCGGGCATGTTTAGAAACACAAAGAAAATGGGCATCATATATTTTGTGCCTCTCCATACACAAAATTCTGGCGCTATCATACGAAGACATCTGGACCGATCTTCATGAAACATAGAAATACATTTGGGGTGGTTGTACTCTGGGAATATACAAGAAATTCACCTGTGACGCCCCCTCTCCTGCAGAGGTAGGATACGATTCACCAGGGCAGCGGGAACTGAGACACGACTGAGAGCTCTCTTCTTGGGAATGACGTGTCTGGTGTATTGTGCTTCCAGATGGGCAACTACGTTAACAGGTACTCAGGTAGAGCCTTCAAGTTGCAACATTGCTCTGCAGCCCAGGGCACGAGCTCTCTGGCTCTCTCAGCTTCCCCTGCATTTAGGCTGAGCTGCCCACCCAGTGTCGGCAGCTCTAGACGAGAGGGCAGCCAGGATGCACACGTGGAGTTTAGGACCATGGGCTTTGGAATTTGAACAGATACAAAACCCAGCTCCACCGTTTCTAAGCTCTATAACCTTCAGTAAGTGACTGTACCTCCCTGAATCTTAGTTTCTCATCTGGAAACTGGGGGTAATAACATTCCCTCTCTTGTAGAGTTGTTTTAAAGTTTAATAAGTTAATGTTTGCCATGTGGTGGGTTAGATGAATGGATGGTATTTACCAATCAATGCAAGGTCTTAAGAGAGAGCAAGGGATGCGGTGCTTCTTTGGGCCTCAGTTTCCTCATCTCTGAAATGGGAGCAATAATTCTACCTACTCAAAAGGTAGGATTCCGTGAGTCAATATCTGTAAACCACTTAGAAACTGGCACAGAATAAATGCTCACTGATATTAGCTATTATAAGACTAATAACTATAATTATAATGATGATAATAATTATTACTATTTTTCCAGGCCCACTTTCAAAGACCAGTTAGTTAACTGTAGACAACATTTGCTCTTCTTAGTTGGGGACCCAACATCCAATTTGGAAAGACTCCCGCCTTTGTGTGTCATACTGCTGGATTACAGGACCCCAAATTTAATCTCAGGTTGAAGGTTGTGGGGTCAGTGTCTCCCGCCCCACACCCCTTGGCAGTTAGGGCATGTGATTGACACTCAACAGTCACATGCTTCCCCACCCAGGAATTTGAAAACAGAGTAAGTGACCCCAAGATGAAGGGATGGTTCTGGATTGCTTTGTGGCAGCCTGCTGTGGCGGGGGGGACCATTTCCTGAGCCACCTCCTCTGGCCTCCTATGGACTAACTGAGCTTCCTAAAAGTCCCCTGTATGCTAAAACAGCCAGACAGATTCTGATGTTTGCAACCCAGAATCCAAACTGACCCTTGACAAAGATTTGAGGGCCAATAGTTTGGCGATCCCAGGAAATGTAGGCTGGTGAATAGAGGACGAATACAGGGAACAGAAGGCAGCCGGGAAAGGTCGCATTAGCTAGCAAAGAGTCAGTGCTCTGGGCAAGTAGCGCTTACTTAATCTCTCTGGTGACCTCAGGGGCCGAGTAGAACATGCCCCTCAGAGTTAGCCTGGCTAAGGAGGAGGAGAGCTGGGACGGGGAGTCCTCCCGGGCAGGAGCTCGCTGGCTTCCCCGGCCGGCCCTGCGTTCAGGCTGAGCACACCTCTGTGGCCAGAACGTCGGAGACGTTGGTAGTGAGCAATGCGGGACACGGGCACAGCATGGCGCGGTGTCAGCCTTGCGGTTACGCTTGCCTAAGTCTGCCGCGAGTTGTTGCTCAACTGCTTGGGTTCCTGACGAAGCCTTTTGAGAATCAGTTCATCTCTCGGCGTCAGCCATGAGAAGGAAATGAAGCTCATCCTGTTCTCCCCAAATAGGAAATGAGAACAGCTGCTCCGTAGGGAAGGGATGAATGAGAAGCAGCTGAAAGCCACACCCTGGACCTTCGGGGAGTGTGGGCTCTGTTGATATTCCAGAGACAAAGAACTCTCCTTCCTGGCCCAGAGGAGGGGGGATGAGGGGAGGTCATAGGATTTCTGTGCAGGAAACAGCCGGGATCAGAGCAAATTAAACGGCATAGAATTTCTGAAGCTAAAAAGCCAAACAAGATCTATGTGGGTTCTCGGACCTGGGGTTGGGGGTGACTTAGCAGCATTTGTGATGTCTGTGACTGGTGATGATGAGTAGCATTTGTTCCAGAAAGGGAGGGATTAAGAAGCCAAGCTCTTCTCACTGTGAGAATGGCATCGTCGGGGTAGCCTTCCCCTGAGTGTAGCGCAGCAACCTGCCTGTGTGTTCACGCCTGAAAAAGGAAGGAGAAATGTGGTTCCTAAAGTCTCACTGTGGAGTCTTGTGTGACCTGGAAATGGGGGGAATTTTGAAAGCTGCATTAGGAGTGTATTCAGTGGCAAGAAACCAAATCCAACTCATGGCAGCTTAAGCCAACAGTGCTTACTTACCTTTCTCGTGTGACAAAGGCGTTTTGGAGTGGGTACCAGTTGGCATTGGCTGGCATCTCTTTGATTCTTTTCACCTCTACCTCACGGTTGCAAAATAGTTGCTGGAGTTCCTAGCATCATGTCCGCATTCAAAGCAGAAAGAAGCAGGGATGAGATGGCTCCATCCAGCTCTACCAACTTTTGTATCAGACAAAGCAAAATCCTTCCCAGAAATCGTCCATCGAGTGTCTACTCACGTCTCATGGACAGAAGCATGCCCCATGGCCATCTCTAGCTGCAAGAGAGCCTGGGAAAATACTTAATTTTTCTAACCATTCTAGAGACTGTTCTAACTTTTGATTTTATGTATGAGGGTGGGTTTAATATCATAACATTTTATTTTAAAACTCTGTCTTGCCCAGGCAGTGTAGCTTAGTGGTTAAGTATCGACCTATGAACCAGGAGGTCACGGTTCAACTCCCGGCCAGGGCACATGCCTGGTTTGTGGGCTCGATCCCCAGTGGGGGGCGTGCAGGAGGCAGCCGATGGATGATTCTCTCTCATCATTGATGTTTCTATCTCTCCCTCTTCCTTTCTGTCTGAGATACTATAATATGTATTGTTATAGTAATAGTGCCACATGACTAACAACCCAGAAACCTATTGGCTTAAAGTGAGAAGCATTTATTTAGCTCCTTCTGCAGGTTTGCGAGATAGGCGAAGCTCAGCTGGGTGCTTCATCTGGTCTCAGTTGAGCTCTTCCGTGCATCTGTGGTCAGTTGTGGGACGTTGGGTGGCTCCTCTCTCTGGATGTTGGCTCCCTGTAGACTGGTTGGTCTAGGATGGTCTTGGCTGGGACCATGGTGCTCTGCTCCACGTGGTGTCTCATCCTCCAGCAGGCTACCTTACACTTGTTCACCTGGCGGAAGCAGGGTTCTAGGAGAAAGAAATTCACAGGCCTCTGGAGGGCCAGCTTCAGGAACGGCACGCCCTCCCTGGCCACTGTTGACCAAAGCAAGCAGTGAGGCCAGTTCAGATTCAGGGGTGAGACAAGAGACCCATCTCTTAGTGGGAGAAGCAATACATCACATTACAAAGGGTGTGTATCCAAGAAGTTATTCATTGGGGTCACTGAGGCCCCAGTTCCTGTCCCTGGCTGCGTTCCGGCCTGGCTTCTGTTAGCCAGTGGTGCGACACCCTCCCCTTCCTTCTCATTCCGGACTCTTAGCGAGAAGCAGGGATGATGACGTGTTACTATCACCGCATCGTTCACAGTGAAAGGGGCAGAAGACGCCAGCGGAGCTTCTGCTGAGAGTCCAGGGCCCGTCACACCGCCACCTGGGAAATAACAGTGGGGAAGATGCACAGCCTCCTCAGATGCCTTCAGCTTTTATCAAACCCAGACTGGATATCGGAGCTCGGAGCCCTCACGGGCAGCTGGAGCCAAAGAACAGACTTCTTGCCAGCCACATTGACCCGTAGTTCACAGCCGTGCAGCCTCACTCCGCGTGTCCACTGGGGCTTTTGATTTTGTTCGTTTTTTAAATGTCACCCGCTCCTGATCAGAGCTACATGGAAACCTTGTTTCAGTTCTATTGCCTCAGGGGAGAGAGGCCAGGCTGGTGGGTGTCTGATGGATAGCTTCTCTCCACCCTTCTCCCTCCCACCCCAACTCTTTCTTTTTGTTTCTCTTCTTCTTTAGCTACCCCTCTTCCCTCCTGCATTTCTGGGTTTGTGGAAACCCAGGCCATTGGGGGAAGTCAACCTCAGAGTAAGAAAATGAGCATTAGTTGAGCACCGGCTGTGTGCCAGGCCCGTTACGCACCTTATCACCTTCAAGCCTTCCCACGGCTCCATTAATATTGTCACAGATGAGGAAAACTAGGCTTAGAGAGAAGTTACTTGTCAAAGTCACACAGGTAGGAAGTCTAGAGCCTGGATTTGGATGCAGATCTACCTCATTGCAGAGCCGGGCTTCCTTCTGTTTGCTGCCTCATTTTAGAGGGAAAGATAGCGAAGGGGACCCCAGCTTCCTCTATCAGTAGCATCTGCTCATTCACCCCAGGACCTTTGCACATACTGTTGCCTGTGTCTGGAATATGCTCTCTCCTAGGTGAACGGCTAATTCTTACTCCGATGTGGTATTTAAAGTACTTAACATCCAAGGTGGCATGGGCACTGACTAATTAAAAAAGAGGCTCCCCCACGGAATAAGTGGCTTATTTTGCTTTGGAAGACCTGTTAGGTATAGAATTCATATCTTTAAATATTAAAATTATAAACTACATATTGAGATGCTTACATGCAGAAAGTTACATGGGAAGGATATCAGTTGGATGCTGTCTGTCTCACATTTACACAGTCATAAATAAATTCATTGACCAGAATAACAGGAAAACTATGAATACCATTTAAATTCATTGCATTTCCCTCTTTTTGTCCCAAGGTTACATAGTTGAGTTTGTTGATGATAAATGCCAGTTGGATGCGACTTCACTGAATGCACAGAACATGCATTGCTGAGTACAGTAGTCCCCCCTTTACCCATGGTTTCACTTTCCATGGTTTAAGTTACCATGGTCTGCTGCGGCCAAAAAATATTAAATGGAAAATTCCAGAAATAAACAATTCATAAGTTTTAAATTGCATGCCGTCTGAGTAACTCGATGAAGTCTCCCGCTGTCCCGCTCTGTCCTGCCCTGGGCGTGAATCATCCCTTTGTCCATGGTGTCCAAGCTGTAGACACTTCCTGTCCATTAGTCACTTAGTAGTTGCCTCAGTTATCAATAACTCTTACTTTTACTTAATAACGGCCCCAAAGCACAAGCGTAGTGATGCTAGCAATTTGGATATGCCAACGAGAAGCCATAAAGTGCTTCCTTTACATGAAAAGATAAAAGTTCTCAACTTAATCAAAGAGACCACATTCACATAACTTTCATTGCTGCATATTATTTTAATTGTCCTATTTTATTAGCTATTCTTGTCATGTCTCGCTGTGCCTAATTTATAAATTAAACTCTATCCTAGGTATGTGTGTATAGGAAGAAACATTGTATATATAGGGTTCAGTGCTATCCACAGTTTCAGCATTCATTGGGGGTCTGTGGCTGTATCCCCCGTGGATAATGGGGGAACTGCTTTTTTAAACTGATTTCGGAGAGAAAGGGATAGGGAGAGAGAGAGAGAAACATCAGTGATGAAAGAGAATCATTGATTGGCTGCGTCCTGCATGCCCCCTACTGGAGATCAAGCTTGCAACCTGGGCATGTGCCCTGATGGGGAATTGAACCATGATCTCCTGGTTCATAGGTTGATGCTCAACCACTAAGCCACACCAGCGGGGCCTAAAATGTTTTTAATGAAAAGGGAAGCACTTTAGCTTCGTAATAATTACATGAACAACTTTAAAACTTCTGGAAGTTAATTTAGGAGAATATCTTTGAGAATAAAAAGAAAAGAAGCTCCCCTTTTGTGCCAGCATCATGGTGAGGTCTGGGGGTCTTAGAGGAGGACTGGGGTGCATGGGGCCACTCACAGGACCCAGGGAAGTACATTGTTTGCTCTGATATTATCTCTGTCCCCAGGAAACCCTCCTGACCTCCCATCCCCGGCCTCACCATGAGGCCAGCTTAGGTCCCTCTTTATGGGCATTGGGTGGCAGCAGTGTAATCCCTCCCACCATTGTTTTCTGGGCCAGTCACTGATCTTCTTCTGGATGCAAAGACTGAACCCAGAGTCTAGTACAGACCCTGAGAATGCAGCTCAATAAACATCTCTTGAATGAATAAATGGATGGATGGGTGGATAGATGGATAAATGAATGAATGAATTCATAGCTGGTGGTAGAGGGCACCGTGCCTTGTGGTAGGTTTGCTGAGGGATAGACAGCAGGAAGAATGGGATATCCTTAACCCAGCCTTGTTTCTCTGAAGCAGGAAAGAAGCAGCAAAGAAAGCCCAGATTCAGGAGCAGCCAGAATCCTCTACCAGTGTGGCCTCCCACTGGGTCTGGACCAGCCGAGGGGCATTCTGGGAAGCCTTGGGCACCAAGAGCATCGGGGCTTCGAGAACACGGGCCCTGGGTGAACAGTCCCTAGTTTCCCATTCTCTAGTCCTTTCTAAAGCAACGGCGGAGACGTGCATGTTTTTAAATTGTAGGTTCAGTGGCAAAGCCCAGTGATCAAGGGCAGGACCATGGGGTCAGACAGACAAGGGATTCCTCAGCATCCAGCTGTGGGACCTGCAGCCATCACAATTAACACTGACATTCTCTGAGAACTGATGTGCTGCTGGTGCTGTTCTCAACACTTCGGGGAAATTATCTCATTTAATCCTCCCAGTATATCTCCCTTGGTAGGTGCTGTCGTGTCCCTATTATACTGCTGGGGGGAAAGGACAGGCCAGGTTAGAGACTCGAAGAGGGTGAGTGGCAGGGCTGGGAGATGAGCCCAGACAATTGGGTCCTGCCCTCTGACCTCCACTGCTCTGCTGACCTCTTGTGAACCTTTTGTCTCTCCGAACCTCAGTTTCTTCATCTGTAAAATGGGGTTTGTTATAGCTATTTTGCAGGGCGAATGAAGATGCTGGTAATAATGGTGATTGCAGGTATAACGCTTACTGTGGCCAGGCCCTCTGCTCCAAGGACGTTACAAGGACCATCTCATTAGTCCCTGCCTCCTGAGAAGGTGTGAGCTATTCTCATTCCCATTTCACATATGAGAAACTGAGGCTCAGAAAAGCTAGAGGATTTGCCTTAAGCTTCACAGCTTGGAAGCAGTGGACTTGGGATTTCAATGAGGAGGCCTGGCTTCGGGAACTATGCTCTTAGCCAGCTGCCCTGGAGAGTTTAGCTGGATACATAGCAACCCTTCTCTTGCTAATAATAATTACTCATTTTCCACGCACTCGGCGTGTACCAGAGGCTGTCTAAACCCTTTGCACAGATCTCTCATTTGTGCCTAACAGCGATTCTAAAGTTGGGGCTGTGAGCACCCTCATTTGTGGATGAGATCCTGAGGCCCAAGATCTGACCTGTCCCCCTCAGCCAGATCACGGTCACCCTCAAGCCCTGACCCAACGCCTTGGGTACAAGCCAGTTTCCACGTCTCCAGGGGTCCATCTTCAGCTGATGTTTGAGGTATTGAATCAGGTATGACTCCGACAGAAGAACTCTGATCATTGTCACCCATCCTGCCTCCTTGTCCACTTGTAAAAGCGGCTTCATCCTCCCAGGTGTTGGGACCCCAAAACTCAGGCTCTCTCTCCACTCCTCTTTTTCTCAGCCCCCACCTCTAATCTATTAGGAAATCTTGTTGGCTGCACCTTCAGAATCTACCCATAAATCCCCCCACTGCCCACCACCTTCGTGGCCCACCCTGGGTCTGGTCACCTGTCTGTTCTCCCTGTAACAGCCGGAGGGTGCCTGGAGCTCCTAAGTTTAGGCACGGTTCTTCTCTGCTCAGAACCTCTGTGGCTCCCACCTGACTCAGAAAAGGCCCAAGTCCTGCCCTAGCCGGTTTGGCTCAGTGGATAGAGCATCATCCTGCAGACCGAAGGGTCCCAGGTTTGATTCTGGTCAAGGGCACATACCCGGTTGTGGGCTTGATCCCCAGTAGGGGGTGTTCAGGAGGCAGCCTATCAGTGATTCTCTCTCATCATTGATGTTTCTTTCTCTCCCTCTCCCTTCCTCTCTGAAATCAATAAAAATATATTTAAAAAAAGAAAAGGCCCAAGTCCTCCCCGTGGCCCACAAGGCCAATATGCTGGGCTCTGTTTCCTGTCAGTCCTCATCCACCTAACTCCCCTCCCCACTCACTCAGCTGCAGCCACACAGGCCTCCTCCCTGTTCCTTAAACACACCGGGCGCGGTCCAGCCTCAGGGCCTTTGCATGAGCTGCTCCTTCTGCATCTGCCTGGCACATTCTTCCCCAGGACTCAGCATGACTCCACCCTTATTTCCTTTGGCTCTTTGCTCAAATGTCCTTCAAAACTGTAACTGCCACACCCCTCTCCTGACTCTCCCACGGCCTCCACATCCCCGATGAGCTAATGCCAAACCATATTTATTTATTTATTTATTTATTTATTTATTTATTTTTATCATGGTTATCATCTATCTCCCCCACTATGATATCAGCCCCATGAAAATAGGACTTTTGTCTGTTTTGTTCATCTCCATGTCCCAAAGCCTAGTACAGGGACTGGCACACAGTAGGTGCTCAATAAACCACTGATGGAGTGAATAATCCCCGAAAATGCTCCGGGGGCATCCAGCCCCTGCCCTGGTGAGGTAACAGGGTGCCCACCCCAGTTCTCTCAGACACTGTCCCTCCTCCACCACATGCCATGTTCTGTTTCCTCCTGACCAGCTGTTCTTCCTTCTTTAGGAAATTTTAATTGTGGTAAAATACACAAAACCTAAAATGTACCATCTTGACCATGTTGAAGTGTCCGGATCAGTGGCAGTACGTGCATTCACACCATTGTATCACCACAATCCATCTCTAGATTTTTCTCATCTTCCTAAACTGAAACTCTGTCTCCATGAAACACTAACTCCCCACTATGGATCTCCCTCAGGCCCTGGCAACCACCATTCTACTTTCTGCCTATGAATCCTGCTGCTCTAGGGACTGCATGGAAGTGGGATCAGACAGTACGTGTCCTTCTGTGGCTGGCTTATTTGACTCAGCATAGCGTCCTCAAGTTTATCCGTGTTGTGGCCTGTGTCAGAATTTCCTTCCTTTTTAAGACTGAATACTATTCCATTGTACGGATGGACCACATGTTACTTATCCATTCATCCACTGATGGGCATCTGGGTTGCTTTCATCCTATGACATTTGCAAATAATGCTGCTATGGATATACGTATCCATTTGAGTTTCTGCTCTCAATTCTTTTGAGTGTGAACCCAGAAGTAGAATTGCTGGATCATTGTTCTTCCATTTTTTAAAAAAATCAAGACTAACTCCCAGGGGGCCCTGGAGGTCTCATTGACTAAAGCTTTCTTCTGACATTTTGAAACTAGAAATAGGGGCGAAGGGTACAGTAGGGGGAGGCAGCTCTTATGTCAGCTTTTTTTAAACACACCGGGAGGAACATGTGTGAAGTCCCTCCCTCCTCACCCGCTCCTGTATCTCAAAATACCGCTCGTCTTGGGCAATGGCTGTGGCATCGGGAAGGCAGCGTGTGGCATCTGAGAAACAGTATCGCAAGTGGCTGGGAGCCCAGAGAGAAACCAGGACAGGCGCGCTGGGGATGCGGACTGGAGATGGAGCTAATTTTAGTGACTGAAGAGGCTGCAAGGAGAGAGAGAGAGAGAGAGAGAGAGAAGAGAGAGAGAGAGAGAGAGAGAGAGAGAGAGAAGTGCCAGAGGCTTCGAGGAGAAGTTGCTGGCTAAGTCAGCCTGGGGAAAGTAAAAGTACCAGGCAGAGGACGGGGACCCAGCCCGGGTGAGGTGAAGCAAGCTGGAAGGTGTGAACCTCAGGGTCAAGGGGGACGAGTGGAATGGCGATGATTGCATTTATGGAAGGTCGGTCTGTATGAGGCACTGCTCACGCACCCTGACGACAATTGTATGAGAAAGGCACATTATTATCCTCCATTTATGAGCAGGGAAACTGAGACACTGAAATAAATAACTTCCCCCATAAGAAGCAGGAAATGAGCCCAGAACGGAGGCAATGATACATGGTCAAAGGAGAAACAAAGAAATATAAACGAGAGAGCTCCCAGACACATACTGTCTCATCCCACTGTGAAATCCGTGCGGGGGAGCAGAGTGAAGGGAAGAGTCCTGGTGGCAGAAAGTGGCCGAGCACGTGGATTTGGGAGTCAAGGTGGATGTGCTGAAAATTCTGGTTCTTTCACTCACGGGCTGTGGGGCCTCTCTAACCCTCAGTTTCCTTATCTGGTGATGCCGCCTGTCTCCCAACATTGCTGTCAGGATGGCATATGCTCAACGGGGAGCCTGTTCCAGGGCAGGTTCTCAGTAAATGGTAGTCGGGGTTTCCATTATGTTCAGGGATGATATTGGCAGGTGAAGGAGAAATTCTTTATTCATTCAAAAATCACTTACTGAGTTCCTCCTCTGTGCCAGGCCCTGTGCAGTGGTCCACAGGATGGGCCTGGTTCCTGCCCTGTGGAACCTCAGTATAGCCACACTGCACTCAGCAGCCTAATAATTCTCTTACATTGTGGTAAAAAGAACAACTAGTGCCCTGGCTGGTTTGGGTCAGTGGATAGAGCGTTAAAAAAACACACAAAATAGCTAGCACTTAACTATAAGCCAGGCCCTCTTCAGAAACCTTTTCAAAATACCAACTCATTGAATCTTCACGAAGAGCCTGTACACGAGATCTGTTATTACCCACATTTTACACACGAGGAAGCTGAGACACAGAGACCGCAATAAGGACTGCAATAAGGACTCTGGGTTACAAATTTGAGAGAGAGGCCTTGGACCCCACATCCCTCCTCCACAGGGGGAAGGCTTTGATAGGTGCGTTTATTCCACTTTCTCTTGGTCTGTGTAAGGATAAACACCCCAAACCTCTTCCCCGTAAACGGTGGACATAATTGGTTAAAAGAAGGTAAATGCTTTAGAGATGGAAATCACTGTGCTTTTTCCCCGGCTTTGTTCCCCGCATGCTAATGCAGCACAGTGTCTCTCTGTGAGGCATTTTAGACAAAGGCTATTTTCCTCAAAATATTTTGCCAAAGAAAATCGCAAGCGGGAGAGAAATTCAGACACAGGCGGGGAGAGGAAAGCATTCTCTTGGGTTTAGATAGACTGTCCGCGTGGTTAGGAGCACGGATCTTCGGTTAGAGGCCAGTTTGTGGTTTACTGCCTCCCAGCAAGCAAGATGCTGGCACGGTGTGTGCCTCGGTTTACCCGTTTGTCAGATGAGGAGAGAAACTGTCCCTGCCTCTCTCTGGTTTACTGATTTCTTCTCCAGCTGTGTCTAACCTGCTGTTAGCCAAGCCCATTATGTGTTTTATTCCTAGTATTAAATCTTTCATCTCCACGAGTCCTGTCTGTTCCTTTTCAAACGTGCCTCTTCTTTTTGTAGTGGTTTTGTTTTTCTACAGTAGGGTTTCCCAATCTTGGCACTAATGACATCTGGGGCTAGATGAAACCTAGCGGGGTCGTCCTGTGGTCTGTGGGGTGTTGAGCAGCAGCCCTGGCCTCCTCCCACGAAATGCCAGTTGCATCTCCTCGCCAGGAGGGACAACCAGAAATGTCTTCAGATATTGCCAAATGTGCCCGAGGAGCAAACTCATCACCAGCTGAGAACTGCTCTGTCGGCATTTCAAGTGCATCTGATTTCCTTAAGCGTAATATTCAAAGAATTCGCTTATAATCAGTATCTGATAACTTAGTATCTACATTCTTTGTGGCGTTTTTCCTGCTGTCTCTTCTCTCCTTGAGTATCTTATTATTTCTGATTGGGAGAAACCCATTTTCCTCGGACAGTGCTGGGGGGAGTTCTTTGAGGCTGAGATGAAGGTGATCTCCCGAAAGATCTGCATTTACCTATTCCAGGTGCTGGGGCACCCCCATTCCAGGGCCACCGTGAACTTTTGGACCCCCAACATGTTGAGAATTTAGGGCCCTAGCGTTTGCAAAGGCCAGCTTATAGTTCTTATTTTTCCAAGACTTTTATTTCTCTCCTCTGTTACGTGCCAAAGTAATTTTCCTCAAAATCTCTGGGGATGGAGAGGATGGAGTAAATTTACTCCAGTTTTCTCACTCCAAAGCAGTAATTTGGGGGTCCCTCCTAATTCCGGGGGTCTCCCTTTATTTTTGTTAATAATACACCCTAGGACATGCATTGACGAGAGAGAGGGAGAGAGAGAGAGAGAGAGAGAGAGAGAGAGAGAGAGAGAGAGAGAGAGGAATATCAATCATACGCACCCGACTGGGGATCAAACCTGGAGCATAGGTATATGGTCTGACTGGGAATTGAACCTTTCCGCGTCCGGACGATGCTCCAACTCTCTGAGCCACGTCGGCCAGGACTCAGGGGATCTCCTTTTAGACTCTTAGTCTTAGGTGAGCCCTGAGCTTCGCCTTCCACCCCTGCTCCCGAGGAGGCCATGAAAACTGAAGTAGTATTTTTCTGGGTTAGGGACATCCCCTCAGCGAAAGTGGCTTTAATGGTCTGCCTACCTCCCGTGGTTCCTGATTTCAGTTCAATTGGGGGCGGATAATGATCTACGAAATTGCCCAGCCTTCGTGCTTCAGCAAGAGGGTCTTAGAATTTTATGCAGGATTTGTGATTATTTTCAACAAGAGAGTCGGAGTGATTAGCCGGCCTGAGGCGTTGCCAGAAGTGGAGGCCTGCGTGTGGATTTTATAAGATGGCAGAGCACCGAGCGCCCCACTGCTTGCCGGGCCTGTGTTAGTGGCTATTGTGATTGTTACTGAGGATGGTGTGAAAGGGGAGAACAGTGGATTCCTGGTTAGGGGCCTTCCCTGGAGGGCAGAACGGGGTGGAGAAGTCGGAGGGCGTGGTGCACATTTCCTCGGACAGTGTTGCAGATTTTAGCCAACATTGGCAAGGAGCCTCATTTATTTTGTGGAGTAGCGCCCGGTGCCCGAAATGTCGCATTGCTCCAGTTGGAGTTTCTGAAAGAAAATTTTCTCTGAGATTCAGCTGTGGCCCATGCAGCACTGGCTGCTCCATTTTACCTCCTTCTCCCCTGAGATGCACCACACACACACAGTCAGCCTCTCTCTCTCTCTCTCTCTCTCTCTGAATTTGGAGCCTCTGAAAGACAGGGCAGGCTCTGAGGGGCTGGATAGGGCAGGGGCTGGCGTGTGAGGTTCGGAGGGGCTGAGAGGAGCTGAGCCCATTAACTTAATCTATGAGCTGGATGCTGGGAATTGTCCCCATCCCCAACTAGAAGGTAAAGAAGAAACTAGTCTGCTAGCCCCATATCACACTTTCTGCCATTGAAATACTCAGTGTACGGATATGATCTCCTTTCTGTTTTGCCCTCCATCCTCTGAGCTACTTGGAGGCAGGCAGCAGTTTTGTCTATTTCTGAATTCACTGAAGTCCTGTGCCTGGTGAGCACATGCGTTGGGGGTGCTGCTCTCTCTTGACATGCACCTAGAATGGGAATTTCATTGGGCTGAGGCAGGTTCAAGGTCATAAGACTATGTGTCAGGTGTCCCCAAGACCACCTTCAGGTTTAATGACTTGCTAGAAGGGCTCATTGGACCCAGTCATGCTGTGATACAGTTTATCACAGCGAAAGAATACAGATGGAACTCTGCAAAGTAGAAGGCGCTCAGGGCAGAATCTAGGGGAGACGAGGCGCAAGCTTCTAGGTGTCTCCTCCCAGCGGAGTTGTGTGGCGTGTGTTCCGTTCTCCCGGCAACCATGTGTGACAGCACGCATGGTGTACTGCTAACCGTGGAGGCTCCCACAAGCCTTGGTCCAGGTTTTTATTGGGGCTCAGTCACACAGGCATGGAGCACCCATGCGATTAGCGTTCACTGCTTGGTCACCACCCTCAGAGATCAGACATACACAGCATGGCCCAGGGCCGCAGGTGGACACACGCAGGGGTCCGCCGTCCGTCACCTTGTTGGCACAAACTGCCTGCATGACGCAAGACCCCAAGTCTAGGAAGACACCTTTGTTGGGCAGGATATTCCAAAGGCCTCGAGGTTCTCTCCCAAGAGCCAGTCGAAGGCCACTGTTTTCTTTGGAATATGCAGGGTTTGAACACTCCAGCCCCATTCAGTTAACCCTCCGCTGCTCAGAATGTAAATCTAACCAAGTTGTTCCCTTGTGAAGTCCTCCCGAGGCGATGTGTCTCTTAGCCAGGCCCTGGAGACCCTGGAGCATCCGCCCACCTCGCATTGTCATCTCTCCTCTCTGACTACACTGAGTTCCGTACATCCTCCAGCATCCAGTACGTTCTCTCACTGGGAAGCCTCTTCTTCCGGTTCCGGAGGCTGGACGCCTGAAATCAAAATATCAGCAGGGCCGTGCTCCCTAGGGAGCTCTAGGGGAGGACCCATTCCTTGCTTTTTCCAGCTTCTGGTGGCTTCAGGCGTTCCTTAGCCTGTGGCCACATCACTCCATTCTCTGCCTCTGTGGTCACATGACCTCATCCTCTTCTCTCTCAAAGCTCTGCCCCCCTCTTATAAAGCTCCGTGTGACTACATTTAAGGCCCACGTGGATAATCCAAGAATAAGCTCCTTCTCTCAAATTCTGAATCACACTTGCCGAGATCCTTTTTAAGGTCACATGCAGAGGTTCCGGGGTTAGGACATAGACTTATGGGGGCGGGGGGTGTCACCATTTTAGCCCACTACACCCAGAATGCACTTTGGAATTCCAACTTCTGACCTCTGGGGGCCCACCTTGTATTGAAGGCCTGGAGCGCACTGCCCCCAGCATTTGCTGTGTGACCTGGGAAAGTGGACTTCCCATGGACTTCATTCCACTTGCAATGGACCAATCACTGTCGTACAGACTTTACCCACATTCACCAAAGTCATTGTCTCCGTGGATAAAAAACCACAGAGAAATCGAGACAGAGAGGTTAAGCAAGTCACCCAAGGACATACAGTAAGCAGCAGGGCTAGGACTGGAACCTGTGTGATCCAACCCTAGATATGTGTTCTAACCGCCTCACAAGTGTTGTTGTCCAAAATACTTTTTGAGCTTCCACTGTGTGCTAAGCGCCAGGAAGGAAAAGAACATGAGACTAAGAGAGCAGGTGACAGCTGGGGGTGGGGGTCTGCCAGCTCACCCCTCACACATCGGGCACTTGCAGACAGAGTTGAACGGGAGCAGAGATTCTGCCACTGGTTGGGTGGAGCCTGCCTTGCTGCCTCCAGAATGGGCTCTTGGTGGACGGGTCCGTTTGGGGAGCCAGGTACCCCCACTCTCAGCTGTTGGCCGCTCTCTCCTGCCGAGCGCGCGTGACAGCTTTCCTTTCCTCTCCCTGCCCAGTGGAGCGGAAGCCCCCCAGGACCCGACACCGAGTGCGTGCGGCGCCGAGCTGCGCAGTGGACGTGGCACCGCTCCCCCAGCCTCCGGGCACAAGCTGGCAGATTGGTGGCTGGCTCCCGGCCAAGGCCCCGCAAGCCCTTGGCAGTTGCTCTTTGACTTGGACAAGTGGCTGCCACCTCCTGCAGCATCCGTCATCCCATGAACTCTTTTCATTTCGCAAAACGGAAACACTGTCCCCTTTGAACACTAATGGCCCATTTCTCTTTCCCCCAGACCCTGGCACCCACCGTTTTACTCTCTGTCTCTCTGAGTCTGACTCCGGTAGGGACCTCATGTCAGTGGAATCATACAAAGCTTGTCGTTTTGTGACTGGTGTGTTTCATTGAGCATGTCCTCAACGTCGCATGTGTCAGAATTCCCTTCCTTTTTAAGACTGAATAATACTCCATGGTATGGATAGACTGCAGTTTCTCTATCCATTCATCTGGCATAGAACACATGGTGGCTTTCGCCTTTTCAGTCTTGGGGATGCTGCTGCTATGAACACGGACGTACAACTATCTCAAGTCCCTGCTCTGAATTCTTTTGGGTCCATACCCAGAAGTGGGGTTGCTGGATCATATGGTAATGTCATGTTTAATTTTTACATCCTACATTTTTAATTAAGTAAAATGTAAAATTCTGTTTGTCGCTTGTTCTGGCCACACTTCAAGTGCTCAGTAGCCACACGGGGTCCGTGGCTACCGTGTGGGCCAGCACAGGTGAAGAACGTATCGTCATCAGGACACTTCATCACACGGCTCCACTCCTGAGTCCTGTGAGGAGCAGCACCAGGCAGTAGAAAGACACGGACCGGATTCCTATAACTCAATAGCAAAAATCCTAATAAGCTCAGTTTAAAATGGGCTAAGGACTTGAGTAGACATTTTTCCAGGGAAGACATACAGAGGGCCAGCAGGTCTGAGAAAAACGTTCAGCATCACTAATCGTCAGGGAAGTGCGATCTAACCCACAATGAGATACCACCTCGCACCTGTCGGGATGGCTGTTCTCACAAAAGGAAAGGACAGCGAGCGTGGAGGAGGGTGTGGAGGAATTGGAACCCTTGCCCGTGGCCGGCGGGACTGCAGAATGGTGCATCCACTGTGGTAAACAGTGTGGAGGTTCCTTAAAAAATTAAAAATAGGACTGCCGTGTGATCCAGCAATGCCGCTGCTGGGTCTTTATCCAAAACCTTTGAAATCAGGATTTTGAAGAGAGATTAGCACTCCCACGTTCATGGCAGCACTATTCACAATGGCCAAGATGTGGAAACAGCCTAAATGGCCATTGACAGATTAACAGATAAAGGAAATGTGCTATATATGCCAGTGGAATAGTATTCAGCCTTAAAGAAAGATGATCCTGCAATGTGCCACAACAGCATGGATGAATCTTTTTTTTTTTTTAATATATTTTACTGATTTTTTACAGAGAGGAAGGGAGAGAGATAGAGAGTTAGAAACATCGATGAGAGAGAAACATCGATCAGCTGCCTCCTGCACATCTCCCACTGGGGATGTGCCCGCAACCCAGGTACATGCCCTTGACCAGAATCGAACCCGGGACCCCTGAGTCCGCAGGCCGATGCTCTATCCACTGAGCCAAAATGGTTTTGGCAACATGGATGAATCTTGAAGACATTATGCTAAGTACAATAAGCCAGTTGCAGAAGGACAAATACTGCCCAATCCCACTTGTATGAGGTATCCAAAATAGTCAAGTTCATAGAATTGTAGAGTAGAACGGTGTTTTTCAAGGGATGGGAAGTGGAGGTTGGGGAGTTATTAACTAACAGGCATAAAGTTTTAGTTAAGCAAGGTGAGTAACCTCTGGAGCAGTGGTTCTCAACCTTCCTAATGCCACGACCCTTTAATACAGTTCCTCATGTTGTGGTGACCCCCAAACCATAAAATTATTTTCGTTGCCACTTCATAACTGTAATTTTGCTACTGTTATGAATCGTCATGTAAATATCTGATATGCAGGATGTATTTTCATTACAAATTGAACATAATTAAAGCATAGTGATGAATCACAAAAACAGTATGTAATTATATATGTGTTTTCCGATGGTCTTAGGCGACCCCTGTGAAAGGGTCGTTCGACCCCCAAAGGGGGCGCGACCCACAGGTTGAGAATCAATGCTCTAGAGCCTGCTGTACAACGTGGTAATTGACAGCACTGTACTGTACACTTAAAGTTTTGTTAACAGGGTAGAACTCGTGTTAAATGTTCTTCCCACCGTAGAATCAAATTTAAAAGGGAAAAAGTTATTGGTGCAAAAGAGAAAGAAGACAGGAGCGCCATTTGAGGAGTTACCGGGAGGATGGGTTTGCCATCAGCTAAGCTGGGATGGGGCGGGGGAAGGTTAGGGGCTCTGCTTTAGAGTCGCCGGTTTACTGCCTGCTGGTGAACAGAGCTACTGGGTTGGCCGTTGACTATTTGGAGTCTGAAGTTCAGGAGGAGAAGACAGGGTTGGAGGTGGAAATGCGGGAGTCATCAGCCTGTGGAGGTTATTTATAGCTCTGAAACTGGATAAGGAAGTGGACGTAAAAGGGCACGAAGGACTGAGCCTGGGCTGGCTCTCCATCATTAAAGTAGTTGGGGAGACGGGAGAAAATAGCAAAGGAGACTGAGATGGAGCAAATGAGGGGCCTGTGGGGCCCGGATGCCGTGTGAGGCGAGTGTTAAGACCGTTCAATTCAGAGGGAACGACCAGTAGCGTCAACTGATGCCAGTGGGTTGACTCGCGTGAGGGATGAGAATCGACCGTCAGGTTTAGCCGCCTGGAGGTCTTCGGCGATCCCGCCCGAGCTGCTCTGAGGAGGGGTGCGGGGACAGGGCTGTTGGAGGGCTTACCACCAGCAGTTCTTTTTGAAGAGTTTTGCTGTGAAAGGTAGAGGGGGAGAGATGGGGTGTTTGCTGGTGGGGAAAGTGGAGTTCAGGGGTTTGTTTTCTTTTTGGAAGGTAGGAGACTAACAGCAGATTTTATGCTGATGGGAATAACCCAGCGGGGAGGAAAAATATGATGATGCCACAAAGAAAGGAGAGGGTTGGCAAGAGGACACCTCCCGGTGGACAGGGAGGAATGGCATTGGTACAAGTGGAAGGTTTCGCGTTAGGTAGGAGCCTACACAGTCATCTATAGGGACATGAGGGGAGGCCCTCGCTGGGCACAAATGCTGGGGGGTGGGCAGTAAATACAGTGGCAGGTGCTTCTGAGAGTTCCATTCTGATGCCTCTGGGTGTCTGTTTTTACAATTTATGAAGGTCAGGTTCATGAGCAACAAACTCTAGTAATTCAGTAATTATTTGTAGGATGATTTTACTCTGTTACACACTGTGCTGGGTACAGCCTCCAACAAAGACATACCTGAGCACCTGCTACACTTGCACTTCGGTTTCAGTAGAAGACACCACACATACACATGGGATTGTTTAAAGACCACCCATCTCAGACGGCAAAGTCAGGAATGATGTTCTTCTAGTCTTGTCCCCCACCTTCCACCACCTCCTCTTCCTCTTGCTATATTTTAAGTCCTTAGACTCCCCCAACTCATCCAGGAACCCCCTGCAACCCACTTCCTTACCATGATCCCATTCTTACCCCAAGGCCAACACTTCATCATTCGAAAAAGCAAAGTTCTAAAGAATCAAGATTGTATCAATGGGCCTGTCTCCATGGCAACAGTCATGAATGAGCCAAGCAAGGTAACCCTGGAGATGGCGTGAATGAGAAGTGGTCCGTTGCCATGGAGATGTGCTGAATGGATAGGCCCCACAAGCAAGGCTACGTCATGAGATGAAACAGTCAGAATGAAGTTGTGTCTATTTTCAACTCAGTTACAAAAATACATTTTAATAAAGCTCATGATCCACCTCGTTCCTCCTCTCTGCCTCCCACCCCTTCTTCACTTCCTCCTACAACTCAGCCCAGGTTCACCAGGTCTCCTTCAGATCCTTCAAGGACACTCTGGGGGCTGTTCTTTCACCACACACCTCCTTCCCTGGGCCACGTTGGTACTCCTTTGACCAACTATTATTTTCCTTTTGGGACGAACACTATTTTCAAAAACCATGAGCTGATGGGAAGGATGCTAACTATATTCTTTGGGGCAAGAACAGTTGATAAACTGGACCAACTCAGCTTACACCTGTGAGGGTTATCGCACTGGGCAGACCACTTCTCCACGAAGGGACTGACATAATACCCCATGCACAGTGACATAATCTGACCACACTGGTGGTGTGGAACATATATCCTCAGTATTACATGGAAACAATTTGTAAAAGCCCAGGACGTAATGCCTAACAAGATACCTGGACAACTTGGAATCCTGAAATTTACCCAAGTTCTCTCTGTTCTGCTCAAAGAGCATTTCTTCCTTCATTGATTCTTTTGTTTGTTCAGCCATATTTATTAAGCATTGTTGTAGCAAAGGGCTAGAAATAACTCATGTGCATCATGGGAAACTATTCAATAAACTAGGGTACATCCATCATGGGATGCTATGGAAGCATTTAAAAAAGGAAGAAGCAGAACTCTGGGTACCCATAAGAGCTAGCACTTAGAGAGCATCTGTATGAAAGGCACCATTCTAAACACTGTTCCAAAACGAGTATGAACTCATTTAACCCTATAACAAGTTGTAAGGCGGATTCTGTCGTATTCCCAGTTTACAGATGGGAAAATAGAAATCTCTACATCCGAGATATGTTGTCAGGTGAAAAGGGCACGTTTCGTAATGGTACATATCTCAGCTACCATTTGCTTGTAAATGCGTAGAATATTTCCACAAGATTCCACAAGAAACTAATCATTGTGTGTGCCTCTATAGAGGGACACTGAGAGACTTGTAAATAAGTGTACAGAAAAAAAACTTACTTTCCATGATAAATGATGCATGTTTTTCTGAATTGCACACCATGTAAGTGTATTATCTTCCACAAAACAATGGAAAATGGTCATTGTCTTAATCTGTTCATGCTGCTGTCACAGAATACCACAGACTGGGTGGCTTATAAACAGCAGAAATTTATTTCTCACAGTTCTGGCAGATGAAGTGTCTGGTTAGAGCCCACTTCCTGTATCATAGCCATCTTCTCGCTGCGCTCTCACATGCCAAAATGGGTGGGGGGAGCTCTCTGGGGTCCCTCATGTAAGGGCACTAATCCTATTTATGAGGGTTCCACCCTCATGACCTAGTCACTTCCAAAAGGTCCCATTTCCAATTACCAGCACATTGGGAGTTAGGATTTAGAAAAATATGGGTGAGCAAAATATCTTACTGATGAGAAAAACGAGGGACAGAGAAGTTAAGTGACTTGCCCAAGTGGCAGAACTGGATTCAAAATCAGGCAGCCTGGATGCAGGATCTACACAGAAAAAACAGAGTGCGACTGGAACTATGTGTGTACATGTGTGTACATGCATTTGTTCATATGTGCACATGTGTTTTGTGTGCCCCTTTTGTACATGTGTGTGTGCATGAGCTTGTGTATTGGGAGAGGAAAGTGGCAAGAGAAGAATCTACAAAAGGTCAGCAGGGATCAGGCCATGTTCTCAGGGGTTGGGACTTTATCCTTAAGACATGAGAGCCATGGAAGGATTCAGAGAAGGGGTGGATGTCATCGGATTTTTACTCAGAAGGATCACTGTGGCTGAGCGCAGTGACCAGAATACAAGTGTATGTGAAGCACTCGCCCTGCCTGTGTACAGGATGCCCACCCACCCTCTCCGTCCGGCACATCATCGAGGGTCAGGCTGAACGTGCTCAAGATGAGCAGCTCCCTGCCCCCCAAGGTCAGGCAGTGAGTGCCAAGTCTATCAGCCGTCTGTACTGCTCAGACGCTGAACTGAAGCTGTCCCCACTGAAGCTGGGGTCAGGTTCCCTGCTTTGTAAAGCTGGCTTGGGGAAAGAATGCCTACCCATTGGTGCCGATGTGGGCTGTGAGACAGGTAGGCAGCGTGGATGAATCCTGATTCCACCACCTCCCTCTGTGCCTCAATTTTCTTATCTGTAAAATGGGGCCGGTTGCCCAGCCAGCGTGACTTAGTGATTGAGTGTCGACCTATAAACCAACAGGTCACAGTTCGATTCCCAGTTGATGCCCTGGTAACAGTCTCGATCCCCGGTAGGGGGTGTGTGTGCAGGAGGCAGCAGATCGATAGTTCTCTCTCATCATTAATGTTTTATCTTTCTCTCCCTCTCCCTTTCTCTCTGAAATCAGTTTAAAAAAACCTTTTTTTTTTTTTAATTATAATAGGGCCGGTAATACCTCACCTTGGGGAGATGCAAATATTGTAAAATACACAGAACATCACGTGACGCGCTTGCCCTGCCTGTGTTTGAGGGTGAGGGTAATGAGGATGCTATGTTACCAGACCACCTGGGCCCAAACCCGCTCCCCCTCTTGCAAGCTGTGTGACTTGGGGAAGGTCTGGAACATCTCTGGGTCTCATTATTTCATCTGTTCAGTGAGAATACGCCGACTTCCTAGAGTTATGGAGAGAATTACTTGAAACAATCCACAGAAAGCTCTTAGAACAGTACCGGGTTCCTTGTAAGCACTCAATAAGTATTAGGGACAACTGAAAGATGATGATAATGATCAGAGTAATAATAATGTCTTTATCAGCATCACCGTCATCGTCATTGTCACTGTTACCAAGAGCCTCTCAGTCCCTGCCCTGCAATTTCCCGGTTTTCGTGGAACGGAATTAACACTTCCCCTCTGTTGACCACAGTCCGTGGCAATGGCCCGTCCCGGGGGTTTCGTTAGCTCAATTTAAGAAAGCGCTTTGGAGCTGCGTGTACTTTGCAGGCTCCGGACATCACCGGGCTGGATACAGTTGACCCTTGAGCAACATGATTTTGAAGTGCACGGCTTCCCTTACGCGTGAATTTTTTCCCATAAATACTATATATAAATGTATTTCCTCTTCCCATGATTTTCTTCACGTTTTCTTTTTCTCTACTTACTTTACTGTAAGAATACAGTATTTAATACTCAACATGCAAAAATGTGTTCATCAACGGTTACAATAAGGCTTCCAGTCAACGGTAGGCTGTTGGTAGTTAAGTGTCTGGGTATTCAGAAGTGACACCTGGAGTTTTAACTGCGCAGGGGGTCAACACCCTGACCCTCCCATTGTTCAAGGGTCGGCTGTATATAAGCCAACGCGAGGTCCTTTGGCCTGGCAGACTGAGAACACAGAGGGTACACTTTTGCTTTCTCTCTCCGCCCACCGCTGCTGCGCTCCAGGCCATGTCCTGTCCCGGTTGGGGCAGCCTGGGCCACTTGACACCCAGCTTTCTGGGCAGCTCACGTCTTCCCAAGGCAGCAGGCCTGTAAGCACATCCCTGTGCTGTTACTTAAAAACCAACAATTTGCCAAAACCGGTTTGGCTCAGTGGATAGAGCGTCGGCCTGCGGACTGAAAGGTCCCGGGTTCGATTCCGGTCAAGGGCATGT
>NW_006289106.1:481075-528926 GCF_000327345.1 Myotis davidii
TTTAAAAATATATATATAAAAAAAAAAACCCAACAATTTGGCTCAAGCATCGGCCCTCAGAAGCTTGCTCTGAAAATTAGCAGGAATCATTGGCCGGCCACTGTGAGCTCTTCTGACTCACAGTGTGACAGCACACCTTTCCCCAGGTGGCGTGCGGCTGGGTGCAGTTCGGGAATCGGCTCCGCTCTCAGGTGCCGGCCCCGCACTCCCGAGCTTCCAGCAGGCACTGTGATTATTATGCCTTTAATGGACACTTTTTAGCATTTGCTGGGAACCTTACTGTGTTTGTATGCACATATATGCCACATACGTGTGTGCATGCGCCTATGAACCTGTTTAAGCACTTGACAAATACTAACAAAATGAAGTATTTCATCCTTCCAACAACCCATTGTATAGGTCAGCAATAGTCAACTTTTTTCATCTCATGGCACACATAAGCTAATTACTAAATTTCTGCAGCACCCCCAAAAAATATGCTATATTTTTTGCCAATCTGATAAAAAAAATAAGTATAATTTTGATTCATTCACACTGGGTGGCCGTTGCCATATTTTAATCCTCAGCTGAGAATATGTTTTTATTGACTTTAGAGAGAGAGAGAGAGAGAGAGAGAGAGAGAGACATCGATGTGAGAGAGAAACATTATTAGGTTGCCTCTTGTACACGCCCCAATTCGGATGAAACCCACAACTTAAGTCATGTGCCCTGACCAACTTGCCCAAACCTACAACCTTTTGGTGCATGGGACAATGCTCCAGCAAACCGAGCCACCCAGCCAGAGCTGTTGTCATGTTTTTACTTGGCAATCTAAAGGAAAAGAGGTCAGTGCCCTTGACTAAATAGTCAGGTATTGCATGTTTTAAAAATGCTTGTGGCACACCAGTGTGCCGTGGCACACCGGTTGAAAATCGCTGGTGTAGATGGTAAGACTGGGTTGTAGAGAAGTTACGTTACTACCTCCAAATCACACAGCTGGTGAATGGAGGATTGATCACATGTACCTCTCCATTCTTTTAACAGTCGCCGAGCACAGTTTTGTGGGCTTGGCCATGCCCATACACCGTATGCAACATGACGTATATCTTTCAAACTCATAAACATCTCTGCTTTTCCTGCTTGTCCAGAGTTAGTCAACTCTATAACGTGTGCGCAAACAAAACGCATTCTAGACCCTGGGATTGGGTGGTCTGGGTTCAGACCTTGGCTCTCCCACTTCCTGGCTGAGTGCCTTTCTTACTGAAGAAAATGAACCCCCTTTTATTTCCATCTGCCTAATGAGAATAATCATGGTCTCCACTTCGTTGAACTGTTGTGAGCATGAAAATGAGTTCATGTATGTAAATCTCTTAGAATGTTCCAGGCACAGAGCAAGCACTCAATTCAAATCAGCATCTATTCATTCATTCATTGATTCATTTAGCACCTTCTGTGTGCCTGGCACTGTTCTAGGTGATGGGGAGACCTGTAGCCCTCGATATTTAACAGGAGAGGGAGGGACCATAAGCAGTAACAGATCTGTGCCGGAAGATGGGATGCCATGGGTAAAACAGTAAAGTCGGGTAAAGGCAGCTGGGAGTGTTGGGTTGGGGTGTGGGATATAATTTTCAGTGGGGGGTGGTCCAGTAGGCTTCATTGGGAAGGTAACCTTTGAGCGGACCGCTGCAGTGTGGGCACGTATTACTATTGGTGGCACTGATATAAGCTTGAATTTCACCTGGGCAAGTCTCACTCGCCCCATTAATTAGGTGAGGTCCAAAACTTGGCAGAGGAACCAGGACTCTTGTGTTCCTCCTAGTTCAGTGGTCGGCAAACTGCGGCCCGCGAGCCACCAGCGGCTCTTTAGCCCCTTGAGTGTGGCCACGAAGTTTCAATTGCACTGTACGTGCGCACCCACACGTGGTATTTTGTGGAAGAGCCACACTCAAGGGGCTGCAGTTTGCCGACCACTGTCCTAGTTCATATATCAGAGATCTTTTTTTTTTTCAATCCTTACCCGAGGATTTGTTTCTATTGATTTTTAGAGAAAGAAGGGCGAGGGAGGGAGAGAGAGAGAGAGAGAGAGAGAGAGAGAGAGAGAGAGATCACTTGCCTGCCGTATGTGCCTAGATTGGGATCAAACACACAACCTAGGCATGTGCCCTGACCGGGAATCCAATCTGCAACCTTTTTGGTGTAAGGGACGATGCTCCAACCAACTGAGCCATGCAGGCAAGGTGAGATATTCATGCAGGTCCTAGCCTGGGGCATTCACCCACCTTCTTTCCCGCCTCTGGGAGAAGGGGCTTTCTCCCAGCTTCTCTGCCAGATCATTGGGAAGGTATGAAGGAAAGGGATCAGAGTCATCTTGAAGCTGGTCAGATGGTGAGGAGATGATGATATTTGCTGCTGAGGGAAGAAGAGACAATAACAGCTTAAACCAAACATCCATACTTCAGTGTATACCTGAGTAAGAAATTAACTTCTGAAGTCCAAGTGGTAAGGGGTGGGATGGGGTGGAAGTGTGGGTGTTACAAGTATGGCTCCTCAAACTCTGCAATCGGGGCTGATGGAGGTGTCACCTTCTCCAGCATGTGGCTTCCAGGGTTACCCTAAGAGTTTGTATCCAGCAAGTAGGCTGAGGGATGGAGAAGTGGAGAGGTATTTATGAGCTGGGCTGGAAAGTGAGAACTTACTTTTGCCCACATTCCATTGGCCAGAAGTAGTCACATGACGCCCCCTAGCTGCAAGGGAGGTTGGGAAATGTAGTTTCTGACGAGGCATCCATATCTCAGCCACGCTATGGAACGAGAATGTGAATCTTTATTGAGAAGATTGGCATCATGTTTGTACCAGGGATTCAGTCCAATTCCCACACCACCACCACACCTCACTATGTACCAGGCACGTTCTGAGTGCTTTACACATATCAGCCCTGTTCATTGGGCACTATTATTAGTCAAACTTTACAGCTGCTAAAACTGAAGCCCAGAGACACACAGCTAGGAAGTGGCAGAGTTGAAACTAAAATCCACGAAATGTTGCCACAGAGCCCCAGGCTTAGCATAAATTTATTGTAGTGAGAAGGAGGCAGAGGGGCCCAAAAGTTGACGTAATCTACTTTTTTGGCCACTAAGGAACTGACCACTTGTAAAAGTAAGTTCCAACTCAAAGAGCTCAGTCAACCCAGGGCAACTATGGCCCATTGGGTCCACATCCTGGTTAATCAGGTTCTAGATCAGAGTTTCTTGGCCACAGCATTGCAGGATGTTCAGCAGCATCCATGGCCACCATCCACTGGATCCCAGTTGCACCCCACCCCCAGTCATGACAATGAAAAATGTCTCCATATATTTCCAAATCGCCCCTGGGGATGAAATCGCCCCTGGTTAGAACCACTGTTCTAGACTATTAAATATTACTCTACTAGAGGCCTGGCGCACGAAATTTGTGCACGGGTAGGGTCCCTAGGCCCTGGCCGGCGATCAGGGCCTCTTCATTCCGCACTGCCCCCCCTGGTGGTCAGCGCACATCATAGTAAGCGATAGAACTCCCAGTGAGACTCCCGCAGGGACATTTGCGTATTAGCCTTTTATATATAAAGATAATATAGTGCAAATCCAAGGCAGAATGACTTTGAAATTGCCAACCTTGCAAAAAAAAAAAATTGCAGGATTTCGTAAAGTCTGTGAGCAGAAATATGGCAAACTGCTGAAATCACACCCTGAAACATTAACAAACACGCCCAGACAGTGTTCGTCTATTTAAATTTTGACTAGGACAATAACACCACACATTATTTAAAAGAGAATGGTTTTAATATCAAAGTATCAAAACCTGGATCGTAGGTAAAAACCCCTGTGAGCTTTAAAGTAAAAATGTTACTCCTGAAAAATCATGATGTGGAAGTCCAAAGTGAAGTTGGGATGTTATGTGCTAGTGGGCAGTATTTTCAAGGGAAATTGCACACACCACACACACACACACACACACACACACACACACACCAGCTTGAATATGTGTGCCAGGCACTGTGCATCCTCTCTGCTCACTGCGGGCCATTTCCCCAACCAATGTAATCATTTTCCCATAGGGTGACCTTAGGGGTGAGGCATGAATTCTTGGATTATTTTTTTCTAATGAATATTATCATTGCTGACTTCTAACGGTTGCTGTTCTTCATCTTTACACACTGTGAGTAGTTTCTTTTACTGCACCCATTTCACAGATAAGGAAACTGAGGCTCAGAAAGACATTAACTGTCCCAGGCTTCATAGAGCCAGGATTCAGAGCAGCCTGGCTCCAGGTGCAATGTTTTTAACTAGTAGGCTCCATGGATGCCCCAATTCTGAGGGACACGCCCTTCTGGAACCTTCTACTCTCACTCCTTGTAGCCCTCTCTCATGGACCAGAGGCAACACGGCTCCCACTCTTCCATTAGCTGTGAAACAAGATGTGTGAATTCAAAGCTTGGGGCTTTGTGGGGAAAATGAGGCAGAAGGATGGAGATTTGAGGCTATTTTTGGCTTGGTGAGGAACCTGCTGTTACTTGGAGGAATCAAGAAAAGAGATTGTTGAAGCTTCTATAGAACTTGGGGTATCCATGGATCTGTGTAAAAACAAGAAATAGAGGGGGGTATCGCTTCTCGGCCTTTTGGCTAAGATCAAGTGAAGAAATAGAGAGGGGTCCTCGCTAGAGGGGTTTGGATCATTGGCCTTGGGTCGGGAATTTGGGGACTTTTTCTGCTAAGACAGAGGATAAAGTGCCTCAAGTTCGCTTTTCTGCTGCTCTCGCAAGCCCTGCAACTCTTCTGCTTTTTTCCCCCCTTCTCATTTTTGGATCCGGACTTCTGCTGACTCATCTCTCTGAGCAAAGAAGGAGGGAGGAAGTCAGAGTTGTTTCATTGACCATTTTCTTTCTTCAGTGACTCAGCTGTGATTCACATTTTAATTAATGGAGGAGAAAGACCTGATCGGTCCTCAGGCATGTGTCCAAGCACCCATACCTCCAGGCTGATGATAATAATAACCCCCCCAAACATGGGTTGCCCCAAATTAAACTATGGCTATTTCTTCTGTTAGGCCTGAGGACTCCACCAGGCTCTCTGAGTGCTGGGTTTCCAGTGGGACCCTGACCCAGAGGCAGCTGGTCTGAGGTCAAGGCAAGAAACAGAGTCTCAAGTCTCAAGCTGTTACAGGAGGATCATGGGAATGTAATAGTGTTTTCTGAGTTGGTCTTTGGCTGTAATCCCAGGATCAAGCCTTGCTCTCCTCCCCACCCCCCCGTCCCCTACCCTCAACCTCCCATATCTTGGGGCCCGAGATTTGTCAGAGCCGATTGCAGGGGCCACTCCTGAGCCCTCGGTTTACCTCGAGAATAAGAAAAGTTCAGATCATCATGACTGCTATTTCCTGAGGGCTTACTACGCATCAGACAGTGTGCTCAGCACTTTTCATGAATGGTCACATTTAATCCTCCCACTGTCCACTAAAAGAGAAAGCTTTTCTGTAATTCTCCATCCTCCCTGTGAGGCAACTGAGTTGGGAGTTTGCCCAATATAGACAATTAGTGGAGATTTTTGCAGGATAGAAGCCTAGCCCCTTCCCACCTGAGAGCAGGAGTTCACATCTGCTACACTTTTCTGCATTCACCCAGCTGGAGAGAAACATTGAAGCTGACAGCTCATTCACCAGGTACTTACGTCCTGAAGCCTACCGTGCACTGCATCCTGCCCTAGGCAGTGAGGGTCCGTCAGTGAACAAGAGACGGACCCATGCCTCATGGAGCTGAAGTTTTAGCTACAAAAGTGTATTGGTCACTGTGTATTAAATAAGCTAAGTTACTAGTAAGTATATGAAATACTGCTTGCTGCTGTAACAAAGAACCCCCAACATATATAAGGGCTCAAACACAATAGAGGTTTAATTCTGGCATGCAGAAAGCCCCAAATGAGTATTCCTTTCTTTTAAAAAAAATTTTTTCTTGATTTTTGAGAGAGAGGAAGGGAGAAGGTGAGAGAGAGAGAGAGAGAGAGAGAGAGAGAGAGAGAGATCAATGTAAGAGAGAAATATTGATCGACTGCTTCCCATATGCGCCCCGACCAAGGGTCAAACCCGTGACCCTTAAATTCATGGGACAATCCGCCAACCAACTGAGCCACACTGGCCAGGGCCAGAGGGATATTCGTGAGTAGTGAACAGCTCTCCTCCAAGCAGGGAGGCGGGGGCCCCAGCTCCTTCTGGATTGTGGTTCCTTCTCTTCGGCCTGTAGCTTTCAAGGTCTCCGGGCTCCGTGGCATGAAGCCGTAGAAAGGGAGACTATGGAGAAGAACACGTGGGAAGCGTTTCTGGGCCCCGCCTAGAAGTAGCCCACATCACTTGCACGCACCTTCCACTGGCCAGAACTCAGCCATGTGGCCACGCCTGCCTGCGAGAAGGGGGAATATAGTCTAGTGGGTGCCCAGGAAGAACAGACAGAAAGCAGTGCTGCCATAGGTCCTCACTGAGAACCCAGCTCCACATCTTGATCTGTGCCACCCCCTTACAAGCCCCATTTTAGGACAACTTTAAGAGACACCCTGGTCTTTTTCCACCCACTTCCTCTTGCGTTTCCTGCTCTAAGGAGTTAGTTACTCTTGCGTTGCAAGGGGTCGAGGCAAGAACCTAGCAGAATATCTTTCACCCAATTTGAAGTCTTATTGGGAAAAGACAGCAGAGTATCCCTGCCATTTGAGGAGAGGGATCCTGTACTCAAATCCCACTTCTCCAGAGATTTTTTGTCTCAGAAACTGGAGGGTTTAGGAACCTCCGACGGGCAGCCTTCATGGACCATCCGTTCCTCCTGCCTTATATCAACCAAGGTCCCAACAGGAAATAGGATGTACCCACCAGATGGTTTCAAATGAAGAGCAGATAATGAAGAAATTCCTTAAAGAGATGGGGCAAGTCAAGAAAGTAGGTAAGGCCTGGCCAGTGTGGCTCAGTGGTTGAGCATCGACTTATGAACCAGAAGGTCATGGTTCGATTCCCTGTCTGGACACATGCCCGGGTTGCAGGCTCAATCCCCAGTGTGGGGCATGCAGGAGGCAGCCCATCAATGATTCTCTCTCATCTGAGTTTTCTATCTCCCTTTCCCTCTCCCTCTCTCTTCCTCTCTGGTATCAATTTAAAAAATAAAGTAGGTAAGGGATGCTGAGATCCCCAAAGGGAAGCCATTGCTATCCCTACACTCCTGGAACCCAGCAGAGACAGAGCCATGCAGTAAAGACCAGGTTAGAACCAGAGAAGAAGTATAGAAGCAAGACTCCAATCTCTCTCCTTCATCTGCCAGTGCCTCCCATTGGTCAAACCCAACCAGGAACCAGAGCAAAGCTTTCTGGGAGATGTAGTCCACAGGGATTGGCCTGGCTGGGCACAGGGAAGCTGCAGAGTAAACCTGGGGAGCAAAGTGGGAGTACTCAGCACTCAGTAGTATGTGACCAACTGCACGCCTCGATTGTGTAATCCACTCCACAGTGCAACTTCAGAGTCGTGCAATACAGCACAGTAGCCACTAGCCACATGTGGCTATTTAAATATAAGTGTGAATCCATTAACATTAAATCACATGAAAAATTCAATCGCTCAGCCACATTTTAAGTGCTCACTAGCCACGTGGCTGCTGGCTGCCATATTGTACAACTCGAATAAAATGTTCCCACCATGGCAGGAAGGTCTCTGGGCTGGCACAGAAGCAATGTTGAAGGCAGAGCTGTGGGTGGTGGGGAGGAGGTTCTCTGGGTAAAGGAGCAGAGGGAACCCGGCTGGTGTGGCTCTGTGATTGAGTGATGACCTATGAACCAGGAGGTCACTGATCAATTCCTTTGTCAGGGCACATGCCCGAGTTGTGGGCTCGATCCCCATTGGGGGCGGGCGTGCAGGAGGCAGCCCATCCTCTCATCATGGATGCTTCTCTCCCTTTCTCTGAAATCAATAAAATATATTTTTTTAAAGGAGCAGAGGGAGACGCAGGGAGGTGGAGGGAGCAGCTCCACTGAGTTGGAGGCTTTGCTTCAAGGGGTAGAGTAGAGGCAGAAGGCTTCAGTTCTGGGTCAGACTGTGTGTGAACTCAGTCAAGACACTTGGCCTCTTGGAACCTGGGTTTGTTCATCAGCAAGGTGGGTATCAGTCTACCTCCTGTGGTGGTGGTGCCCATGACCGAGGCTATGAAAAAGTAAGACTATAAAGTGTTAATTGTTACCCTGGTGGGAAATTATTGTTGAAGCCAAAATGGCACAAGAGAACCAGTGGCTGGGGTTCCTCTAGTTCCTGCACCGAGTTCCCTTTCCTGGACCTTCGGTACCCCTCACTGTTTTTTAAGTGTTGGGGGTTTTTCTTTTCTTTTTTGTAAAGGAAGTGCCTGACTTAAGCTCTGATCGCCAAGGCATCCAGTTCGAAGAGGCATCCACTTCAAAGACAGCTGTCTCAATAAACACACTGCCAGCCACTGACTAGACACTGAGGCTCCTTTGTTTTGCAAATTTTGGTTGATTTCAATTACTGACTTTTGGGGCCACTGAAATTTTTTCTCTTTCTTGTACTTTAAATTCCCGTTCTTATGTTTTAAATTCACCAACGAAGAGTGAGCCCTCAAAACCCTGGGTCCCGCCCTGGCTGGTTTGGCTCAGTGGATAGAGCGTCGGCCTATGGACTGAAGGGTCCTGGGTTCGATTCCAGTCAGGGGCAGATTGTGGGCTCGATCCCCAGTTGGGGGCGTTCAGGAGGCAGCCGATCAATGATTCTCTCTCATCATTGATGTTTCTCTCTCTCTCTCTCTCTCCCTCTCCCTCCTGAAATCAATAAAAATCTATTTTTAAAAAAAAAACCTAAGTCCCCCCCCCAACCTTCCTCCATCCCAATAAAAGCTGAAGCCCAGGCCTGCATGTTTCCTCTTTCCCCTCAACTTCGCTGTGTGGCCCCAGGTGTATTGTGTAATTTTCAGGTCCTATGAGTAATAATCCTTTGTTTTTTTCAAAATTCCTTGATGATGATTGTTGAAGGGGGTCTTGCAGTCATAACAGAAACCACAAGGACTGGTCCGGCCACAACATTGGTTATTGATAGGCTGATACCAGCACAAAACCCGTTTCCTCATCTTCAGTCAGTGCCTTTATTAAGTTCAACCCACATCTGCTTCCAGCCTGCTCCGATTCCTTGGGATCGTGCCAACTTTTTCTTAAGACAGCGGTCACGTTTAAATCCCTTTCCTTTCCATTTCCTCAGGATCATCATCTGCTTTTTTCCCCCCTTTTTCTCCTCTGTCTCAGAGAAATCCGTGAACCTTCACTTTTTGCAGAGTAGTTAGAAATGAACGGGACACGAGAGCAAAACCCAGCTCGGCTGTGTACCAGCTGTGTGAGCTTGGAGCATGAATGACAGGCCCTCCCTCATAGAATTGCCATGTTGGATTGAGTGAAGTAATGTGCACTGCCTGGCCCACAGCAAGCACTCAATAAACGTCAGCTTCTTCCTAAATCTGTTTAACTTTATACTGTGTAACATTACATATGGAAAAGCACACGTATGTGGGTACAGTCTGAGAAATTTTCAAAAACTGAACACACCCAGGTCACCAGCACCCAAATCAAGAAGCAAGACTATCCCCGACTTCCAGAAACCCTCTCACTGCCTGAGGCCAGCACAAACCCGTTTCCTCATCAATCACCAGTAACCCCGTCCTGACGTGGGACAGCACAGATTAGTGGAGCTCACACGAGACCCTACTGTGTGCCCTGCCTGCCTTCTTCCCTTGGATGTATGTGAGCTCCATCCTGTTGCTGCTGTAGCCGTAGGTCATGCATCCTCATGGCTGTGTGTGCTGCACCGCCTCTTACCCACGGCACTGGTGGCGGGCACCTGCGTGCTTTCCACTGGGAGCTGTCACAGAGAAAGCTGCTGTCTCCACTCCTCTCCTTATCTTTTGGTGACTGCTGCTCACATTTCTCTGGGAGGTTTCCTAGGAATGGAATTGCTGGGTCAAAGGGAACAATCTGTGTCACTTTGGTGGAAATTGGCTAACCATTTCCCCAAGTGATTGGACCAGCCTAACTCCCATCTACTGTGGGCGAGAGTTTAGTTATATTTTGGTGTAGGAGTGCTTCTCCCTCCTGTCGGAAGTGCCCACTCAGTGTCTGGGAATTTAATTGGAAGCATAGTCGTCCGTTTCTTAGAGAATTTCACTCCATCAAATATCTGGAGTGGACTGCGGGCTCTCCTTCTCCACTGGTGCTGAGCTCTTTGCTTGCAAATGTGGGTGAATCCACTCTGCTGGGAAGACCGTGTCTCAGCCCGCTCCGATCACCACGTAACCTTCCTCCCTCTCCTCATCCTACTCTCGGGAGGAAGTTCCCCTTCCACTGTCTCCTTCGGCCTGTTACCAGCGAGGCGGTGCGACCTCGGGAGGCCCTAGGCCTGCTAATCTCCAAATCTGCAAGTCCCCTCTCAAATGCCGTCCCCTTCTTGTCCCCGACATAGTCAGCCCGTCTTTTCTAGAATCACTTACCTGGCACTTTCTGGGGGTTTGGCATCTGCTCCCATTCCTTCTCATTGAAGAAAACACTACACTTTGAGACAGCTTCGGGAATCACCCAAAATAGGAATTTGCCCTTCTGTGCGGTCCTCTACTTTACAGGGCAAATGAGAGGAAAGAACTTGGGGCAAAGGTCAAGGCACGTGAGAGGGCCTGACATGCGGGGTAAGAACCTCGCATTAAGGGAGGAGAATGTCTGTGCGGCCCAGGGAGGACGAGGGCTTCTTCACTAGAACTTGAAAAGCACAAAATCTAAAGCAAAAAAATATGTGATTACATGATAATTAAAATGTTCTGTTCCAATAAAGACATAGTTCAGGGGAGAAGGGGAACCAAACTGCCTGGACCCAGATCCTGGTCTGACCATTTCCTATGAATCCTTGGGCAAGTTACCACCTCTTTGTGCCTCAGTTTCCTCGTCAGTAACATGGAGAGACTAGCATCTACTTATGGGTTGTTAGGAGTTTTAAATGAGTTTATATTTATTTTTTTATTCTTTATTTTTAAATGAGTTTATATTTATAAATCATTTAGAATAGCACGTGGTACCTGGTAAGAACTAAAGTAGTGTTTGTAAATAGTGCCTAGAATGGTAGAAGGAAAACTAACCAGGGATTAATAATGAACTGCTGTCCATTATTGTAGCCCTTAGCCACATGTGACTATGTTACATATAAATAAATTAAAAGTAAATACTATTTAAAACTCAGTCCCTCCCTCATACTAGCCACATTTCAAGTACTCAATAACCACATGTGGCCAGTGGCTACCATAAAGGCAGTGACGATCAAGACTATATGAGGAGCCCAGTCGGTGTGGCTCAATGGTTGAGCATCGACCCATGCTGGTTTAATTCCCAGTCAGGGCACATACCCGGTTGCAGGCTCGATCCTCAGTAGGGAGTATGCAGGAAGCAGCTGGTCACTGTTTCTCTCCCCCTCCTTTCTTCTCTCTGAAATCAATAAAAAATATTTTTTAAAAAGACTATATGAGGGAATGTCTGCAGATCAACAAGAATAATGCAACAATCCCAATAGAAAAACAAAAGAATGTGACCGGGCAGATTAGGGAAGAGACCTCTGAAGAGCTAATCAGTATGACCTCATTCTCAACATCATTTGTAATTATTTCTCTCCCGCTCCTTTCTTCTCTCTGAAATCAATAAAAAATATTTTTTAAAAAGACTATATGAGGGAATGTCTGCAGATCAACAAGAATAATGCAACAATCCCAATAGGAAAACAAAAGAATGTGACCGGGCAGATTAGGGAAGAGACCTCTGAAGAGCTAATCAGTATGACCTCATTCTCAGCATCATTTGTAATTAGAAAGATGAAAATTAAAACCGTGAGTATCTTTGGATGCCTCTTAGAGTGGAAAAAGTTAGGAAGGTGGATAAGACACTTTCATTAGGGGGGATGTGGGACGGACGAAGCTCCCGCCTCACTCGGGGGTGTGGCCTGGGTTGTCAGGAGGACCATCAGCAGGACTGAGTCCAGTGAAGTCCAGATCCACCAGCAGTTATGCTCCCACGCCCCATCCTGGGTCGCTAAGGGAAGGGCACAGAGAGGTCAGCTCCCCTACCATCTGTGGAGAAGGAGCTGGGGGCCACCTGGTGCCCATTTCTGGGGCACAGGAGGTGGGATGTGACAGATGCATCTGTGGACCCCCAGGCCCAGGGACAGCCTCAGACTGCACATCCAACAGACCGTCCTGGATGGGGCGTCAGAACATGGTTCTAAGGTGAAAACACAAAACAACTTTGTGCCATTTATGTAAATTAAAAATATTTATGTAAATTAAAAATACATATACTCAAAATGAAGCATGTCTTCTGCCAGAACATATTCTAATAAAACCAGGTTAAACATTGTGTTGGGGGAAGAATGAAAGCAGAGTCTGAGGATAAAAGGGAATGAATGAGTGAGTGAATGAATGAATGAACGAACAAACGATCAAGAGAGGGGCATTGCACAGACCAAAGGTGAAAATATGCCATGAAGTGAGGAAAATGTGTAACTTGACACTCTGTATTTGAGGGTTTCAAAAAAATTAGGAGTCATTTTCCCAAGAGGAACTACAAGTCAGGTGATATCAAAATGAACTTGAAGAAGATTGGCCGAGTCTCCTGAGTGGCCAGAATACAGGCTGCAAGGGAAGCAGTTACACTCCTGAGTACTCCTCTCGGAAAGATCTGACCCGAATCTGCAAGGGGCAGGTGCTTCTCCTCAGGTCAGGGCATCCACAACAGCCCCCATCCTCTCCCTGCTTTCCAACCATGCTCACACCGCCTCCTCACTCCCCTGCCCTCTGCCCCTCCTTCTCACCTGTAACCTCACTCTTCACCATGACGTCTCCCCTGCCCCAGGGCCTTTGCACACATTCCCCTCCTCACCCCACTGGCACATAGAAGTTGTTACTCTGCAAATACATACTACCGTCCTGGCTTCCAGACAGCAGAGAACATAGAGCTCCTTCTGCACTCAGGTTAGTGGAGGCATGAGATTAGCTGAGGTCCCAGGAGAGGGTACGTGGGGTGATGGCGTTAACCAAGGGGCAGCACAATAGAGGTGGCAACGGCAGACTGGGGACCCAGGCACCACACGTTAGCTGTGTGATTGTGGGCAGGTAGCCAACCCTTCTGGGGCTTAGTTTTCCTGTCAGTGAAATGGGAGAACAATCGCCTGGTAAAGATACCCGGGCATAAAATGAGATCTCTGTATGCTGAGCAAAAAGTGTACAACTTGACAGTAAACTCAGTGATGTTGCCTGTGTCGGTTGGTTCTGATATAACTTAGCTGCAAGTAACAAAATAAAATGAAAATGGCGACGAGAGCAAGCATTTGCGTAGGAGTTCATAAATTCCAAGCACAAGGGTACACATTCACATAAATTCCCATGCCTATAAGAGAAGTACTACTGTCATCTCCACTCTGCAGCTCAGGAAACTGAGCCACTTGTTGAGTCACTGGTCCGAGGCCACAGTTAGTGACTAGAGGACCCAGGATTTGAACCCAAGCTGTCTGGCTCTCAACCTCTAGGGAGGATGTTTGTGCACAGATTACAGGAAGCCTGGAGACTGGGCGGTTGGTTCTGCAGCTCAGCAATGTCTCCAAGGGATCTTTTCCATCTTTCCACTCTGCCATCTTCAGTGTAAAGACGCTCTGGTAACCATTACCACTCAGGGTGCCCGGATGGCCACCTCAGCTCCACGATGCCTGCCCAGCCATCCCAGGCGGACACACAGGAAGAGGAAAGCTGGCTCCGGTCCTGTGACTCCTCAAGAGGATGAGCCTTTTGCAGGAGCCCCCAGCAGACTTTCACGTAGGATCTGTTAGACACGTGACTCAGTCATGTGACCAGTGCTCCCACGACAAGGAATCCTGGGTAGTAGAAACTATTGAGCATTTTCTGCCTCTTTCTTGGAAGATGAGCTCCATCTAGAAGGGGAAGGAGTGGGGATGGCTATTGGGTATTCTTTTCCTGGTTTGATGGAAGTCTTGCCTTCCTGCCACCCATCCATCTCTTCTAGAATATACTCTATTAATAGTTATCCCTATGCTCTCCTACATTTCACTTCTTCACTATTTCTTCATTCATTTATTCAACAAGCATTTATTGAGCACCTACTGTATGCCAGGCAGAATTTTAGGTACTGGAGATAAAGCTGTGAACAAAACAGATGAAAACTCCTGACCTGGCAAAGTGGAGACGCTAGAGCAGTGGTTCTCAACTTTCCTAATGCTGCGACCCTTTAATACAGTTCCTCATGTTGTGGTGACCCCCAACCATAAAATTATTTTCATTGCTACTTCATAACTGTAATTTTGCTACTGTTATGAATCATAATGTAGCTATCTGATATGCAGGATGTATTTTCATTGTTACAAATTGAATATAATTAAAGCATAGTGATTAATCACAAAACCAATATGTAATTATATATGTGTTTTCCGATGGTCTTAGGTGACCCCTGTGAAAGGGTCGTTCGACCCCCAAAGAGGTCGCGACCCACAGGTTGAGAACCGCTGCGCTAGAGCAACACCATCCAGTGGAACTTTCTGCAGTGATGGAAATGTTCTGTGTACGCAATTGTCCACGTGTGGCTGTGGAGCACTTGAAATGAGACTAATGCTACTAAGGAATTGAGTGTCTCATTTAATTTAAATTAAATTAAGTATTTATTTAAATAGCTATGTGTAAGTGCGACTGAAGAACTGAATGTCTACTTTAAATTAAATTAAGTGTATATATTAAATCGCTTTGTATGGCTCGTGGTTACCATATTGGGCAGTACAGCTCTAAACACCAAGAGATACATCACTGACTTCTCTCTCAACATAAACCTGTTCACTTCTCCCCCGCCCTGAGAATCCCTCTCTTCTCAGAGCCAGACTCTTGTTTCCAGTTCTTTTGATCTCTCCTGGCAGATCATCCCTGGAGATCAAGTTCAAACGTGTTTTGAGATAGGCAAGGTCACTGGTCTCCCCGTGACCTGATGCCGCGAGTAATGGATGTTCTTCATTCCATTGCCTCTTACTCCTCTCCGTGCTGTCCCGGAGACCAGCGACCCCGCCTTTCTCCAAACACTTCTGCCCTTGATCCCCCGGGATGGACACTCTCTGCTAGGTCCTGTCCCCCCTCTGTGACTTCTCCCTCTTTGTCATCATCTCTTCCTCTTCTTGTCTTTCACAATGTTGCTTTTCCTCAACATTCCATTGTGGCCCTTGGCTTTTTTTTTCTTTATCTATCTACTCTGGGATCTCTAGTCTACCATAATCCTATGCTACTCCTTACTCACTCACCAGATATTTAGTGGGTTTCTGCTAGGGCAGGCCATGGAAAGTGCTTCAGGTGCTACAAGAATAAAAAGTTTTCTCTACTCTTGGAGCTGACGTTCTAGAAGAGGACGTGAATACTAAGCACAACTTAATAGACAACACAATTTGAGAGCGTGAACGGCCTCTTTAGCCAGAGGTGCCTGGAAAATGCTCTCTGAGAAGGCAAAATTTAGGCTACGACCTGAAGGATTTGAAGAGGCCAGCTAAGACAAGAGGGAGAGAGTTGAGGGGATGGGCCAGCACTTAAAGAAAAAGAAATGGCCAATGTGTCATGCCCATGGTAGGAAAGGCAGAGCAGAAAGAGTGATCAGAGTGGGAGGCATGGCCTGCAGGAGTCAAGACACGGAGGTCTTGTGGTCATGGCGGAGTTTAGATTTAATCTAAGCTTATGGGATCCAGTGGAAAGTTGTGACAAGAGAGGCACAGAGAACTGGCACCTCAAACTCAACGGGTCCACAACCAGCTTTTGATCTTCCTTCGAATCCACCCCTTCCCCCGTCTTCCCCATCGCAATCACAGCAACTCCTTCCTTCAGATAGCCCAGGTCAGAGCCCCACAGTGGCCCTGATTCCTCTCTCTCCCACTCCACGCTCCATCCTCCCACTGCAAGCCCGGGTGGCTGCTGGACTGTTCTCCATAGTGCTTCCCACCATTTGACCTACTATGTGTTTTACCATTGTCACTCTGTTCATGGCGGCATCCTCAGGCCCTACCTGAGCACACAGCCCATAGTAGGTGCTAATAAACCTTGTTGGATAAACAAATGCCCATCTCTCAGTGGTTCATTCAGACCAGGAAGCCGTTCTTTCCTTTCCTGTCATCCCTCCTGTCATCCCCACCGTTGCCCTAGCCCAGTGGTCGGCAAACTCATTAGTCAACAGAGCCAAATATCAATAGTACAACGATTGAAATTTCTTTTGAGAGCCAACTTTTTTAAACTTAAACTATATAGGTAGGTACATTGTTATTAACTTAATTAGGGTACTCCTAAGGCTTAGGAAGAGCCGCACTCAAGAGGCCAAAGAGCCTCATGTGGCTCGTGAGCCGCAGTTTGTCTACCACAGCCCTAGCCCCATCCAGGGAGCCCTGTGACGGGGAGAACTGGGGTTCTGGAGTGCTGGTGTCCAGGGTCCAAGGTCTTACTCGGTGATGTGGATCTCCGTGCATCAGTAACACCTTTGGGCTTTAGTGTCCTGCTCTGTAAAATGGGGCTCACTCATCCTGCTAAATGCTGGGATGCAGGAAGGAATGGATGAGCCCAGGCAAGCTCCCTGGTGCACAGCAATCAATGGCAGCTAAATATAAATCGGGGCCTCCTTTGTACTCCCACTGCCTTTGTCCTACTTCCAGCCCTCATTACGCCGGCCTGCTCTGCGGCTCCCTCCTAGCTCCTGCCCCCATCACCACCAATCTGTCCTTTCAGCTGTCAGGCTTGTCTTCCTGACGCCAACCCCAATCACATCCCTCCCCTGCTCCGAAACCTTACATGACTTCCACTGTCCGCACGACAAGACCCGCCTCCTCAGCCTCCCGTTCACAGCCTCCACCAGCCTCCACCGTGCAGCCCACCGATGGCATATGCACACACACCCTGAGCAAAGACTCCGCCTCTGCAGGTGCTCTCGGCCAGAGAGGCCTGCCTTCGCCTCCCCTTCTCCTTCTTCCTTCTCACCTTTCCAGGGAGGAGACCAGGAGGCAGGCCATCTTGGGTGCTGGCAAGGATGGCCCTGGGCAGGAGGGAAGTTCTGCCTTTCTGAGGCTCAGACAAGTCCCAGCAAAAGCCACACAAGGAGAAAACACAGGGCTGGGGTTTAGCCCCAGCTTTCAGATTTTGCGAACTTGGTGCTGTGCTGCCTCCTCAGACGCGGGCTCCGCGATGATGATGATGATGATGATGATGATGATGATCTGTCCCCAGCCCTCCTGTCTGTATTCACTTCCTCCTCATTCCTGCCTCCTACAGCTCTGGGACCAGAGGACTGGAATCTCATCCACTTACTTGTGTGATCGTCTCTAGGGCAGGGTTGAGTTCACCTCAGCGTTCCATTATGTCTAGCACAACCTGATCTAGATCCATTAGCGTTCCCCTGGAACAATGCAGCTGCTTCCTCCCCAAGTCTTTCAGCTTTTGGACTTATCCCAGGGGGGTCTTATTCTCTATGTCAGATCATGTCTCTCCTCTACTCAGAACCCTCCATAGCTCCCACCTCACTCAGACCAAAAGCCAGAATCCTCCTAAAAAGCCAGTGGCCTACAAGGTCTCAGCCCCTCCCTGCCCTCACATCCTCCTACTGTCACTCTGGCTCCCTTGGCTCCCGCCACACTGGCCTCTGCACTGTTCCTCAAATGCACCAGGTATAGTTATGCCTTAGGACCTTTGCACTGTCTATCCCTCTGCCTCGAGTTTCCCCCTGACTTATTCATGAGCCTCACCCCCTATCTTTCTTCACATCTTTACTTCAGTGTCTCTTTCCACGGGCCGGCACTGTCCAGGACTTTCACCACTGGCCATATGCAGCCATTAAGCACCTCAACTAAGATGTGCCCTAAGTGAAGAATATGCGCCAGATTTCAAAGGCTTCCTCCAAAGAAAATAATGTATAAAACGTATTATTAATAAATATTTCATGTTGATTGCCTGTTGAAATGATAATGCTTTGAATAGACTGGGTTAAAGAAACCATGTTATTAAAATTAATTTCACATGGTTTTTTTTTTTTACTCTCATAATGTGGTTGCTAGAAAATTACAAATTTCACACGCAGCTCTTAGTGAAGTTCTCCTGGGCATTCTTATCACTGAGCTACTTCCTTGCCAGATGGTAAAGAACCATTGCTTTCCCCAACTGATGTTCGTGTCATTACCCCCCTCATCCTGCCCCGTGTCTCTGATGTTCCCCTTCCCCCTCCCTGCATTGCTTTTCTCCCTCGTGCTCATCACCCTGACACCCAGCATATTTGTTGGGTTCATTCTTGGTGCCCCCAGAATCTCTGTCTCCAGGACAGGACAGGGCCCAGCATGTTGTAGGTACTCAGCTAATGTTTGTGACTTCAATGAAGACTCGAATGATGCCTGTCATTTGCTCTGCACACTCTAACCAACTATCTGCCAAGAGGGGGAGAAAGTGAGATGTCGAAATAGAATGGTGTTTGAGGAACTCAAAGGAATATGACAACGTTGGTAGAGGAAGAGAAAAATAGAGTAAATTGAATTGGAAGTTATTTGGGGTTGTATGGCATGGCTCCCTCCTGTACTCCAGCTTCATGGCACCATCTCGTTCCTTGAATTTACCGAGCTTCTTCCCACCCATGTTCTCTGTCTCAGCCATTCCCTTAGTCTAGAAAGTTCTTCCCCTACTGACCAGACTCCTCATCATCATCCATGAGACCTCAGCTTGAGTCGGATCCTCCCTGGGTCCCAGACTAGTTACTATGACCTGCTGTGTGCTGTCAGAGCCGCTGTCTTCTGGCTCTCTCTAAGAATGCGTCATACCAGTGGTGGGTTCATTCATTGTGTCCATTTTCTTGTTAAACATTTTTCTTCTGTATCAGCTCCATGGGGCAGGGAGAGTCTTGTGTGTTGCACTGCCTGGCACATAGGACATACTCAGATGCACATTTGTTGATGGTGGAAAAATAGGTCTGTCCAATCTAAAATGCCATCTCTGCCCTAGGAGTAATCTTGAAAAAGAGTTGGGAACAACCCCTGTCTTAGTTTGGGGTGCCTCAGAATAGACCCTGAAACAAGGATTTAGATGCGAGTAGTTCATCTGGGAGGTGACCCCAGGAAGTGTGGATGAGCAGGTCATTCTGGTAGGCAGCTGGGATCAATCCCTCTTGGGAACACATCTTAGGGCCGTTTGGAATAAGAGGTGAGGAAGCCTGGGAATTGATCCACGTACTCCGAGCAGTCTCTGGTTGCAGGCTGCTCCCACAGGGGCCAGTCTCAGTTTTGGAGAAAGCTCTCAGTCAAAGAGATGCAGGTACTGGTTGTTACAGGCCCAAGTGGTAAGGTCCAGACCCCTGGCAAAGACTGATGACACCTTCAAATTATTTGCTTAGCCACCCTCCACTGGTTTCCAGCATCTCTTGTCCATCATCTGAAGTGACGGTGACAGCCTTTTCTGCTGAGTGGCTCCGTGGTAGCTCATTCTACATCACTTACCTTGGAAATGGACTCGTTCAGGAAACAGGTCAGGGAGGTTCCCCAGGGAGCCTTAGGAGGAGGCGCTGCGGGACCCCTTTTCTCAGCAGTAACACTTTTACAAATGAGGTCTTAGTAGGTGGGGTCTTTCCAGGTGGGGCAGGGCCTACAGAAGGCTTCTCTTACCTGTATTTGCAAGAGTGACGCATTCTGACCTGAGACTTGGGGTCTGTGGCTGCTTTCTAGAGCCAGTGCCAGCTGGTCCACACCATCAGGGCCACACCTCTTCTTGGTTTGTTCATTCTTCCATTTATTTACGAGTAGCTTCCTGTGTGCCGGGCACTATGCCAACCACTTTGCAACTATCAATTCATGTAATCCTCACAACCCTTTGCGGTGTACTGTTGTTTGAAGTGTGGTGTTGAGTACTGTACTCTCAGGTACTGTCATCGCATTATACGAAGGGGGAAACTGAGGCAGGGAGCAGCGAAGTGACTTGCCCAACGTCACCCAGCTGGGAAGTGGCAGAACTAGGATTTGAACCCATGTAAATATATTTTATTGATTTTTACAGAGAGGAAGGGAGAGGGATAGAGAGTTAGAAACATCGATGAGAGAGAAACATCGATCAGCTGCCTCCCGCACACTCCCTACTGGGGATGTGCCTGCAACCAAGGTACATGCCCTTGACCGGAATCGAACCTGGGACCCTTGAGTCCATAGGCCGACGCTCTATCCACTGAGCAAACCGGTTAGGGCTAGTCCGGGCTATGAATACTGAACTGCTTTCCTGCCAGTTGGTAAAGAGCACCAAGCCCCTAAAGGCTCTGCCATTCTCCCGTCTCTCCCCCAGTGCCTCCAGGCTCCCCCCAGTCCATTCTGATGGTGGCTGTGAAATGTATTGATCATCACCCCACCACATTCCATTCCTCCTACTCCAGCATTTATTTTCATCAACCACCCACCTGTTGGGGGTCAAAAATCACGTGTTATCCCGTGAAGCCGGCAACATTTAACACTGTTTTTACAGGTGACAGAACTGAGGCCCCGCAATGGTAACGTCACCTGCCTGTGGTCACCCAGCCAATAACTGACACCATCACACCCCAAGCACCCCGCCCACCTGTCTGACCCTGACCCTGAAACCCACCCTCTGTTCTCCACTCTGGTCTCTTTCTTCCAGCATCTTGGCGACAGTTGGGACAGAGTTTGACCTACGGACGCTGAGGGCAGTTCGAGTGCTGCGACCGCTCAAGCTGGTGTCTGGAATCCCAAGTGCGTGAGTTTCCGATCCTGGCAAGGGGTCTGCTCAGGGCCCTGGAGTCGTCGGTTTCCCCCTGCATCTCAGGAGGGGCCCCCGGGGGGTTCCCTACCCTGTGTCGGGGCAGCCTCCGCTTTGGGGAAGCTCCCCAGGGAACCCTCAGGAACCTGGCTTCGGGTCTGGGTGAGCTCCTGAAAGCAGGCCAGGAGCCTCATCCATAACCACAGTCCCCATTTGTGGAGCGTCTGCCGTCTCCCAGGAGCCACGCTAAGTGCCACACGTCATCTCATTCAGTACTCGCGGCCCTGCGAAGCTGCTAGTCCTGAAATCTCCATTTTACAGATGGGGGAACAGGCCCAGGGCGGCTGAATGCTTTGATCAGGGGGCCGTGGCTGCTAAGTGGCAGAACCAGGCGTTGGCAAGCGCGGCCCCACGCCTGGGCAGTAACCCTGGTGGCAGTAACTGTTCCCGTTTCTGGAATGCCTGTGTGGTGTACCAGGCACTGCCCAAAGAGCTTTAAATGCATTATTTTAGTTCATGATTGTAATCACCCCAGAAACCCGTTTTACAGATGCAACGGCTGAGACGCAGAAAGGTTAAACTGCTCACCTGAGTTCCTGCAGCTTTTTGGTGGCGAGCCCCGAAGTCCGTTCTCGTTCCACCCTGCTTTCTCATTCTTCTCCTCCAGCCTCTGGCGGTGGCTGCAAGATTCAGGGTCAGGGTTATGTTCAGCTGCAAAACCCGAACAAACACTGAGCTGGCCTTTTTCTGTCCTGCGGCCTCAGTTACTATGTACCAGGCACTGTTCTAAGTATTTGCCATTTTTAAACTAATTTATCCTCATAACCAAGCCTGTGATGTGGGTTCTCTTACTGTCACCATTGTCATTGGTGTCATTCTTCGGGTTCATTGCCATCCATATTTAAAGCGTAGGATTTCCCAGAAGACCACCAGCAGGGTCTCCTTGTAGAACGAAGGCACTTCTAGCCAGGTGTCTGCAGGGTCCCAGCAGGTGCCTGCATTATTTTAAATTAAGAGCCATCCCCAAGCTAACACGAACAGGAGTCTGACATGTCAGGGGCTTTGCTAGGTGTGAACTCCCTCATTTAATTGTGGGAGGGAGGCACGGTTGTCATGCCCATTTACAGGTGGAGAAACTGAGGTTCAGAAGGGCTACTTGACTTGTTCAAGGTCACATTGCTAGCAAGTAGATGACTAGGGCTGCCTGGCCCCCTCAGAGCAGACTTAGGTGTTCAGGTGCCCCGTCTTTATGGGGGGAGTGGGTTGTCAGGAGGGAGGAAATGAGGGAATGGGGTGTGAATAGCACCAGGGTTGTCCTCCAGTGTGAGGCAAGGAGGCTGGCCTTTTGTACTCTCTGGTCAATTGTTGGGGGTGAGAGGTGGGGGCAGCAACAGTCTCCCAGGTAAGGCATCACTTTGTAACCAAGGGCAACCCTGTGAAGAGGAGGGGAGCTGGAAGCCCTTAGCAGCCAATGCTCGCAGCAGCTGGAGGGTGGATGCCCCCACAGCAGAGGGGTTCTGGCTTGGCCTACGGTGCCACGCTGCCTCCATTAGCATCGCCTTCCATTTTGGACCCCTTGGGGTAGCATAGTCCCCTTGGGCCATCTCCACAGTGTCCCTCTCGTGCTAGGGTCTCCACCTGTCAGGAGGTGCTGGTCTGGGCCGCGCAAAGTTCTCTCATCAAGAAGCCAGTCCCAGGTTATATGCCGGAACCCTAATTTTAACCACAGACTTTCCCAGTAGATAGCCCAGCGGTCACAAACATGGGCTCTGACACCACTCAGACCTGGGTTTGAATCCCGGCTCTGTTGTTTCTCACGCCCTTGGGTGAATCACAACCGCTCTCTGTGCCTCGCTCCCACCTCTGCAGACGGGGATCATTTTACACGTGCGCCCACCGCGTGGCGGGCTTGTGCTAGAAGCCAGGGAAATTACGTCTGGTTTCCCTGGATTGGAACTGGGAGGCCGACTGCTTGCCCGTGCAGAGTTGCTACTTGTCTACATGGTGCCTTGGGCACAAATGAGGAAAAGAGGCCCTTGTTGGTGGGAAAAAAATTAGTAAAAGGCGCCAGGCTCTGAGAGAGCCACCCAGCACCTGGGCCCATGGCTCAGAAAGCAATGGATTTCCACTCCTTTTAGCCCACAGGTTCATCAAATGACACAGCATAGAGCAAATACTTTTTTAAAATAAGTGCTTTTAAAAATCAAGGGGGATTGTTCCTATTATAATAATAAAGACTCTGTGTGTCCTTTCTTCACCATCAACCATCCCCAGCCTCCCGTGGGCTCTGGGTTCCCTCAGAAGCATGGTGGGGGGGGGCCTTCTGGGAAACTGCTCACGGCCATGGGGCATCTCTCCTTGTCTCCCCAGGTTTACAAGTCGTCCTGAAGTCGATCATGAAGGCGATGATCCCCTTGCTGCAGATCGGCCTTCTCCTATTTTTTGCAATCCTTATTTTTGCAATCATAGGTTTAGAATTTTATATGGGAAAATTTCATACCACCTGCTTTGAAGAGGGGACAGGTAGGTCCGAACCTCATAATGTGTTTTTTCCCAACCTTGCTCCCGTGTATTTTCCTCCCCTGGGGACAAGCTCCTGGGAGGGCTCTGCAGGGTTCACTTCTCCGGGAAGCTTCCAGATGCACTGCGGGCAAGACGGGGGCATAGCAGCACCCCAGATCCTGTTTTTGCCAGGGCCTTGCTTTGGGGTTCCCCAGAAGCTGTCCCAGGCGTCAGTGGTTTATTTGGGTAGTGGTCCCAGGAAGTGCCATCGGGGGCGTGTGGAAGTCAGACAGGAAAGGGAAGACATCTCGTAAAGGGGTGTTAAGCAGATTCCCACTGTGGGCAGCCAGGGCTCGGTCCCATTGGGCACCTTGGGGGGACAGCAGAGGACACACAGCTCAGCGCCGTGCCCCTGAGGAGTGAGGGAGCTGGGCACTTATTCACTGACTATTGCCCATCACTGGTGAGGACGGCTCCTAGGTGGGCACAAAGGTGTTTTCGGGTGGGAGCAGGCAGGGCAGGTGGCAACAGGATACGGACAGGGTGCCGGCCGTCTCTGCCAAATTCCCTGGCAGTGCCCACAGCCCACGCTGAGTCCCAAAGCAGGAAGAGGAAGGGCCCCCGGGCTAGGGGTCTGGTTGCTTTCTGGGTGGTGACCTGCAGAAGGAGAACAGGGGTAACTTCCGCATGTGCCTCAAACACTCCAGCTGGGAGTCCTGGCACTGACCCGTCAGAACAAGGTCCTGGGCCCTCTCCGTCCACGCTGCGTAGTGTCAGCCCCTCAGTGGCTGGGGCAAGAAGAATGGGTGTGGGGCCGGCAGGAGGAAAGCCAGGAGTGCCACCCCTCCCCCCCCGCCCCTGCCCCGGGACTCAGCTCTGAGTCAGCAGTGTGGCAGGGCAGTGTCCCCACTATCCACACACTCGGAGACCCAATAGCTTCCAGATATATTTTCCGTTAAATCCCCTGCTACCAAGAACCAACTGGAACCGGATAAGGAGGGAAGCCTGTGTGTCAGGATTTGGACCACTGGTTGTCCCAGCGCAAACGGGCTGGATGGCAGCGCTAGTCCTGGGTCCGGGGCTCCGTGAATTGAAGGAATGGACAGAGCGGACGGTGGAGCCGAAAGAGACCCCACGTAGGAAAGAGAGAGGTTGTAGGCAGGTCTTGCTGGGAGAAGGTTCTGCCCTGGAGAGCCTTCCCACCCACCTGCTCTGCCGTGACCCCCACACGGCTCGGCCCCCCTCCTCAGGGGAAAGGAAACCCCAGGAGGAAAGGTTTATTTGAGGTGCTTTTTTTTCCTTTTTTTTTTTCTTCTTGCTTCTCCTGTCTCCTTCTCTCCTGAGCTTGTGCAGTTCGCTCAATATGGGATGTCCTAATTATTTCTTTCCCCCATGAAGAAGGTGTTAATTGAGGCAGAGCTATTTCTGCGCCTGGCCTCGTCACCAGGCGGGAATTCGAGGAGAGAGGCAGGGCAGGGCCCCCCGGAAAAAGCAGCCAGGAGCAGAGAAACCAGGACATCTGGGTCCTAGATTTGGTCACTTTGTTGGCTTTTTTTTTCCTTTCCAGCCAAGAAGACACATGACTTGGGCTTGGGTCTGAGTGGGGTTGTGAGGGGACAGGCGTGGGAGGGGCCCCCAGAGGTGGGGAGCCTCCGTTTAGGAAGATGACTGAGGAGCTCACGATGAAAATTATAAGGCATGTGAGTAAGAGACAGATATATACAGACACCCAGGCAGCAGGTTAATTTTAAAATATATTTATAACCTCAGACTCTGGACGGTTGCTTTTCCAGAAGCAGCACTCCGCGTGTTTCACGAAGGGAGGCAGGGAGTTGAGGGGGATCGGGATCAAGAACGCCACTGGGCAGAGCCGCTAAAGATAGACGCGTTTTCCGTTGCATTTCTTTGTCATCAGGAGCCCGGGTCCCATGCACCCAGCACTGTGCTAAATGCTCACAGAAACACAAAGAAAGCCCTATCCGATTTGGCTCAGTGGATAGAGCGTCGGCCTGTGGACTGAAGGGTCCCAGGTTTGAGTCTGGTCAAGGGCATGTACCTTGGTTGCGGGCACATCCCCAGTAGGGGGTGTGCAAAAAAGGAATTCTACCCACTTTCCAACAGCTTCCAAAATAGTTTAAGGAGACAAGAGCCCTCCTTTGCGACCAATTTATAGTAAGGAAAACGAATGCAAGATGTTATCCCTGTGCTATTAACACGCGAGAGCTACTGCCGCCCTGAGGACAAGGAGGGACCAGTGGTCAGTGGGGTAACAGGGTAGGAATGGAGCCAGACTTGGGCACAGGGTGAAGGCAGAAGGTGCCCAGCAGAGGCAACCTTCCCAACAAACTGGTTCTCATTTCGTATAGGAGCCCATGATCTTTTTTTCGCCCTGCCCTGAGCCTTATGTTTAAACCATGGCCCCTCCACCAGGTCCAGGTTGAATGGGAAGGCGTTCCCAGCCCCTTAAACTAGTGACACTTCTGAGAGCTGTGGGCATTAGTTTGTAGGACTTCGAGTTTCTGTTTAACTCAGCTTCAAAGGCCAATGAGATGCCTGCGTTCCCTGCTGGTGTATGTCCCTGTGCTGCGTGGAGGCTGGGGCCTGGTGCGCACAGCCGGGACCACATGCACTGAGCTGAGTTTTCATTTAGTGGGAAGCTTGAGTTTGCACACTCAGCTGTCTGTTTTCTTGGTGGAGAATGTCACTCCCTGAAAACCTTCAGAAACGTCACTCCCTGAAAGGGTCCTCTCCCGTCTGCCACTCTGGTCCGCTGGGGACACGCCCGGGACGTGTGCTCCGCTGGCTCCAGGTGCTCACACAGGCGTCTCTCCCTCCCGATCAGCCCCTCGGAATTTAGGCCCGACTGTCAGCCCCAACCCCACTTAGCCGAGAAGCTGTCTTTGGTTTCTAGCAAAAGGCTCATCCTTTCGCACGTGTCTCTCTACTGGTGGCATTTTCACAATCTGCCTCCTGCTTTGTGGGGAGAAAGCTTAGCTCCTGTGCCTGAGAGGAAGTACTGTGTGTACTGGCCTTCATCGCCCCCAGAACAGCTCCCCGAGCCCAGCACATCTCAAAGAAAAAAAAATCAGGCTACAGAAGGATAACACAGTGTGATGGACCACTTTGCCCTAATGGAGTCTGGAGAACACCGCACCCAACTACCTCACAATGCACACAGCACATTGACCAATGTTGACTGTATTCGGGACCATCGAGCACATCTTGACAGATTTCAAAAGACTGAATAATACAGAACATATCCACTAGCCACAGTGCAATTAAGCTGGAAATCGGTAACAAAAAAGACCATTCTAAATGTGTCTGGAAGTTAGGAGACATGGTTATTTGTGGGTGAAATAACAGGATGTCTGCGATTTTCTTTAAAAATATTCTAGTGGCAAGGCAAAGTGTGGGAAGGGGATGTAGATGAAACAGGAGTGGCCCTGAGTTGATAAATGTTGAAATTGGTGAAAGATACATGGGAGTTCGTTATACTACTCTATTTTACATATCACTGACAAGTTGTTTTCTTTTAAAGCGAAATACTTCTTGGTTATCCCTGGGTCAAAGAAGAAATAATAGTGGAAATTGCCAAATATTTCACCTGAACAATGATGACACATGACAGAATTTACGAGGTGCAGCTAAAGCCACACTTACAGAGCAGTTTATAGCTTTAAAGGAAGTTAATTCATCTAAAAAAATGTAGGGAGAGTAATAAAGCTTAGAGAAGGCTTTATTGAAAGGCTTTCATGAAATGGAAAACAATGAATAGATCAACGAAGGCAAGTGCTGGGTTTGCTTTTAACATAATTGATAAATTCATCCCAATAACCCTTTTTTCCCCAACAGCATTGCATCTTCCTGGGCCCCTGCTTCTCAGAGCTTTTCCCAGGCTCCTCCTGACTTTTCTCCCTTCCCTTTCACAGACGACATTCAGAGTGAGTCCCCGGCTCCGTGTGGGACAGAGGAACCCGCCCGCACCTGCCCCAATGGGACCAGATGCCAGCCCTACTGGGAAGGGCCCAACAACGGGATCACTCAGTTCGACAACATCCTGTTTGCAGTGCTGACTGTTTTCCAGTGCATCACCATGGAAGGGTGGACTGACCTCCTCTACAACGTGAGTGAGGAGGGCTGGAGAGAGATGGCCCCCCGGGGCCAGCCAACTCCTGAGGCTGCAGTGGGGGTGGGGACCCTGAGCCAGGGAGGCAGCCCAGGGACAACTCAACATGTTTGCAGAAGAGCAGGCCTTTGAGGATGGGTGGGGCGGGGGCGGGGAGCGGGGATTGGTCATCCTCAGAGCTCTTAAGTAGGGAAGGCCCCTCGGGACATGGGAATCCAGAGGGCACGCGGATGTTGAATACTTTTTCACTGTGCAGGTGTTTAAATATAATTTTAGATGTTTTAATAATACAGGCACTTCACCTTGCTTTACTGCATTTTGTCCATTGTGCTTCACAGATATATTTCTTTTTCTTTCCTTTCCTTTTTATTTTTTTTTTATTTTTTACTATTTGAAGGTTTATGGCAACTTGCTTTGAGCAAATCTGTTGGTTTAACTTGTAAATAAGTCATTTCTTTAAACTCTCACTAAAGTCTGGGACAGAAAAGAGAGAAGATTGGGAGCAGAAGAGCCCACCTCAGGTTTTGGGTTTGGTTTTCAGTTTTACTGAGGTCTCATTGACATCAGACAACTAGAGTGTGAGGTGTGCAGCATAATGACTGGACTTACATCTACTGTAAACTGATGACCACAGTAAGTTTGGTTAACACCCATCACCTCATATAGTTACCCAGAAAATGGTTCTTTTTCCTGCGATGAGTACCGTTAGGATCCGCTGTCTTAGCAACTTCCTGGTGTCCCAGACAGGAGTGATGACTAGAGTCACCGCATCTAGAGTTGTACATTACATCTTGTCTGGAGGTTTGTATCTTGGACCAGCTTCACCCAGCTCCCTCTCTCCTGCCTCAAATCTGATCTCTTTTTCTAAGAGTTTGGTTTCTTTTGACTCCAGTATGGGTGAGATCATACAGGATTAGTCTTTCTCTGGTTTATTTCACTCAGTATAATGCCCACAAGCTTCATCCACATTGTCACAACTTGCAGGATTTCCTTTTCTTATGACTGAATAGTATTCCATGGTGTGTGTGTGTGTGTGCGTGCGTGTGTGTGTGTGTGTGTGTGTGACATTTTCTTTACCCATCCATTCATTGGCGGGTACTTAGGTTGCCTCCATGTCTTGACTATTTTGAATAATGCTGCAATGAACATGGGGGTGTAGATATCTCTTCAATTTAGTGTTTTCATTTCCTTTGAATAAATATCCAGAACTGTAATTACTGGATCATATGGTAGTTCTATTTTTAATTTTTGAGGAACTACTGTTTTCCATAGTTGCTGAATCAACTTACAGCCCAGCCCCACCAACAGTGCACGAGGGTTCTTTTTCTCCACATCCTCGCCATCACTTATTTTGTGTTTTTGATGATGGTCATTCTAAAAGGCACAGTGTGGTGCCTGCTTGTTCTGCCTCGGAGATCCTTACCTTGTTGAGCCACAGACCACTTCGTCATCTGACGATTTTAAAGGCATAAATTAAAAGAGATGGGATGGCAAAGGAAGCCGAATGCATTGAAATTGTTACCAAAATATTTTTTAAAACAGATCTGTGAGTTTGGCTCAGTGGATAGAGTGTCGGCCTGGGGACTGAAGGGTCTCGGGTTCGATTCCAGTCAAGGGCACATGCCCGGGTTGCAAAATCAATCCCCAGTAGGGGGCGTGCAGGAGGCAGCCAAGCAGTGATTCTCTCTCACCACTGATGTTTCTCCTCCTCTCCCTTTCTCTCTGAAATCAATAAAAATATAAATAAATAAATACAGATCCGTGATGCAGTTTTAGACTTTATAGCCCATTGCCAGTGGACCTGGTGATGGTTCAGAGAAATCCCGTCGTTTCATGAGAGAATTAAGCTCAAAAGAAGTTGTGCGATATCTGTCAACTGTATGCGATTTCTGGTGGTGACAAGCGTTGCGGTTCTGTCCAGACAGCTGCCTCCCTTCATAGTGGAAGAAAATACCCATCTCCTGTGGAAGTTTGGAAAGTGAACGATTAACTTTGTTCTCTTCACACTCACAGGCTCCCTGAATTCTATCCTCAGGAGTCCCCAGGGTCCCCCCACCACCACCAACAACAACAGTTGAGACTAAGGGACTCTCACAGGTGACTTCTTCAGTCCCTGGGCCTAGAAACTCTCAGAGGAGGTGACAGTTTAGGTGATAGGTGGGTCCTCGCAGTGGGATTAGTGCCTTTATAAGAAGAGACACCGAGCCCTAGCCAGTTTGGCTCAATGGATAGAGCATCGGCCTGCGGACTGAAGGGTCCTGGGTTTGATTCCGGTCAAAGCCTCATGCCCAGGTTGTAGGCTCAATCCTCAATTGGGGATGTGCAGGAAGCAGCCTATCAGTGATTCTCTCTCATCATTGATGTTTCTATCTCTTTCTCCATCTCCCTTCCTCTCTGAAGTCAATAAAAATATTTTTTTAAAAATAGAAGAGACACCGAGAACGTAGTGTGTGTGTCCATCTCTCTGTCTCTGTCGCTGTCTCTCTCTCCTCCTCCTCCTCCTCCTTCACCTTCTCCTCCTCTTTCTCACCTCTCTGTGGTTTCCTATGTTTCTCTCACTATTTATTTCTCCATTAATGTTAATTAAGAAGGCAACAAAACGGTGTTGTAGTTGGTGATTATAAACACACTAGAGGCCCGGTGCATGAAATCCATGCACTTGGGGGGGGGGTGGTCCCTCAGCCTGGCCTGCACCCTCTCACAGTCCTTGAGCCCTCAGGGGATGTCCAACTGACAGCTTAGGCCCGCTCCCCGCGTGAACCAGGCTTCTGGCTGAGCGATGCTCCCCCTGTGGGAGCGCACTGACCTCCAGGGGGCAGCTCCTGCGTTGAGTGTCTGCCCCCTGATGATCAGTGCATGTCATAGTGACCGGTCATTGTGCCGTTCAGTCAATTTGCATATTAGCCTTTTACTATATAGGATGCCCCTTGATAAATGATTGCTAATGGTTGAAGCTGATCTTGGCCCTAAGCCATTTTTCATTCGTAGATGTTCATTTTGGCCAATAGCCAAGCATCAGATTTGGGGGGCCTGTAGATGACATTTTCATTCAACGAGCCTTCGTTGAGTGCATCCTGTGTGCGGGCACTCCTCCAGGCACCCAGTATATGCAGAGAACAGAGGAGGCAGAATCCCTATTTGAGGGCAGTTGACATTTTAGTGGGGGAAGCAGGCAGTCAATAAGATAAATAAGAGGTACATATTTTTATATATTTGTTTTTATTTAAAAAGGGCAGATAATACCTTAAATAGTTCAGGCTCCGTGGGCCATGCAATCTCTGTTGCAACTACTCAACCTTCTGTCTAAGCATAATAACAGCCACAGAGAAAATACATCATGAATGGGCTTGGGTGTGTGACAACAAAAACCTTAATTTACAAAACAGGTGGCTGTAGTTTGCCAACTCCTGTGTCAGAAAATGATTAAAGTTCAGGAGAAAAATAAAATAGTAGAGGGGCTGTGGATCGTCAAGGTGTGAGGTTGCAGTTCTCACAAGACCTGCGGCGATGAGGAGGAGCCATGCGTGTACATAAGAGTAGAGAGACTGAGGCCGACAGAACCGCCAGTGCAAAGGCCCTGAGGCAGGAGTGAGCTTGGCATTTGTAAGGAGCCCCAAGGCAGCCCATGTGGCTGGAAGGGAGTGAGTGAGGGCAAGAGGGAGCTGGTGAGTCCAAAGATGGTGACAGGTATCACACAGGCAGAGACACTATAATGTATCGTTCAAACCGGGACAGTTTTGAAAATAAATGGGGAAAGGAGGACTCAAACATGTTTAACAGGCATTGCATGACCTATAACGGGTATAAACTGTGACATGCAGCCTTCCTCGTGGCCACTGTGGGCCTTTATCTCCTTCCCCGTCAAATCCACCCCGTTTTTATTCCATGTGCTGTGGTATTGGGTGTTCTCCTGAGCTGAGTTTTCGGTGTTTTTTTACATCCTTTATATTTTTCCTGAATGAACCATGCTTTAAGAAAATCAGAGGGAAATAAACCATAAAACAGAAGGCACTTAAGGATTTTACTGGGACTCGGCCATTAATTTGTTTGACGAGTATTTATCGAGCGCTTGCTAAGCACCAGGCGCCACGCTAGGCACTGGCAGTGCTGGAATGAATCAGTACCTCCCCTCTCCTTTAAGGCTCTCATGGGCCAATTGTTATAAACATAAAGTACTGTGTAAGCACAGCCAAGGGGTGAGATAGGAAAAAAGTCATTTATAGGCCAGAATAACAGGTCTAGCCCCAGCCGTGCCCTCCACACTCCTTGTGAACCAGGCAAATACACTGCCTCTCTCAGCCTCAGTTTCCCCATCCACTGAGTGTGGCAGTCGTAGGAATCAAGGGGTGTTTTGTCAGCTCAAAGGGTTCTATGAAAGCGACCGTGGCTGTCCCGCCTGCCTCTCAATTCCCGGGAATACAGCCTGATCATTGGAAGGAGAGATAAATACATTTCCCAGTCATTAGTATTATTTAAACAGGCACCTAAGGTCGACGTGCATTCCCCATGCAACCAACAATGAGCAACCACTGTGTGCCACGTCCTGTTCTGGGGACTGGGGAGCTGGTGTTTTAGGGAGCAAAGTGTGGGAAACATGCTGGGAAGAGAATGAGATGCTTGGTTGTGCTGAATAGAGGGGGAAACCTTTTGCCTGGGAGGTCTGGGAAGGTTTCTCTGAGGGAGGGTTCCTTGGAGTTTAAGGTTGAGTGATGAGGAGGAATCAACCAAGCCAAGATATAGGGAAAGTTGGGCTCCAGGCAGAGGCTCAGAGAACAGAAATAATTAGCTCATTGTAACCATATATATATTTTTTTTATTGATTTCACAGAGGAAGGGAGAGGGGGAGAGAGAGATAGAAACATCAATGATGAGATAGAATCATTGATCGGCTGCCTCCTGCACGCCCCACACTAGGGATGTAATCTTGAACTTTACCTTTTTGGGTACCAGTTTCTCCATCAGATGTACAGGAGATGTCTTTTTTTCCCCACCAGCCATTTGAGATCTATATAAGAGTCAGTGAGAAAGTGATATTGGAGAGATACCTGAAGGAGATTAAGGAGATGCCAGGGTGTATAAGTCAGGAAAGCTAGGTCATGCTGCAGAAACAAACATCCCCCAGAGTTGCCAGTTCACAAGGAGAAGGGGGCTCTGCTTAACATGTGCACTTGGGACCTCCCTAATGATTGGAGCAGCCACCACATAGGACATTTCCACTTGCTGCCCTAAAAGCAAAGCGAGTCCCAAAGTGTCCCATACGGGCAGGTCAGTGTCCTGGTCCAGAAGTGATACAGGTATTTCCACTCACTCCTCATTGGCCACCACTTACCATGCGGCCCTCAGCTGTCCACAGGAAGACCAGGAGGGGCCATCCAGCCACGTCAGCGGAAAAATGTGGTGACGGTACTAATGGGAAAAGGCGTTCCAGGCAGTGGCCCTCTTTTAAGCTTTTGGAATAAAGACAAGACGGTCTTGAGAGCACATCCTTCTCGATATATTTAATGGTTTTGACAAGTGAGCAAGTTTCCCAGCCTTTTCCTCCTCACTGCACCCAGACTCATGCACAGTCCACCTTGAGCTGCCCCAATAGAGGAGACATAGGAGGGGCAGCTATATCCCCCACATTCTCTGCTGTCACAGAAACGGCCGTTTGGGAAATGTATTTCCCACTTTGCTCCTGAGCAAACCCAGGGAAAGCCCACCTCCTACTTAAAAACCCTGCCAACGTCTTCCTCAGTGATTGCACCCAGAGCATGGACGTGAATCATTAGAGCTGGACTTGGAAGAGAACGAGTGTCTCTAAAATCAGGCAGCAGAACCCCAGCCCCCCGGGAGAGAGAAGCAGATGGTGGAGGAGGAGGGACCATGTCTTGGGATTGAGGATTTGGGCTGTGGAGGGGGCTTCGACCCACCTCTCCTTCGGTTATTCATCAGGCATTTATTGAACACTGCCTGCCTGCCTGGCATTAGGGAATGCAGCAGGGACAAAAGTCCCTGGCCCCTGTGAGCTGATGTTCCCACTGGGGAAACAGACGCATGCAGGAGAAATAAATAAGGAGATGCACTAAAGGGGGGGGAGGGGGAGGGGGATAGAGCAGGAGATGGGATTAGACATGAAGGGTGCACGTATAAAGGGCCGTCAGGGAAGGCCTTCCTGAGAAGGGGACATTTAAGCAGAGACCTGAAGGAAGTGAGGGAGGCGTCAGGCGGGAATCTGGGGGAAGGACACTCATACACCGTGTTATCCTCCCATCGGCAGCACAGGAGGGTCCCAGGTCTGCCCTAGACTCACCTGACAGTAAAAGACCGATGATGCTTTACACTACTTATCATGCTGTTCTCTGATGATTGATCAGCAAGGCTTTCAAGAAAAAATCTTAATCAAAGATCTTAATTACTGTAAACAGTAATGTAAATGGAGCCACTTGAAAGTGGAACCAGAGCTGCCATGCCAGGGGAACTGCCTTGCCGGTCTTATACCTCAGATCTTGGAATGTTAAAACCAGGCAAGCCCTAACCGGTTTGGCTCAGCGGATAGAGCGTCGGCCTGCGGACTCCAGGGTCCCAGATTCGATTCCGGTCAAGGGCATGTACCTGGGTTGCGGGCACATACCCAGTAGGGGGTGTGCAGGAGGCAGCTGATCGATGTTTCTCTCTCATCGATGTTTCTAATCCTCTATCCCTCTCCCTTCCTCTCTGTAAAAAATCAATAAAATTTATTTTCTTAAAAAAATTAAAAAAAAATAAAACCAGGCAAAATGAACTTTGGGCTGGGCCTAAGCAACCTTGTTTTCCCAAATAACTGTTTGCCAAGGTGACGAGAACACAGATACTGTGACTACTGGGCTGATGTCTTCTAAGAAACTTCATGGCACCTCTTTTCCTACATAAGACAAAGTATCATCTCTCATCCCCCAAAATCTGTGGTAACTGTACTACATGGCAAACCAGTGAACACTTCTATCCCTCAAGATTCAGGGACTTACAATGAAAAGGGGGCATTTGTAGCTGAGCCCCTTGTGATTTTAATGTCCCTGGTATTTTTGGCAGCTAGAATTCAATAATGAAATTCTTAGTTAGAACATAGGTACAGGCTTTAACTAAACGTTTCAGTTGCTTCGGTTGTCACATAGCTTATAGTCAAAGATTAAGAGCACATGTTAGTCCCTAGCTGGTTTGGCTCAGTGGATAGAGTGTCCATTCTGGTCAAGAGCACATACTAGGGCCTTGTGCAGGAGGCAACCAATCGATTGTGTTTTTCTCACATAGATATTTCTCTGTGTCTTCCCCTCTTTCTTCCATTCTTTCAAAACTCAATGGAAAAATATCCTTGCGTGAGGATTAACAAAAGATTAAAAATAAAAAAAGAAAGCATGTTAGTCATGTTCTGAGAGCTGCCTGCAGCAAGGGTTTCAGGAGAAATGTATAAAAGTACACTTTGCCTGAGAAAATAGGAAACTATAACTAGTTAAGCACAAAACAATGAGAGCTTAAACCAGTGGTTCTCAAGCTTCTGGCCCTTTAAATACAGTTCCTCATGTTGTGACCCAACCATAAAATTATTTCCGTTGCTACTTCATAACTGTCATGTTGCTACTGTTATGAATCGTCATGTAAATATCTGATATGCAGGGTGGTCTTAGGCGACCCCTGTGAAAGGGTCGTTCGACCGCCAAAGGGGTCGCGACCCACAAGTTGAGAACCACTGGACAGTGGCCATAGCCACATGTCTAGTCTCTGCTTTAAAGACAACGTCATGGCGCACAATCCTGAGATATTTTGCAGAATCTCAGTTCCTCGATGTAGCACCCCTTGTTCTCACGTATAAATTTGTGTTTCTGATGCACTGATTTTTGTCAAGTAGGAGATAACTCCAGGGCCACAGGAGAATTTCTGAGTTTGTTTGGCAGAAGGAGTTAATGCCTTTAAGAAAGTTGCAACCAGCTGCTGCCGCTTAGGAGTCTGATACACAAAAGCCTTATCAATGACTGAGAAACAGATTCTCTCTCAGCTCCCTGGAACTCCCCCTCGCCTACTCCCCAGCTGCATAAACACTGCCGACTTTTGCTTTGGGGGGGATGAATTTGAGAGATCTTGCTCTCCTGTCCTCTTGCTTTGGCTAAATAGAATAAACTTTTCTCTATTGCCATGCACCAGCATTTACGTTTTGGCCTCCCAGCACATCAGGTACATGAACCTGAATTTGGGGAAGTGATTTGGTAACAACATGGCAATGTCAGTCTTTCTATTTTTTTTAATTTAAATAAATTTAATATACAGCGAGTTAGTTACAGGGGAATGTGCTGTTGGGCTCCAGAGTGACTATGCACGGGTGCATCTCTGCATAAGCACAAATTCCCCAATTCACAATCCCCCAAACTGAACCCATGACAGAGGGGGGACCCTATAGAAATGTTGCCCCTTCTATAAGCTTGCTTCCTTTACACAGCAGCTCTTTAAAATAGGATTCCATATATAAAGTGCCTGTTGACACTTCTGCAGGAAGACAATCACTCCAAAAGAGAGGGAGCGGGCATTCTCTCCCCGTGACAAGTTCTTCCCTGGTGTATCAGTGGTTCTCACTCTCGGCCCTGGCAGCACATCAGAATACTTAAGGAGATTAGAGAGAGAGGGAGATGCCTGGTAGCCACAAAACAGAAACGACCTGTGTCCACCAGGAGAGGAATGGATACACAGGTTGCAGCACATCCAAATAGTAACAAGCTACTGCTACACACTTCAAAACACTGTGCTGAGTGAAAGAAGCCAGCACTGGGATATGTACAGTATGATGTCATTCAGATGAAACTCTAGAGCAGTGATGGCGAACCTTTTGAGCTCTGTCTGTCAGCATTTTGAAAAACCCTAACTTAACTCTGGTGCCGTGTCACAGATAGAAATTTTTTGATATTTGCAACCATAGTAAAACAAAGACTTATATTTTTGATATTTATTTTATATATTTAAATGACATTTAACAAAGAAAAATCAACCCAAAAAATGAGTTCGCGTGTCACCTCTGACACGCGTGTCATAGGTTCGCCATCACTGCTCTAGAGAGGGAGCAAAACTAATCTGTACAGAGAGAAAGCAGATTACTCGGCGTCTAGGTGTGGAGGTGAAGACTGATCGCAGAGGGGCCTGAGGGATGCTTTGTGGTGTGGATTTGTGGCTACATGTAAACGTGTCATAATGCACTGGAGTGTACACTTAAAATGGGTGCCTTTCGCCTGGCTGGTGTAGCTCAGTGGTTGGGCGTTGACCCAGAAACCAAGAGGCTGCTGTTCAATTCCTGGTCCGGGCACACGCCCAGGTTGCGGGCTTGATCCTCTGTGGGGTGTGTGGAGGAGGCGGCCAATTGATGATGTTGCTCTTTCATCGATGTTTCTCTCTGTCCCCCTCCCTTCCTCTCTCTCTAAAAAAAAATCATTTAAAAAATGTTTTTAAAAAAAGAACAATCCATGGGAATATGAGTACTTAATAAAAAACTTAAAAGTGTCTAAAAATAAAAAAATGGGTGCCTTTTACTGTATATAAATTATACCTCAATAAAATTGATTTTTTTAATATATTTTATTGATTTTTAACAGAGAGGAAGGGAGAGAGATAGAGAGTTAGAAACATCGATGAGAGAGAAACATCGATTAGCTGCCTCCTGCACATCCCCCAACGGGGAAGTGCCCGCAACCCAGGTACATGCCCTTGACCGGAATCGAACCTGGGACCTTTTAGTCCGCAGGCCGATGTTCTATCCACTGAGCCAAACCAGTTTCGGCAATAAAATTGATTTTTTGAAATATAGATATTCAGGATCTACCAGAGACCAGTTATCAAATTCTCTTGGCAGGCACCTGGCCATCTGTATTACTTGGATGTTCTCCAGGTGGTAATTATTTGTAGCCAGGAACATGAACTGCTTAGTCTTTCTCATGTTAGCCTTTCTGCTGGGCAGCAGCAGCACTGAATGTGCTTTTAAAGATGAGCTTTTAAAGCCATGTGTGGGAGCCCCACATTCTGAGAATGCCACAGAGCTGGTTACCCATCAGCTCCCCCTCCCCTGGCTGCTGCAGCTGAGGCTTCCTCAGCTCAGAGGCTAAGTCCACGGGCTCTGGGGCCTGGTCGCCGAGTTCAAATCCCTCATCCACAGTCTAGCTCTGTGACCTTGGGCTGGCAATTTTGTCTTTCCAAGCTTCCATTTCCTCAATTGTAAAATGGGCATGGTGATAAGATAGAAGTATCATGAAGATTAAATGATTGAATGAGCTAATGTAAATAATGTGCTTAGAAGACTCCCTACTACCCAGCAAGGACTCTGTAAATGCTGGGTCTCTCTCTCTCTCGCTCGCTGTCCTTGATTTTCCTCCCTCGCTCTCACTTGCTTCTTGCCACAGTGTTCTCTTCTCCACATCAGAGGAGAATGTTCTATTTGTGGACTTCTCCCCTGTTGAAAGTTGAGCTGGGTGCTTCCAGGAATGTTTTTGTAGCTGACAGTGAGGAAGCAGGAAATAGAGGAGAGAAACACTCGAGGAAAAGGCTCACCGCCCTGCCGTCCGGCTTGGTGATGTAAACTGGCCGTCAGACCCCGCCATCGCGCACCTCTAAGGGGAGAGGGACTGTGTCAGGGGAGAAGGAAGGAACCAGGGGTTCATTTCTTCATTTCGACAGGCTTTGTTTTTCCCTTCGCCTGGAGTCTTCTGGGTGTCGTGCTGGTTTGTAGGTCCTATGAGTTCTCCATGGTTAGGAGGGGACTTGGTCCTTCCAATGGTACCTCTGGGTTCTCCCCCAATGGTCCGTCCTGTGCTCCATTTACCTCTCTGGGCTGCCAGAGCTCCAGAACTCCACGGGTTAAAGACATTTGGGAAATACAGCCCCAGGAGAACCAGGAGTCCCCCTACCCCAACCTGTCCAGTCAGACCTGAGTCCAACTCGGTGTTCACCTGCCTTCCCTCCTCACCTCCCACAGAGCAACGATGCCTCAGGGAACACTTGGAACTGGTTGTACTTCATCCCCCTCATCATCATCGGCTCCTTTTTTATGCTGAACCTCGTGCTGGGTGTGCTGTCGGGGTAAGTCTTTGCTGCTCCCCCATCCCACTCTCCTTGTCATCTTCTTCCCAGGGAGGGGCCATCAAAGCTTTGTTTTCATTCCCTCCAGGCAGGGACCACTCTTCCCTTGCTTTGGGTTAGCCAGACAGTGATTCGCAAGCCATGCCTAGGTGTGTGGGTTGTGCAGAGCTGGGGGAACCCCGTGAAGGGACTCGTGGGGGGCTGAAATCCAGCCCAGACTTGACTCACCACATTGTGTCCCCGGCATTGAGCTACCTCTTCCAGGGAAAGGGGAGCTTCTTCCAGTGCAGACCTCTCATTCAGAAGGTTTGCCCAAATGTTTCAGACCTACAACACAAGAAAATTCTATAGAATTTTACTTTCTATAATTTACATTTAAAAAAAAAAAATAGGTTGGGTTTCCCCTTCCTCCTTTTTCCAAATAGAAAATTGTAGCCTATAGTCAAACATGCATTTTTATGATACATACTAGAGGCCCAGTGCACAGATTCAGCCTGGCCTGGCCTGTGCCATCTCACCATCTGGGACCCCTCAGGGGATGTTGGAGAGCCGGTTTCAGCCCAATTCCCGCAGGCCAGGCCGAGGGACCCCACCAGAGCATGATCGGGGCCAGAGAGGGACCACAAGAGGGACCGCGGAAGGACTCCAGAGCGTGTCCGGCCCGTCTCACCCAGTCCCGATCAGCCGGATCCCCCTGGTGGTCAGTGTGCATCATAGCGACTGGTCGAACAGTCCAACGAAGGATCGGATGCTTAGCATCTTGGGCTTTTATTATATAGGATTGTTCCACATCCCCAGGATTGATTTCTTTGGTTTAATCATAAACGAGTTTCAGTTTTCTTACCAACAAGAAGTCTGGGACTGGCGTGGTGGCTCCTTGGTGCCATCAGGGACCTCAGTTCCTTCTAGATTTCTACTCTGACATCCTTACCGGAGACTTTGAGTTTCATTCACAAGATGGTCATCCTACTTCCAAACAGGAAGAGGAAAGAGGAAACAGGATGGGGTGGGGCCTTGCCTGGGAAGTGAGGCTGCTGGTGAAATCATCAGCTCGTTGTCTCATGAACATGCTCCGAAGCCAAGAGTGTGGAGAAGGAGGGTAGCGTATGCAGCCAGCAGTGGTTGGCATGGCTGGTTTATGGTTTGCTTTTTCCTCCGGCTCCGTGCAGTTGCTGGGAAGCCGGCAGATACCCATTCCTAGAATATTCCGAGTTTTCTCCCGGAAGACCCAACTCCACTTGTTAAAATCCTCTGCCCTCCAGAAACTTACACTCCCTAAAATTTCTGAAACAGCCAACTCTGGCTTTGTGTGTGTGTGTGTGTGTGTGTGTGTGTGTGTGTGCATTTTGTGCTCCTACAGGGAGTTTGCCAAAGAAAGGGAGCGGGTGGAAAACCGGCGGGCGTTTCTGAAGCTGAGGCGGCAGCAACAGATCGAACGAGAGCTCAACGGGTACATGGAGTGGATCTCGAAAGCAGGTGAGGCCCTTTCATCTTGGGGCCCAGGCACCGACATCCCGGGCCATGGGGGACTCTGCCGTGCGTGCGTGCAGTTTGGAGATGGATGAGGGAAGGGTCGTGATGGGAGGAGAAAGAGGGCTGGACTGGTAGTTCCAATTTTTAGCAACAAGAATCCAGAATAAGATAGTAAAACTTCTGGGATAAAGCCAGGATAGGACTTCGCGTGTGGTAGCAAGCTCTCAAACCAGACTTTGGTTTGCATCCCAGCTCTCCCACCTCCTAGCAATGCACCCTGCTTCCCCAGACCTCCGTTTCCTTGGCTGTTGAACAAAGATGGTGATAGTACCTACCTCATCGGGCTGTTGGGGGATTCAATGAGGTAATCCAAGCCAAGTCACCTAGGAAGAGCAGTGCCTGGTGAGCACGTTTATTTGCTCAGCCATTCAAAAAACACTTAAGCGGCACCCACTGTGTGCCAGGCGCTATTCTAGGCACTAAAGATACTGCAGTGAACAACACAGGCCCAATCCTGCCCCCGGGGCTCTCACGTTCTAGTGAAAGACAGAAAATAAACCAAGACACGTAATGTTGGGTGCTGCCAAATGCTAGGAAGAAAAATAAAGCAGGGCAGGGGGCAGAAAACGGTCAGAGGAGGCAAGTGATCAGAGAGGGTCTCCCCGAGGAGGGGACATCGGAGCAGAGACCTGAAGGGAATGAAGAAGGAAGCATGTGGCCGTCTAAAGAGGGGTGTTCCAGGCAGAGGGAACAGCAAGTGCAAAGGCCCTGAGTGAGGAGCAGAGTGGAGTCAGAGCAAGGAAGCCAGTGTGGCTGGAGCCAAGCGAAGGGGAGAGTGGGAGGAGAGGAAGACAGGGAGGTGACGGCCTGGATCAGGCAAAGCCTGACGAGCTGTGGGAGGCTGTTGGTTTTCGTCTGGAGGGAGGTGGGGATAATTGGGCGATTGCTACGTTCGCTGAAGCGAGGCTGGGAGTCAGAAATAACTGAGCAGCACATTCCCGGCTGAGGGCGCTGTCGCCATCGGCCAGGGGAGGTGGTCGGGCAGACCCTTCTCCTCTCTGTCCGAGGGGACCCATCCCCGAAGAGTCCTCCGGACCCTGGAGCTTGACTGTGTGCTCTCCCTCCTCAGAAGAGGTGATCCTCGCCGAGGATGAAACTGATGGGGAGCAGAGGCATCCCTTTGATGGTAACTCTTGTGAACCTGGCTCGGGTGGGTCTCAGGGGAGATGGGGGGACAGGCCACGTGGTCCTGGGGCCTCCAGGGGCTGGGTGTTCAGGGTCCGGGTGATGCCAAGAACAAGCATGAGATTGGGTCAGGGTCAGGGTCAGGGTCAGGAAGATACAGGGAATGGCAGAGATCTGCTTCCTTGGGGATTTCAGGACCCCGGCAGAGTCCGCACCTTCTGGCCTCCCCTTTCTGCCTTAACCATGTGCCCAGCCTCTTCTGCTTCGTGCCTCCTTTTTTCTCATCTACACAGTGGGCACGGCCATAATAACACCTACTGCACTGGGTGGTTGATAAGGGTCACATCGATTCTTCCAAACAGAAGACCTAGAGCAGTGCCCGGCTCAGGGTCAGCACCCTTTGTATTTTGCTAAATTAAAAAAACTTAATAATAATTTCACCAAGAATCCAGCTTACTGTAAGTTAAGGACGGTTGTCTCCTGCGTTAGAAGCTCAGCAGATGGAACAAGTTTTTATTGGAAATACCAGGAGTAAGAAGGAAGTAAAGGAGCGGGGATTCCATCCCATAAGTTACACACTGGATTTTACTATTTGAGGGGAAGGGAGGCGATTACCCATGGGGTTGACTAAGTCACTTTATTAGAAATTAATGCCTCAACTCATTGTCCCCTGGAGAGCTCTGGGGCAGTGAAGACTAAATACTGAGGGAGGGCAGGGCGTCCACAGTCCCAACCTGCCTAGCAGGTATTATAAAGTCAAGGGGTAGACTGTCTTCATAGGAGTTGCTGTATATCCCAGAGCCCCCAGAGGGGATCCCGTGGCTGAAATCCCAGACTTAGACTGAACAAGACTTGGTTTCTCACCTTTACCCTTGAGTACCCATGTGACCTCCCTGAGTCCCAGTCTGCACATCTGTAAAATGGGCGTCCTGTTCCTTCCCCCCCGAACTGGATCGCCACGAGGGTGAGCTCCAGTGCCACCTAGAATGTCCCTGGCAGAGAGCCTGGCCGCGAGGAAACGCTCGGTCGATGTCGTTGCTGTCGCAAAAAGGGTCACGTCTTTTTCTCTTGCCATGTTTCCATTGTTGGAGCTCTGCGGAGAGCCACCATAAAGAAGAGCAAGACAGACCTGCTCAACCCCGAGGAGGCGGAGGATCAGCTCGCCGACATCGCCTCTGTGGGTGAGTCCCTCCTGTTTATCGCTGATCGCCGGGAGGTGGGAGCTGAAGGCTTGGGCACCAGGTTGCTCGGGTTTGGGTCCTTCGTACCTGTGTGTCCTGGGCAGATACGATGATGGGAGTCAGCAGTGCCTGTCTTCTAATATTGTTGGGAGGATTAGACTAAATGATCCACCATAAGCATTTAGAACAGCACCAGGCAAAAAAATAAGCTCCCAATAATGTTGCCTGACATTATTCATTCATTTTCATGATAATATTATTATTCATTCATTATTCGTTATGATAATATTATTTGTTACTACTCATTAAGTGGCTGCTCTTATTCGGTGCCCAGTTGTGAACAAGACAGAGACCACACCCCTCCCATGTGGAGCTTGCCATTTAGTGCAAGAAATAGATATTAAACAATCATTATACAAATAAACCTGTCATGATCGTAGCACTGCGGAGATGCCCTGGGCTTGGCCTGCCATGGGAGAGTAGGTGTGATCAGGGGAGCCTTCTTGGAGGAGGTGACATTGAATTGAGAACTGAAGACTGGATAGGGGTTCACCGTGGCAGTGAAAGCAGAGAGAAGCATGTAGAAGGCTGCGCTTAGACCGTTGTCCTTGGTTATCTCAAAGGGCAGAGTTTGGAGCGGGAGGGGACACCTACCCTTTTCCTGCTTACCCCTCTTGATCGAGACTCTGTTGCTTTTGACCTTCGCCAAGGAGAATATCTTAGTTTTTGAAATGGGTTTTTAAAATTCCAAGGATGTACAAGATCGGGGGAGAGCAATGAGGCAGCGGAGCTAACACAAGATGCAAAAGGAAGAAAGCATCGAGGCTGATGGGGGAACTGTGTGGCTGGAACAGAGGGGAAGAAAGGATGGGAGAAGGAGGGAGTGAAGAAGGGAAGGAGAAAACTTAATATACACACGTTTCTCATCCACTGGCACCGACTATTTTATACTTTTTTCGCTCAGCCCTGGTTTATCCCCGTACTGTTGAGTTTTGACGGAATTCCCACGGCGGCCTCATACTCCATGAGGGCGGTTGCCCCAGAGTTGCTGAGCCCTGGCTCGATTGTATGGTACTTGAGCTGTTTCCAATGTTTGCCCTTCCGAGGAGCACTGCTGTGAACATTTATGTACAATTACTCCCCCCACCCTTTGGGCGTGTTTCCTTGGGGATAATTATAGGATCAAAGATATTAACAGCCTTTCAACACATTATTCACAGAGCGCTTCTGAGTTTCAAAAACACACTGAGCCCGTTCATAGGCCTGCCGAGCACCCCATTCACGGGTTCCCCACCCCAGCCCTTGCATATTCCCCGTTTCATTTCCTTCCCCGGTGAAGTCAGTTTATAATGATACCTTCAAGCTTGTTTCATTTGCATTTGTAATCTCTCGCCACAACACCCTTCCCCTTAATGATGAACTAGTTCTCTTCATTTGTGGATACATCTGTCTCTCCTTCCAGCGAGTTCCGGGGCTAGAGCTCCATCAGTGCTCATTGCATTTGATTGGTTATGTCTGTCCTCTGTGTTTTCCCAATCAGGTTGCCTCCATTTTTTTAAATCTGATTTAAAAAAAAAAAATAGGTAATCTCTTTTGTTCATACCACATTTATTAAATGCCAAGCACTGAAAAAAAAAAATGGAGCCCCCAAGTCAGGATCTCCTCTAGGAACCAGATTAGCTACCTGGGCTTAAGTAACAGGGAGATGTTTTTCATTTGAGAAAAGATGAAAAATGGTACTAGCTGATGTCAGCAAGGATGTGAGGAGGTGGACATTGTCTGATGCCATTGGCAGGAGTATAATTTGCAGTGTACGGTTTGGCATTATTTAAATAATTTGGAATTATTTAATTCTAGATGTTTATGTCCTTTGACCTAGCATTTCCACTTCAAAGCATATCTTCATGTATGCAAAAGATCTGTGGACAGGCCTGGCTGGTGTGGCTCAGTGGTTGAGCATCAACCTATGAACCAGGAGGTCACAGTTCAATTCCCAGTCAGGCCATATACCCATGTCATGGGCTTGATCCCCAGGCGGAGGCGTGTGGGAGGCAGCCGATCAATGATTCTCTCTCATCATTGATGTTTCCATCTCTCTCTCCCTCTCCCTTCCTCTCTGAAATCAATAAAAATATGTTTAAAAATTAAAAAATGTTTAAAAAATATCTATGCACAGTTTCTTCTCAGCAAAATTGTTTCTGGTGTTCAAAAAGTAAAAACCAGAAGCAGCACATGAGCCCAAAAAAATGGGAAGATAGTTAAAGATATTATAATGTTTGCATGCAGTGGAATACAATACAGCCAAGAAAAAGAATGCGGTTGCTACTGGCATGGAAAGATTTTGAAATACATTTATCAGTGTACAAAGCAGGTTACACAACATTATGTAAAATGTATGTTCCCATTTTAAAGACAATAGTAAGGAGTGTATTCATGTAAGAAACGCCCAAAGTCGTAGAGAATGTTTACAAGTTTAACTGAGACAAATTGATGACATTGCCAGGAAGCAAGACCTCCAGTGCTCTGAAGAATGGCAGCTTACAGCTTCTTTTATATATTTGGGATTAAGGAGGGAAAGTAAGGAAGATTACATGAAGGTGAGAGAAAGCAAGGCGGGGCCCAGCCAGTGACGCTCAGTGTTTGAGTGGCGACCCATGAACCAGGAGATCACGGTCCGATTTCCAGTCAGGGCACCTGCCCAGATCGTGGGCTCAATCCCCAGTGTGGGGCGTGCAGGGGGCAGCTGATCAGTGATTCTCTCTTATCATTGATGTTTCTCTCTCTCTCTCCCTCTCCCTTCCTCTCTCTGAAATCAATTTTAAGAAAACTTAAAAAAAAAAAAACATTTAAAAAAAAAAAAGAAAGAAAGAAAGGAGGCATTTGGATTACAGGATAGTTAACAAGATCATGTGGACCTTTAGAGGTGGTTGTGCCCCTGAGGGGTCTGGGAAAGATGTATTTCAAAGATCTGTTAACCTAGATCAGCGGTTCTCAACCTGTGGGTCGCGACCTCTTTGGGGGTCAAACGACCCTTTCACAGGGGTCGCCTAAGACCATTAGAAAACACATATATAATTACATATTGTTTTTGTGATTAATCACTATGCTTTAATTATGTTCAATTTGTAACAATGAAATAGGGGGTCACCACAACATGAGGAACTGTATTAAAGGGTCGCGGCATTAGGAAGGTTGAGAACCACTGACCTAGAGGCACAGGAACAGGGGGCAGGGCTTGCTTAAGGCAGATAAACCTTTACCTAAAGCTAACGGCCTGGGGTATGATCGCTCCAGGTAGGAGCTTAGGGTCGGACCACCCTGTGAGGTGGCTTTTGGTTAGAACCATTTCAGCGCCCTTTCTCATCCATAAGAGGAAGGCGTTAAAATTGGAGGACTAGGCGGGATTTTCATCATTTATGTGATACTTTTCTGGAATGTACGGATTAGTGACATGCATTGCTTTTGAAATCAGAAGAGTAATTAGGTAAGCTTCAAGTTACGTAAAAGCAATGAAGACTACTTATAAGGGATCTCATGGCTAAACAGGACAGGGAGGAATCTGGTGGAAAAGCAAAGAAAGTTTCATGAAGGAGGCATTTCTAAACTGGGCTCTGTGTGGAGCCGGAGAGTTCGTTCGCTCTCTAGGGCCGCCATCATAAACTAGCAGGGGCTGGGCGGTTTAAACAGCAGATACGTACTGTCTCACAGCGTTGGAGGCTGGAGGGTTGAGACGAAGGCACCAGCAGGATTGGTTTCTTCTGAGGCTGCTCTCCTGGGCTCGAAGACGGGTCCTTTTCTCCTTGCATCTTCGCCTCATCTTCCCTGTGTGTGTGTGTGTGTCCTAATCTCCTCTTCTTATAAGAGCACCAGTCGTACTGGATTAGGGCCCAGCCTAATGACTTCATTTTAATATAATTACCTCTTCAACGGCCTTGTCTCCAAGTACAGTCCCACGGTGAGGTCCTGGGGGTTAGGACTTCCACGTGTGGATTTGGTGGGAGGACACAGTTCAGCTCGTAGAAGGCGGCGATGCAGGAAACCATGGGAGATACAGAGGGCTTGTCTGTGGGAGACCCTGCTCTTGAATGTGTGGCTGACATTAGGAAAACTCGCTGCTTGGAGAACCCAGAGTCCAGGCTGGCATCTGATTAACGTGCGGTAAAGGGGCGGCGAGACACTGAAGTAGGAGCTGTCAGACTGAATGAGACCTGACGGTGTCCTGCGGCACCTATTAAGAAAGCAGGGGACGTTCAGCCTTCTGAACAGATTCAAAACGCAGGCCGGTGACTTGGTCTCCCGGGACCAAGCTTTCGACCAGCAAACCCACCAAAATCCAGTTTCTTTGCCTGGGAGCTCTCACACCATTCTAGCCAGGGGTCTCCTACACCACCCGGAAAGAGACCTCGCGAATTCCAGGCTTCTGACAAAGAGATCTCTTCACCTTTATTTATTTCTGTAAAAAATAAAATGATAATAATAATAGCGGTTCTAATGAAATGTCCGATGCCCTGGCTGGTTTGGTTCAGTGGTTGGAGCGTTGGCCTGCCAATGGAAGGGTCTCAGGTTCGATTCCCAGACAAGGGCACGTACCTCAGTTGTGGGTTTGACCCCCAGCCCTGGTCAGGGTATGCGCAGGAGGCAGCCAGTAGATGTCTCTCTCTCTCTCTCTCTCGCTCTCTCTCACTCTCTCTCTCTCTCTCTCTCATCTCTCTCTCTCTCCCCTCCCAGGCCTCATTTATAGTTGATGAACTTGTAGAACTTGAATCATCTGTAGGAAAAGTTGAGCCATGAAGGGAAGCTGCCATCACAGCACCATCTCTTTAGAAAAAGCCAACTTCAATGATATAAGGTCCACGTGGGCTGAGTTCGTTTCTTGGGGCTGCCAGCACAAAGCACCATAAACCGGGCAACTTAGAACAACAGCAATTTATTCCCCCAGGTTCTGGAGGCCGGAGTTCAAACTGAAACCCAGGTGGTGCTGGGGCTGTGCTGGCTCTGAAGGCTCCCGGGGGGAATCTGGCCCATGCTTTCCTCTTAGCTTCTCGGGTTGTCAGCACTTCTTGGCAACCTTTGGTTTGTCCGTGCAGCGCTCCGGTCTCAGCCTCTCTTGCCACGTGGTCTCCTCCTGTGAGTCCCTGTGTCTCTCCTCCTCTTATGAGGACCCACTCTAACCGAGTCTGACCTCACCTTAACATGATGGCATCTGCAAAACCCAACTTTCAACCAGATAAGGTCACCTTCTCAGGTGCCAGGGGTGAGGGCTTCAGCGCCTCTCATTGAGGGACAGTTCAACCCATAACTTGAGCAGCACCGTTTCAACTGACAGAATTTTCAGGGCATCGAAATGGCCCAAAACCCCCAGATCACGCCTTGATGGTGACATGCTGCTGTCCTCGCCACGGAACTTTCCAGGCCGGTACTGGCCTCCCTGGCTCTTGACTTGTCTGAACGGAGATGTGTTTCCTAATAACATACCAGATGTTGGAAAACTTAACACCCGAAAGA
>NW_006289106.1:529490-530862 GCF_000327345.1 Myotis davidii
ATAGAAATGATATTTTGGAAATATTTGGTTTCATAAAATAACTTATTAAAATTATTTTTTAAACCTAAGGCTTGTCTACAATTATAATTCCAGACCACAGAGAAAAAGTAGAGACAAGTATGTATAGAAAAACAGAGCGTGGGTCAAAGTGAGTATGAAATGGAATAAATATAGGTGACAGAACGCAGCTAGTCTGGGGCACGTAGTAGGTGTTCAATTAATATTCACTTCCCTCTCCCTTCCTGATGACTGCTCTGCCTGTTGTGGGAGATGTTTGCAGGCCTGGGCATCAGGAAAGACTTCCTCAATGAATTGTCATGTGGGCTGTCTTGGTTTCAGCTCTTGCAGGTCAAGAGGAGATTTTAGGCCTAGTAATCATTGTATGCCAGCATCACACTAAGGTGTATGAACCCATTGATTACACCAATGGCCCTGTGAGGTGGGAAATGTGGCTGTGCCAAGAACCTCATTTCCCTTTAGCCCATCTTTGGAAGCAGCAGGGACCAGAAATACCCCAACTGGGCAGGGCCATGTGGAGCCTCCCTGGGCTCTCAAGTCCTGTGGAGTGAGGCAGGTGAGGGGCCGGAGGGGAGAGCAGCCCCGGGTCTGGCCAGCAGCTGCCAGGCGGGAAGGCGGCCCCACCCCATGGTCATATGTTCTAGGAGCCAGTGCAGCGCGGTGGCCGAGAACACAGGCTCTGAGCCAACTCAGTACTTCTTAACCGTCACTTGACTTGCCCAAGGTCGCTCACGTTGGTGATGGAACCAGGTTTTCAGTGTGGCTCCAACAGGAATGGAAGTCAGAAGGCTCCTTCCTGCCCTCTGAGAGAGAGCGCTCTCTCTTACTCCCTCGGCAGACCCCTCTCAGCCGCCGTTTCCTTGGCTGTGAAGTGGGTTAATGATAGTCCCTACTTCCTGTGGTTGCAAGGAGGAGTGAGCAGGCTCATGTAAAATGTGTCCCGCCTGCCTGGTGCCTACTGAATGTACAATAAAGGTCAGCTATCATCTCCTTTCATGAGAAGCTGACTTTTTAAATGTGGACCAATAATTTCAACTTTCACAAACTCAGGATAAACCAGTATGGCCCCAGGGGTGCCAACTCACAACCTCTGTTTAGAATTTTGCTAATAGGAGGCGGCACCCCACAAGATGCCTGGTTGGTGGGATGGGGTTGATGAACATGCTGGGTGGATGGACAGGTGAATGGACAAATGAAGGAATGCATGGGTGAACAAATAATAATGGGTGGCTAGATGAGGGAATGAATGAATGCACAAACGAACAGATGGGTGAATGAATGAGCAGAGGTGCCCACTAATGAATGAATAAGTAAACGCACTGATATATGAACTAAGGAATGAATAAATGACCAA
>NW_006289106.1:532389-534688 GCF_000327345.1 Myotis davidii
GAAATCTCCAGGCCACAAGGGTTCCTGGAGCACTATGTGCCCGGCAAAGGAACAGTAGAGCCTAGTAAAGAAGATTGAGGACAGAGAGGCAGAGACTGCAAGAAAGGCAGATAGAAAAAAAAACACACATGCATCTCTGGGAATGTTAAAATAAACCATTTGTGGTTGAGAGATGGGGGTGCCTTAGGGCCAAAAAGTGGTCCGGTTTTATCTGCTTATACCTGACTTCTGCTTCCCCCCTCTTCTGTCACACCTTCTGCTTCTTTCCCCTTTCCTCTCCTGCTCTGTTTGACTTCCTTGTATTTGGGATTCATCCCTAGAAGGTCCCCTCCAGCAAATGTAAGAGCATCTTGCTCCCTCGGTGGGTACCAGGACCCCCAAGGCTTTGCCCTTCTGGGCTTATTCCCGTATTCTAGGAATTAGCAGAAATAATAACAAAGTTGATGGCCAGGCAGAGTTGAGGAGAAGCAGTGAAAGGTAGACCTCTGACCAAGATTTAAAAAGCAAAGAGCCCGGCCAGTGTGGCTCAGTGGTTGAGCATCGACCTATGAGCCAAGAGGTCATGGTTTGATTCCCGGTCAGGACTCATGCCCAGGTTGTGCTCAATCCCATGTAGGGGACGTGCAGGAGGCAGCTGATCAGTGATTCTCTCCCATCATTGATGTTTCTATCTCTCCCTCTCCCTTTGTCTCTGAAATCAATAAAAAATATTTTAGAAATGTATCAGGTAAACCTACATATATTTTTGCAAAGATAGTACAAAAGAATAAAGGTCAGCTATCATCTCCTTTCATGAGAAGCTGACTTTTTAAATGTGGACCAATAATTTCAACTTTCACAAACTCAGGATAAACCAGTATGGCCCCAGGGGTGCCAACTCACAACCTCTGTTTAGAATTTTGCTAATAGGAGGCGGCACCCCACAAGATGCCTGGTTGGTGGGATGGGGTTGATGAACATGCTGGGTGGATGGACAGGTGAATGGACAAATGAAGGAATGCATGGGTGAACAAATAATAATGGGTGGCTAGATGAGGGAATGAATGAATGCACAAACGAACAGATGGGTGAATGAATGAGCAGAGGTGCCCACTAATGAATGAATAAGTAAACGCACTGATATATGAACTAAGGAATGAATAAATGACCAAATAAGTGCACTAATGAATGAATAAAATGAATAAATGAAAGAATGAATAAACCAATGAAGCACAAATAAACAAATGAATGCAAATTGAAGGTTTTCTAGAAGAGAAAACCAGCATCCAAAACTGAGCTCCACCCCACCCCCTGGCAAACCTGCCTCTCTCAGTGGATGGTAGTTCTTCCTCTAGGTGCTCAAGCCAAAAACCTGGCTCCTCCCTCTCTCTCACACCCACACTGATCCACAATCCGTTGAGATCTACCTTAAATAATATATCACAAATCTACCTGCTCTTCATTCTTCTCAGTCATGACAGAGTCCAACCCCCGTCATCATTTGCTTGGACTAGTGCAGTAGCCTCCTCCCTGGTCCTATCCATGCTCTCCACAGTCTGTTCCTCCCACAGCAGCCAGAGGGTGCCTGTGAGCACCTGTGTCAGGGCAAGTCCCTCCTCTGCTCAGAACCCTCCATGGCTCTCACCTCAGAGTAAAAGCCAAAGTCCTCCCTCAGCACACAAGGCCCTTCACAACCTGCCTTGTCATCTACCTGCCCTCGCCTCCTCTTTCTTTCCTCCACTCCAGCCATTCTGGCCTCTTTATGCTGTTTCCTAAACATGACAGGCATGTACATTCCTGCCTCAGGACCTTTGCACAGGCTGTTAACTCAGCCTAAAACACTAAAGTGCTATAGGTCAATACTTTCACCTTGACCACTTGATTTAATACTGCAACCTGCCCTGTGGGCCCTCCTGGGGCTCCCAATCCCCTTGTTCTACTCTACTATTTACTTTTCCAAAAAGACTTTTCACCTTCCATTACACTATTAACTATTTTATTATGTTATCTTCGCTGTATATCTCCCCACTGCAGCGTCAGTCCCAGGAAAGTAAGGCTCTGTCTGTTAACTAGAGTGTTCAGAGCGCCTGGAACAGAGCCCGGCACACAGTAGGCACTTCGTAAATGCTTAAGAGCAAAACCATGTGCAGGCAGAGGCACAGCTGGTTCATTACTCAGTGATCATTTCTAAAATGAAATGTCCATGGAAAACCAGGGTCCTATCCACGCCTCCTCCTGGAGGCTTTCCAGGCATGCTCCCTGCGGCTCCGCTTTCTACCCCTGCACTGGCGGATCCCGAGCCGCGGCTCCTGCCTCCTCC
>NW_006289106.1:535532-547453 GCF_000327345.1 Myotis davidii
AATATTTGGTTTTCAAGTATTTACTTTTTAATTAACATAAAATATTTGATACTTTTAAATGAACCATACAAATATTTTTGAGTATATCCTACGTGCTCATACAGGGAGGAGATGCAAGAGAAGTATAAAACAAGGTTTCAGAGTTGATACTTACATTTGTGAAACAAGCAGAAAGTCACCCAAGAGAAGATGGTATTTGATTGTGTTATGGGGATAATGATGTAGAAGTTCACGGAAGGGGAAAGATGAGGTTCAGCAAGAGTTATAATGGTAGACTTCTTAGAAAAAACAGAACTTATTTTGATCAATATCCAACAAATGTAGGCAAAGAAGGCTATAAGAATTATTTGAATATGAGGTGGTGAGCCCTAGCCAGTTTGGCTCAGTGGATAGAGCATTGGCCTGTGGACTGAAGGGTCCCGGGTTCAATTCTGGTCGAGGGGACAAGCCTGGGTGTTGTGCTCAATCCCATGTAGGGGACGTGCAGGAGGCAGCTGATCAGTGATTCTCTCCCATCATTGATGTTTCTATCTCTCCCTCTCCCTTTGTCTCTGAAATCAATAAAAATAGAAAATAAAAATTAAAATAAAGAGCTTTGAGGAATCAACAAGAGCAGTGGCTGGGCAGTGAGGAAGGCAGGTGGATGCCCTGGATCTGGCTGTGGCCCCTGAGTGAGGACTTAACCAAAATCATGTTGCCTTCTGACTGTCCTCCTCCTGCATATACTGGCTTGTCTGACTTAGGTCTGTGGATTCTCTGCCCTTCTGACATTGCTCAGAATTGGCCCAGACAGCCACTGGAGACCGTCGGATCTTCAGCCTAGAGAGGGCTGGGAGCCTGGTCCAGGTCACTGTCTCCTTGTAACCCTCATTGTTTCCAGTCACATTGGCTGACCCTCCCAGGACACCCCCCTAGGGGCCAGGTCTCCTTCCAAGAGCCCTGACCTAGTTCCAACCTTAGTAATTGCATTTGGTCCCCCTGGAGTCGCTTACAAATGAGGACTCTCTACTTCTAGTCTTAACCTCCTCTGATAGTCTATTTTTAATCTCCCAAATTCTCCCCACTAATCACCCTGCTCTGCCTGTCCTGGTTCAGGAAGAGCAGGTTCTGCCCTGGGCCTCTGTGTCTGTCAAGGCCCTTTAATTATCCCCAGTTGCGAAAAGTGAGGCACAGAGCAGTTAAGTGATTTTCTTAGGGTCACACAGCTAGTTCATGATGAAGTCAAGATTCGAACTCAGACTCCAAGCTGTGTGGGATAACAGATCCCTGTCCTGGCCACCAGGTGACCTTGGTCCGCAATGCCTGCCCCTACTTTGCCCTGTGACCTGAACGAGGCATCAACATATCCATTAATTGCAGGCATCTTCCATGAGAAGGCACTCTCAGTTTATGTGCCACTAAAAATGAAAACAAAACTGCTGTTTAAACTAAAACTAGGCCATGCCGGTTTTCATATACACTCCAATTCCAGAAATGTCAGAATGTGGCCAAAAAATGTATGTCTTAGAATCAGTGAAGTCTAGGAGTTTCTCTGAGTCTCAAATTCCTCATCTGCACTTGGTGGAAGAGGTTTCTTCCAGACCCACCGATGCCACGGACAATTCTCTCAGGTTCTGTGCATCACTGGCTGTCCTGTTTCCATGGTAACTGGGGAACAAGCTTCTTGGAAACTCTGGTGGTTCTTGGAATGCACCAGGTGTTCTAGACAGATTTCCCTCCCTGACATTTCAGTCCTGGAGGTGCTGGAGACCCTAAAATTCCCCTCCGACACTGGGAGCTCTCTGGAGTCCTGGAAACGAAGGGAATGTTTTGATAGGAATGAGTGGGCCGGACCTTGACAGTCAGTTCAGGCCATCTCTTCAAAGGATAATATAACAAGCATCCTTGACCTTCAAACAGCATTAGCTTTGTGACCCAAATTGAAATTCTTGGAAGTGTGAGTCCTCTATCTTCCCTTTCTGTATGCTTTCTTCCCCTCAGAAGTCCTCCTTACCTCTCTCTCCCATCCATTTGTGAATACCTGTGCCCTCCCTGCCCCGCTAACAAGCCCTCTCAGAAAAAGACCTCATGTTAGACAATTCTTTGCAAAAAAATACCCATGTGTTGTCTCTCCCAGAGGCATTTGCACTGTAATGCTTTCTCATGCAAGAACAAAAGGCTTTCAACAAAATTCTTGCTCAAGACTTTTAGACGTCAGCAAGACCGGACTTCCAGGGGGCATCCATCACAGAGGTTTTCCAAGTTGGAAGAAAAACTGTGCCTTCGATTGGTTCCCTGCGATGCTCCAACTCAATCTCTGACACAAGGGACTTACAAACAGGACACCGTTATGATTTCTGTTTCTATTTTTCCTTTGGAGCTCAGGCATATAAAAGTGGGTGCATCAGCCCTGGGTGGTGTTCTCAGTGGTTAGAGCATCGGTCCGAGCACCAAAGGGCACTGGCTTGATTCCCAGTCAAGGGCGCGTACCTGGGTTAAACATTCCACCCTGGCCCTGGTTGGGGCATGTGTGGGAGGCAACCGATGGGTGTGTCTCTCTCACATCGATGTTTCTCTCTTTCTCTCTCTCCCTTCCCCCTCCATCCTGCCCTCCCTTACACTCTCTCTAAAAATCAATGGAAAAATATAATCCTTCCATGAGCATTAACAAAGGGGGAAAAAGTGGATTAACCATAATTTTTAGATTAGGACACACTGGCATCATAGGGACGGCCATTGTTATTTTCGTTAGTTAGCCAGTTAGTTAGTTCATTCATTGATTTGTTCGTTAGTTTTTAAAATGTAGTAAGCTCCCAGGAACCCACCACTCAACGCAAAACCTAAGGTCTTGGCAATAATCTACATCCAGCCCTTCCCATTGAAACAAAGTAACAATTGAAAGATGATGACCCCTTGAAGTTTATCTTGCTCCTCTTAAGATTGGCCTGGGGTTGGTTGGGGGCGGGGAATAATTGTCACTCCTCCCCATTAACAGAGGGGAAACTGAGTTTCGTGGAAAGGAAGCCTCGAATAACCTTTAGCCAAGGCCACTAAAGACCATCCTCTCTCTCCCTTTCTGCCAGGCCAGGCAAGGGACAGGATTGGGATTAACAGGAAAGTCAGACTTGGTAACCCCCCCAACAGCACTAACCTTCTCTCTGTTTCCCCCTCGCCCTTGTAGACTATGCAGAATTCATTTTCTTAGGACTCTTTATGTCCGAAATGTTTATAAAAATGTACGGGCTTGGAACACGGCCTTATTTCCACTCTTCCTTCAACTGCTTTGACTGTGGGGTAAGTGCCCTGGTTTCCATGGAGTTTATTTCTGCGACTCTTACCCAGCATGATGCTGATAGTTGGGGACACCAGAAAGGGGGAGCAGGGTCCCCCTGGGTAGGAGAGGTTCAGCCGAGTGCAATAGGAATGCGAGGACCAGCTCAAACATTGGATGCAGGCACCCAGCGCTGTCAGCCACTGCCTGTGGGAGAGCCAATATGTGGACCCTCTTTGGAAAGTGGGGGTGACCTGGCCAGGGCTAGGGATTCACCCTCGAAGAACTCGTGCCCAGGAGACACATACAAGAATGATCTGAGCAGCCTTGCTTACAGTAGTCCCGAACCAAATGACCCAGATATCTCTTTGCAGTAGAATAGATAGGTGGCGGCGTAGCCACATAATGGAATTCTCTGCAGCAATGAAAGGCCGCCCACCACACCTGCACCCATCGGCTTTACGATACTGCACAAAAGGAGGCAGACCGTGACAAACGCAGACCATACCGCGTGTGCTGTTCTGCTCATCAGAGTTCAGGTGGACAAAACTAAGCTGTATTGGTTAACGGTGATACTCGAATACTTTAAAAAGGCAAGACCTCAGAAACGTTACAATGAGCAAAATAACGATAAGCTGGACACAGAAGATCACGTATGGCATCATGCCATCTGCATGAAATGTGCAGAAGCGGCAAATCCACAGACAGGAAGCAGATCAGTGGCTGCCAGGGGCTGGGGGAGGGGATGGAGAGTGACTGCACGTAGGGACATGGTCTGCTTTGAGGGTGACAGAAATATTCTGGAACTAGATAGAGATGATGATCATACAACATTGCAAATGAATGTTGCCACTGAATTGTGCCCTTAAAATGGTTAATTTTATGTGCTGTGAATTTCACCTCAACCTTTTTTAAATCTAGGAAATAGTTGCTACAGAATTCAGGACAGTGGTTAAGTCCGAGGGGTCCCCAGAGGCTCCCAGGGTGCTGACATGTCCTGTTTCTTACACGGGCGGTAGCTACATGGGCACTCACTCTGTAATTACGTGTTTCTGGAATTCTGTGCTCACACCAGCTCTTAATAAATAGAAACAGAGAAGGGACGAGAGGTGTCTGAGCGTCGCACCCTGCTGGCGTTTGAAGGTGGGAGATGGGGTGCGTTCCTGCATGGTTCGGGCCCAGGCTGTCTTTGCAAGGACTCTGGGCACCAGAGCCGATCCTGTGTCCTAGGTTATCATCGGGAGCATCTTTGAGGTCATCTGGGCCGTCATAAAACCTGGTACATCCTTTGGAATCAGCGTGTTGCGAGCCCTCAGGTTATTGCGTATTTTCAAAGTCACAAAGTAAGTCTTTGGGGGGCGGATGGGCATTGGGGCCAGGAGGGACGGGGCACCTCCAGCATGTTGGGAAGGTGGGCTCAGCGGCCACCACCCAGGCCCAGCCTAACGCCTACCCCCACCCCCGGCCTCTGTTGGCAGGTACTGGGCGTCTCTCAGGAATCTGGTCGTCTCTCTTCTCAACTCCATGAAATCCATCATCAGCCTGTTGTTCCTCCTTTTCCTGTTTATCGTCGTCTTTGCCCTTTTAGGAATGCAGCTCTTTGGCGGCCAGTAAGTGCTCGACAACTTCTCCGACTTCTGCTTCTCTGGGGTCTGACCCAGGGACCCCTTCAGCCCCCACACGCCAAACTCAGTGCCTGCAGAGAACGTCCTCACGCCGACTGCCCTTCTCGTGGCCCGGGCGCCCTGTGCACGCACCCAGACAGGCAGGGCCCTGGGTACCACTCAGATGTCCTTCTGGGGGACGGAGACGTGAAGATGTTGCCCTGGAAACAAGATGCTAAACTACGCCCTCACAACACCTGGGGCAGGGCCAACGGGAAATGTCTGCGTTTCCCCCACAGGTTTAATTTCGATGAAGGGACTCCTCCTACCAACTTCGACACTTTTCCAGCAGCAATAATGACGGTGTTTCAGGTACAACCCTAACCCAGCCCCGCGCCATGCAGGGCCACAGGAAAGCACCAGAACCCAGAGCAGAGGGAGGAGGAACGTGGGCAGGAGCCTTTATTGGGGTTTCCCCAGGAAGGAGTGGAGGCAGATGAGTCGGTTGAGGATTGGCTCATTGGAATAATTTCAGCGGGCTCTGGGGCGTAGATGCTGACCAGTGGCCTGGTACCTGGCCCTGGAGTGACTCGTGCAGAGAATGCTGGCCTGGGGGGTACGAGCCTGATGGGGGAGGTGGTGGAAGTGTGGGCCCTGGTTTGTATTTGAAAAGTATGTTTGGGGGCCAGTTGTTCACTATCCCTAGGAGTTAGCCAGCCTGACTCCCTCCAGGGTCAGCAAGGCCCAGATGTCAAAGCATCAGAATACAGAAAAGACATACCCACCCTCTCCCAGAACTGCAAGACACCCCTCCCCTATTCCAGAGCAGAGACACTGACCCTGGGCGGTCTCCCCAAACCGGCGTCTGTGCCCCTGTGGGCGCATGATCTGAAGATTAGGACAGCCCCTCTGGGACCTCCGGAGCCTTTCCCGTGGGCTCTGTCTCTTTGGAGGACAGTCGGTTATGGAAAGTGGGACTTCGCTCCCCCCTTCTGGGAGAGTGGCTTCTAAATAAGACCCTGAGATGGGGGTTGGAAAGAGGACCCCATGTTGCAGAGTTCTGACCCCTCACATTAATGATTCAATCGTAGTCACCACCACCCACAGGCCCTCAGCACAGGGTCTGGCCCAGGAGCAGCTCTGGCCCCCGTGCCACTTGGAAAGTATCTGGAAACAGTTTGGGTTGTAACCCCAAATGGGGGAGTGGGTGTAACTGGCACCTGGTGGGAGGAGGCCAGGGCTGCTGCTCAACACCCACAGCACAGGGTGCCCCACCCCCGAGAACGGCCGGTCCCAAAGGCCACAGTGCCAAGGCCGAGAAGCCCTGCGTGGTGAACAGGTTCTCGTGTCTGGAGTTCTTTCACATTTACTTGATCCTCGTGGAAATATCATGAAGGAGGCGAGTGGCATTGTTTTAACAAGGACATGGACACCACCTACCTTCCTCTCAGTCACTCCGTAAGCATCAGCCCAGTTTCTGTTGCCAACACCTGCTGGAGAGCCTGCTCCGGCCACCAGCACCCGCCCGCCCAGGCACAGCAGCCAGAGGACTAGTGAAGATGTTACGTAACAGAAACTAATTTCTCACACTCCTGGAGTCTAAAAGTCATGGTCAGGGTGTCCACAGGGGTGGTTCCCGGTGAGGACCCTTTTCCTGGCCAGCAGGCGGGTCTTCTCGATGTGTCCTCACATGTGGGGAGAGAGAGAGCGAGACAGAGAGAATGCCCAAGCTCTGCAGTGTCTCTTCTTACAAAGGCACTAACCTCATCATGAGGGCCCCACCCTCATGGCCTCATTAACCTTGATGACCTACCTTTTCCAAATACCATCTCATGAAGGCTTAGAGCTTCAACGTATTAATTTAGGGGACACGGCTCGGTCCCTATCAGACCCCCTTATTACCTCAGGGAAGACAGAGTTACAGAGGTTGGTGACTTCCCCAGGGTCCCCTCCTCCTAGAAGCTGGGCTGAGAGCCCTTCACTGCAGAGACAGGCAGGTTTGGGCCCCACAGCTGCGTCTCCGAGGGGCCCGTGGCTGAGAGGGGGGTTGGCTGTGTGTTCCTCCCTCCCTTTCAGATCCTGACAGGCGAGGACTGGAACGAGGTCATGTACGATGGCATCAAATCTCAGGGCGGTGTGCAAGGCGGCATGGTGTTCTCCATCTACTTCATCGTGCTGACACTCTTCGGGAACTGTATCCTCCATGGGGGCGCGTGGGGACACGCCTGGACGGGGGCGCGAGGGAGGGGACGGGGAGACCCCGATGCCCAGGGTCCTAGCAGCGTTGCTTTCCCTGACTCTGGCGTCCGCAGACACCCTCCTGAATGTGTTCTTGGCCATCGCGGTGGATAATTTGGCCAACGCCCAGGAGCTCACCAAGGTGCCGTTGGTGGGAGAATGTTTCTCTGGCAAAGTTACCACCCGTTCGTGACAGCTCAGGACCGTGCTGGGCATGTGGGGACGGGGACAGGGTCAGAGCTTTTGCCCTGGCGGCACCGTGCCAGGGAGAAGGCACCTCCTCCCCTCTCAAGCAGACGGTCCCTAGTTAAGTGGATTCTACAGCGAAGGAGGTGGGAGGGGGTGAGGCACTGGGTTACAGGAAACAGATGGCAAACTCCACCGAGTGCCCGTGGACAGGCAGCGGGCAGTGTCAGAGGGCCTCCAAGGGATGATGCAGCCCCAGGCTCGAGGGCACTCACTCTAGACCTGAAAGGACAGGCCAGATGGAGAATAACCCGCACAGGGTCTTGGGGCTTGATGTCCATCCCCGTGAGCTTGGGAGCTGGCCGGACCTCACCGCTGACTGGTAGCAATAAAGGATTCTGGCCCTGGATGATGTGGCTCAGTTGGTTGGGCGTTGTCTCGGGCCCTAACAGGTTACTGGTTGATTCCTGGTCCAGGCACATGCCCAGGTGGCAGGTTTAATCCCCAGCAGGGGGCACGCAGGAGGCAACCAATCGCTCTTTTTCTCTCTGATAGTCACGGTGCCAGGCATTGCTGTTACCGCCTTTTTGCAGAAGGAGAAACTGAGGCTCAGAAAGACAAAGTCCCCAGCCCCAGCTGGCATGAAAAGAGCTCCTACTGTTCATGGCACCACCCTGTGCGTGTCAGGTGCTCGGCACAGTTCTTGGTACAATCAAGTGCTCCATATAGGAGCCTCTGGCAGTCACTGGGCAGGAGCCAGGCCCTGGGCCTCGAGCTCTCATTGTATAGACCCAGTAAGGGAAGGTTGGGATTCGAACCCGGACCTGGCAAGCTCCAGAACCCACGTTCTTGATTCACATGCCCTGCTCCTTTCATCTGAGTCCAGCTGGGCAGGTAATGATAAAAGTAATAACCACAGAAAGATCTAATGGCCCTTTAATGCTGAGCACCAGCCAACGTAACAGATGGGGAGTGACTGTTCTCCCCATTTCACAGATGAGGAAAGTGAGACCCAGAAAGGCTAAGGGGCATTGCCACATCGTGAGGAACTGAGCAAGTAGAGAAGTGACCCCTCAAAGAGCAGAAGACAGGAGGTCAAAAGAGAATTTGGGAGGTTGGGGTGAGAGCCTTCCAGGTGAGGAGAAGCCCGGGTTTATTCGTGGTCAGCGATAATGAACCATCTGGGCAGCACCTGGTGCCGGGTGCCCCCTTTGGGGCCCACCTCACACAGGCCAGAGGAAGCAACGTTGCTCTCAGTGACACCGCTCACACCCCTGGGAATGCCCACAGCAGGGCCTCGGGGATGGCTGTGCACTGCGCGAGGTAAGCTGAGTGCCTTCTGGCAGTTTGAGAGAGGGCGAGCCAGGAACAAAGGCTTTTAGGAGCTACAGCGCCCACCCTAACTTCTCACCAGCAGCCCCGTCATGTGGAGAGAACTTGTGCAGAGCCTTCCTCCCTGCCCAGGAGGGCCAGGCCTGGGCGTCCCACGGCTTTGTGGCCCCAGAGCCTCGAGGTGTTCAGGATGTGTTCATGGAACGGAACCGAGCTGAGCAGACGTTGCCAACCCTCCATCTGCTGAGCCTGGCAGGAGGGAGAGAGAGTTTCCCAGGCCCGGCTCCGACTGGGGGGGAGCTGGGGGGGGGGGGCGGAAGTCTCCCCCCCCCGAAACACACGGCCATGGGCCTGGCCACCGTGGAGCCGGCTGGCATGGCTGCTCTGGGGACCGATCCAGCCGTGAGCTCATCCAAGTCATTGCGGAGAGGGGACGCCAGGAGGGGGGCAGAGGGGAGAGAGAAAGGCAAGCTCCTCGCCTGTGAGGTGCGGCCATTCTCCTCCAGACCCACATTCTTCATTTATTCCATAAGCATATCTTAGCATTTAACATGTGGCCGGCACCCCACAAGCCCTTGATGTGTTTTTAGCTCATTTAATCTGCACAGAAACCCCGGGAGGCACCTTCTCACCTCCCCACTTTACGGCTTTTGTCACTCATTCAGAAGCATTTATTGAGAACCTGTGAGCAAGGCCTGGTCCAGGAACCAGGGACACAGCCATAAACAAAATACACAGAAATCCCTGCCCTCGCGGCGCTGATATTTGAGTGAGAGAGACGGACAAGGAATAAAATTGTCAGATGGCGCTAAGTGCCAAGGAAAAAAGTGAAGTAGAGAAAGAGAGAGCTGAAATTTTGAATGAGGATGATGAGGCCTGGAGAGGTTAAGTGACTTGCCCAAGGTCACGCAGCAATAAGTAGTGGAACTGGGATGTGAGTCCAAGTAGGTCTAGAATGTGTGCTCATGACCACACGCACTGGTGCTTAAACAAGAGCGTGTCTCATACTCACCTGGGAGCTTATTGAGGATGTAGGTTCAAGACCCAGCCCAGGTGCTTGGGGGGCCTGGGAAACTGTATTTGCAGTGTTTCTGAGGTAGGTGGTCCACGGTCCTGGCTCTGAGAAACGCTGGGTGTGGTGCCAGGAGGCAGGAGGCCTTGTGAGAGCTGGGGGCCTGGCTGGGTCCCTCCTCTGTGTTGTCACTGACACAGTGTCCTGACCTGACCATTTCTGAGGTGGTAAGATTGCTTCTTGCCCCAGGGATCACATGACTTTTCCTATTGGGTTCATCTCTGGCCATTTCTTTCCTGTTGCTTTTTCTTTGTTGGCTTTTCAGTTTTACTAGTGAGGCCCTGCATGAAGGCTGAAGAAGGATTTAAGGCCCCAAAACATCTTTTTCTTATGTATTTTTAAAACATCTTCCCAGCCCTAGCAGGTTTGGCTCAGTGGATAGAGCGTCGGCCTGCAGACTGAAAGGTCCCAGGTTTGATTCCGGTTAAGGGCATGTACCTTGGTTGCAGGCACATCCCCAGTAGGGAGATGTGCAGGAGGCAGCTGATCGATGTTTCTCTGTCATCGATGTTTCTAACTCTCTATCCCTCTCCTTTCCTCTCTGTAAAAAATCAATAAAATATATTTTAAAAAATCTTCCCCCAGCCCTAGCAGGTTTGGCTCAGTGGATAGGGCATCGGCCTGTGGACTGAAGGGTCCCGGGTTCAATTCTGGTCCAGGGCATGTACTTGGTGGCAGGCTCCTCCCCAGCCCAGGCCCTGGTCAGGGCGTGTACAAGAGGCACCCAATCAATGTGTTTCTCTCACATCGATATTTCTCTGTCTTTCCCTCTCTCTTTCATTCTCTAAAAATCAATGGAAAATATCTTTGGGTGAAGATTTTAAAAAAATGAAAACAATCTTCCCCCATTCTCCTCCTTTTTGAACCTGACCGGCTGAGCATATAAGCTGCTCCCCTGATTTCCCTCCGGAGGCTGTTGGCAGTGTATGCGACGGGCCCTGGGATGCCAGCTTTTTCTGCACGTGGGGACTAGTCAGTGTTGTTATGTGTATTTCCAGTCTCAGTTCAGGAAGCTTAAGTGGCCTGAAAATTAGAGTGAGATTAAAATCTTTGCATCAATTTCCGGCTCCTTGAGACGGTGCAGAAAAATCTCCACTGTGAAAGGGGAGGGAATCTTTTTCTTTCTTTTTCTTCCCTTCTGGCTGTGTGCTAACATAGGGTTAATAATGGCTAGGTATCTGGCGTGCACCTACAGGGGACAGCAGTACACTTAACCGGCACTAGGCATCCGTTCCTATTGTCAGGCCTTGGCTCTGATTGGTGGGAACCAAGGCCAAGCCTGTTTGTAAATATTTCCAAAGTTGCCCGTGATTAGCAATAGGGTCGGAGAGGAGGCCCCGAGGCCCCGTTCGTGTTTTGTAAACAGGGATCCCGTGTGCCTTTTAGGATGAACAAGAAGAAGAAGAGGCAGCCAACCAGAAACTCGCCCTCCAGAAAGCCAAGGAGGTGGCAGAAGTGAGTCCTCTGTCCGCGGCCAACTTGTCCATAGCTATGTAAGTGCCCCCAGCTCTGGCTGGCATGCTCTCCAGGCTCCTCGGCCTCTGCACCCTCCCAGTCAAGGGTTTGGGGGCAGGAATCGGTCCTTGACAGGGTGGAGCTTTAGGAAGAGGTATTTCTGCCCTCCCACTCATTTTTGCACAATATGTATTAATTAGAGGCCTGGTGCACAAAATTCAGGCATTGGAGGAGGGGGGTCCCTCAGCCCAGATGTGAGAGGGTGCAGGCCAGGTGAGGGACCCCACTGGCGCATGATCAGGGCTGGAGAGGGACGGGAGGTTGGCCAGCTGGGGAGGGTCCACGGGAGGGATCCAGGGCGTGTCCAACCCATCTCACTCAGTCCCAATCGGCCGGACCTCAGCAGCAAGCTAACCTACCGATCAAAGCGTCTGCCCCTGGTGGTCAGTGCACATTATAGCGAGCAGTTGAGTGGCCTTAGCATATCATTAGCATATTACGCTTTGATTGGTTGAATGGGCAACTGGACACTTAGCATATTAGGCTTTTATTATATACGATAAGCACCTACTTACTATGTGCCAGGAACTGTTCTAGCTGCCGGAGATAGAGCATTAACAAGGCATTAACTGTATAGCGAGTGCTAGGAGTGGAGAAAGTTGGGATTTTTATTTTATTTTATTTTAATTTTTATCTCTAATATATTTTATTGATTTTTTACAGAGAGGAAGGGAGAGGGATAGAAAGTTAGAAACATCGATGAGAGAGAAACATCAATCAGCTG
>NW_006289106.1:547480-549159 GCF_000327345.1 Myotis davidii
CGGGATTTTTAAATATATTTGTCAGGAAAGGCTTCACAGAGAATGTAACAAGGGCCAAAGGAGGAAGGAGTCATGGAGGATCAGGGGCAGATCATCAGGACCTCGTGAACCGTGGGGAGGACTTAAACTTTTGTTGGGAGTTACGAGGGAGCCATGGAAGAAGGTTCTTGAGCAGAAGGACAGGATCTGACTCCGGAGCTGACAGGCGCCATCTGGCTGCTGTCAGGGGAACAGACGGGGTGAAGGCTGGAGCCAGGAAACCAGGTTGGAGATGACTGCTCTGTCCATGCAGGAGATAGTGGTGGCTGGACCCGAGTGGTGGCTGAGGAGGCGATGGATACAGCTGAATTCTAGACAGAGTGTGACAGTAGAGAGAGTGGACAGAGTTTGCTGGTGGGTCACAGGTGGTGAGAATGAAGGTGTCTTGATGGAAGAAAGATTTGTTAACACCAATATTCTTAATTGTGCCTTTGTGGGGTGTCCTGGGAATTCTGCACACTGTGGGGCAATGCATCATGGGACAATGGGAAGGAGGCTTTCTTTCCCCAAGTAGAAGGAAGTGGCTTGGAATGGGGAGGCCGGAAGATTCATGCTCAGGCAGCCATGGAAGGCCAGGGTCTGTAGGAAGCTACTCTGCAGGCTGCTTTGCCTCAGTGCGTAAATAGGAACCTCCCATAGGCTTCTAAGTGCCCCCTCTGGCTCTCCTGGGACTCCTGGGCCAGTGGTCGGCAAACTGCGGCTCTCAAGCCACATGCGGCTCTTTGGCCCCTTGAGTGTGGGTGGCTCTTCCACAAAATACCGACTTCTGCGCATGGGCCACGAAGTTTCAATCGCACTGTACGTGCGCGCCAGCACCTGGTATTTTGTGGAAGAGCCACACTCAAGGGGCCAAAGAGCCACATGTGGCTCGCGAGCCGCAGTTTGCCGACCACTGTCCTAGACCTCCTATGACCCGAACGAACTGCAGGGTGGCAGGCGGTGCAGGGCCTCCAGATCTGCTCCAGGCCAGTGTCCATTATGATCGGCTATGTCGGAAGTTAAAATACTTGGAATATCCAGACTGCCTCCAGGGAGTCATGTGCTCTACTATAAAGAGAACTATGAGGGCACCCACCTGGGCTGAGACCCCCATCGACCAAAATGCCCAGCCAGGTGGAGATTTCCATTGTGTATCTGGACTGAGATGCCCACCTGGGCCAAGAGACCCGTAAAGCCAAGATGTCCAGCCAGGTTGAATTTTCCACAGTGGAGACACCTACTTGGGCCGAGATGCCCACCTGGGCCGAGATGCCCGCGTTGGTCAAGTCTGCCGTAAGTTCAGTGTTCCGTGCAGGTACCGTGGTCTAATCCTCGCACCCTCCCCTTGCAGGAAAGAGCAACAGAAGAACCAGAAGCCGGTCAAGTCCGTGTGGGAGCAGCGGACCAGCGAGATGCGCAAACAGAACCTGCTGGCCAGCCGGGAGGCCCTGTACAACGAGATGGACCCCGACGAGCGCTGGAAAGCTACCTTCGCCCGGCACCTGCGGCCCGATATGAAGACCCACCTGGACCGGCCGCTGGTGGTGGACCCCCAGGAGAACCGCAACAACAACACCAACAAGAGCCGGGCCGCCGAGCCCACGGTAGACCAGCGCCTGGGCCAGCAGCGGGCCGAGGACTTCCTTCGGAAACAGGCGCGC
>NW_006289106.1:551801-554360 GCF_000327345.1 Myotis davidii
GGCGGCGGCAGGCATGGCCCTCCAGCCGCGTACGACATGGACACGCGGAGGGAGGACAAAGAGCGCAGGCACCGGAGGAGGAAGTAAGTAGAAGCCACCTGAGAAATGGTCAGTGACAACATCGTAATAATAACGGTCTGTGTGCCTGGCACTCCTCTGAGCAGCTCAGTCTTCTCAGCCATCCCCTGAGATCGAACCCATTGCCATCACCCCAATTCCCAGAGGGGGGAAGCAGAGGCGCACGACATGGACACGCGGAGGGAGGACAAAGAGCGCAGGCACCGGAGGAGGAAGTAAGTAGAAGCCACCTGAGAAATGGTCAGTGACAACATCGTAATAATAACGGTCTGTGTGCCTGGCACTCCTCTGAGCAGCTCAGTCTTCTCAGCCATCCCCTGAGATCGAACCCATTGCCATCACCCCAATTCCCAGAGGGGGGAAGCAGAGGCGGAGCGACTTGCCCAAGGTCACACGTCTAGTAAGTGCCCTTGAACCCCGGCCATCTCATGCCAGAGGCTGCAGGCAGATCCTCATGCCCTCAGGCATCTCAAGGAAACCACAAAAACTCTCCCTGAGTTACAGGGCTCTTCCTTGTGCTTGCTGTGTGACCTTGGATAAGTGACTTCTCTAGCCGGCCTCAGTTTTCCCAATCTGTAAAATGGCACAGCGAGACCTACAGTGGCACAGTGGGTCATTGCTGGGATTAAATGAGGTGATACATGCACAGGGCTGAAAGTGCAACTGATGCCGTGCTTGGTCCATGTTAGCTGTTACTGAGCCAGCCGTCTTTGTACCTGGCACTATTCCTGGGGGGATTTGAAAAGCCACTCTGGGCCCTCATCACTGAAGGGGGCAGGGGCAGGGCTCAAGGCTTTTGAAAGCATCTCCCAGGCCAGCACTTGACCCAGTCAGAAACAGCCACCTCTTTTTCATGACAGTGTTTTGTGACGCTCCTTAGAAGTTCTATAGGGATTCTACCCCTGGCAGCCCAACAACGTACATGGTGAAACAGACATTGTTCTCTTATTAATTAATGTCCTGTAAGTCTTCTTTGATATCACCATTATGGCATCATATTGATTTTTTTTAATATATTTTATTGATTTTTTACAGAGAGGAAGGGAGAGGGATAGAGAGTTAGAAACATCCATGAGAGAGAAACATCGATCAGCTGCCTCCTGCACAACTCCCACTGCGGATGTGCCCGCAACCAAGGTACATGCCCTTGACTGGAATCGAACCTGGGGCTCTAGCCATTGAGCCAAACCGGTCAGGGCTGTCATATTGATTTTTTAAACTTGCGTTGAAGCAGGTCTGTTACAAGACATACACAGCAGGCCAACGCTTCTCCATATCGGGTGTGTGCACGGATCCCCAAGGATCTGGCTAAAACACAGGTCCTAATTCGGCAGGTTTCAAGTGCAACCTGGAAGTCTGCATTTCCAAAGAGCTCCCAGGCCTGGGGGCCACACTTAAGTAAGAGAGTTTAGAGCAGTGATGGCAAACCTTTTGAGCTCGGCGTGTCAGCATTTTGAAAAACCCTAACTTAACTCTGGTGCCGTGTCACCTATAGAAATGTTTTGATATTTGCAACCATAGTAAAACAAAGACTTATATTTTTGATATTTATTTTATATATTTAAATGCCATTTAACAAAGAAAAATCAACCCAAAAATGAGTTTGCGTGTCACCTCTGACATGCGTGTCATAGGTTCGCCATCACTGGTTTAGAGCAGCGGTTGCCAACCTTTAGGACCTCGGGACCACCAGTGTCCACGGCCCGCTGGTTGGTGACCGCCGGCCTAGAGGACAGAGTGACGTGACTCTGAGGCAGGCAACTGTGTGCAGAGTCACCAGGAAGGTAACAGGCACAAATGCCGGCTGACTGGGTGGTGCGCACAACTTACATCACACAGAGCGCTGCCATCGGGGTGGGGATGTCCCAGACTGAGGGCCTCCAGGCCAGTGTCTGCGACGATTGGCAGCTCAGAGCGAAGCTCCTCAGAGTCTAGCCTTCCCTAATGTGCCCAGTAGGTGCATTCAGGGAAAATGCGACGCATAAAACATGCAGAAATACGTTATGCTCATAGAGAAACACAGGCTAAAACTAAAGGCATCGATCATTGCAAGCAGAGTTTCACCTGTGTGAGGGACATAGGAACGTCGTGAGGAGGCAGCCTGGTTCTTCCCCAGGTGGGACTGCCCTGCACATCGTAAGATTTTTTAAAATATATATTTCTTTATTGATTTCAGAGAGGAAGGGAGAGGGAGAGCGAGATAGAAACATCAATGATGAGAGAATCATTGATCGGCTGCCTCCCTCAGGCCCCTACACTGGGGATGGAGCCCGCAACCCCGGCATGGGCCCTTGGCCCGAATTGAACCTGGGAACCTTCAGTCCGCAGGCCAATGCTCTATCCACTGAGCCAAACCGGCTAGGGCTACATAGTAAGATATTAGTGTATCTGCTTCCCACTTCCTAAATGTCCGCAGCACCCCCCCATTAGTATATCATTAGATCTCCACATATCTCCACCACAGTCCCCTGAAACCATTGT
>NW_006289106.1:554411-574027 GCF_000327345.1 Myotis davidii
TCATTCATTCTTCCTTCAGTGTTTACTAAGTGCCGACTGTAGACCAAGCTGGGGCTGTGGGTTCGGTCGGGTACCTGCAGGGAACGGGCATTTAACATGTACTAACTAACTGGAGAAGGAAGGAAAGTGTCCCAAACCAAAGAACCAGGAGGAGGCCAGTTTGCCGTTTGCCGTTTGGAGGGCGAGGAGAGGCAACAAATTTGAAGGGACAGTGGTGGGTGGGTCAGCAGGGCCTTGAGTCCTCTCGGGGCAATGTAATTGTAGGCGGAATAAAGTATTTAGCACAGGACTGCATAATTAAGGACCAGTGCATCGCTGTTTCTGTTACTATTATTGCTCCCAATATTACTGTAAATATCCTTCGTATTATACCTGCTCCCATTCTTGAAGGAGGCGGAATGACAGGGACAGAATGGCAGCACAGCCTGATGGCAAAAAGGGCCAGGACTCAGGAGCCGGAGGTCACTCCCTGCCCCATCCCTTCCTGGCTGAGTGACCTGCAGTATGTCACCTCCCCTCTCTGGGCCTCTATTTCCCCATCTGCAAGGGGGGATAAGTACAGTACCTACCTCCTAGACATAAGGTTCAAATGAGTTAGTCAGTACATGTAAAATGCTTTAAATACTGCCTGGCTTATAATAAGTGTCCAGTAAATGTTAACTATTATTAGTATGAATATTTTAAGCACTCAGTAGACGTTAACTTTGTTGTTGTTAATCCTTACCCAAGGATATTTTTTCCATTGATTTTTAGAAAGAGTAAAAGAGAGAGAGGGAGGGGGGAAAACAAGGAGGGAGGGAGGAAGGGAAGGAGAAAAGGGGGAGAGAAAGAGAGAGAGAAGCATCAACGTATGAGAGACACACATCGATTGGTTGTCTGCTACACTCACCCAGATGGGGCCGGAGACTGAACCTGCAACCCAGGCTCACAACATTGGCTGGGAATCCAACCTTTGGTGCTCAGGCCGCCACTTCAACCACTGAGCCGCACTGGCCAGGGCTAGATGTTAACTATTTTTATTAGTAGTAGCAAATACTCAATAAGTTTTAGCTATTACTAGTATTTTTAAGAATCACAGACATTAAAAAACAACTTTAGCCCTAGCTGGTTTGGCTCAGTCAGGCCATGGACCGAAGGGTCTTGGGTTCGATTCCGGTCAAGGGCACATAACCTCAGTTTCAGGCTCAATCCCCGGTCCCAGTCCAGGCTCGTGTGGGAGGCAACCAATCCATGTGTCTCTGTTATATAGACGTTCCTCTCTCTCCATCTCTCCCCCGCCTTTCCACTCTCTCTAAAAAAAAATGATTGGAAAAATATCCTCGGGTAATGATTAACAAACAAAAACACTTTAGATCCGTAGTCTTTAGATTGTTCACTCAGACTCTTTGTACAGATGGGGAAGCTGAGGCCTGGAGAGAAAAGGGGGCTTCCCTAAGGGCAACCAGCCAGCAGCAGAAGTATGACAGCCTGGCTCCTTGTATTCCACTGCCGGCCCCATCCCCTCCTCTCTCCCACACACAAATGCCCGGCTGGCCGGCTCACCTCCCAGACCAGGAGGGCTGCTCGCTGCCGTATCAGCAGAGGTGTCCAGCGGCCTGGCCACCAGAGGCGTCACCCGTTCGGCTTGTAAAACGGTTCTAATGCTCGTTGGAAATAAGACGGTATGAAGATCCGGGCACTTTGAGAGAGGTGGAGCCATTCATCTGCTTTAAGAAAAATAAGAATGGCAAAGTTAGAACTTTATTCAAGAATAGAATACAGTGAGATGATGTTTGGGTTCTATATTCCAGCGAAGCCAGTGGCCCTACCTAAGAGGTCTGCCTCCTGCATTTTTCCTCTTGTTTCTTGGGCCTTTTCCCAGATACTGTTCTTCATTCTCCAGATTACTGATCCTATATATGATTGTTTTCTTTCTGTTCCCTCTGCTTCCCCCATCCCATTTCCACTTCACTTCCTCTCCAGTTTCCCCAGTTTTAAATGCCCCCCTCCCCTGAGGATCTCACTGGCTCGCCCCAGTGAAAAGTGTGTGGAAGCACATCCTACTTCACATCATTCAATAGTTTCCGGCCGCAGGTCCCCCACACCAGGCAGCCGAGCCCAGTGGCACCCAGGTGACCAAAGTGAGGATGGAGCTTACCCTGACTCCAGTAAAAACCTGGATCACAGAGCGTCCACCACTACCCCCCGCCCCAGTAGTGAGGAGATTCTGCTAGATCTGACTGAGCACAGGGGACTCTGCCAAGACCTGCGCCCTCACCCACCCCACCCCGAATTAACATCTCAGTTCTTTGCTTCTTAGTTCCACCTGCTCTCATCACTGTGATATCCCACTGCCCAAAAGGAACAAGAAGTGAGATACTGGACTTCTGAGCCTCACAGCTTATCCTGCATGGGGAAGTACCCTGATTCTTACAGCACCCCCGCTGGGCCTTAGCCATTCCCTTCAGCAGCCCCATTCCATGCACCCCAAGTTACCTAGTGCCCCCATTTTCTTCATTGAGTAGCACTGTACCTTAAAATCTCTAGGAGTAGAGCCCAGCTCAGCCCTTTCCCAGCTGGATGACACTGGGCAAATACCTTTGCCTCTCTAGGCCTCAGTTTCCTCATCTCTAAAATGGGCCTGATGCTGATACCTCCTCCAGTGGTGGTTGTTGTGAGGATTAAATACGTTAATACACATGGGTCCTTAGGAGAGTGGGGCACAAGGAAGCAGGGCCATCCTCTGGGTCTGGGGCCTGAGCATGCCCCGGGCACGGCGTCCACAGCCCTCGGCGGAGGGAGGCTGCAGTGATTCGCTGGCAAAGGGACGCGGTGCAGGACAGGCATTATGCAACCAGCTGCCTATTCAGGGCAGATGATGGCAAATCCCCAGGGGGGGCGGGGAAGGGGCCTGACTTCCGAGTTTTCTGCCCCTTTTAGGTTCTCCTTGGAGACATTCAGAAATGAAGGCTCTTGGAGACTGATACTAGGCCGCTGTCAGCTGAGCTTGTTAAAACTCCACGACACACAGAGCCAGCAGAGGCAGCAAGAACAAGACAGCAAGGCCTGCTGGTCCCCTTTCCATCCGAACGGGGCTCGTGGTCCCATGCATGAGGCTGTCCCTCTACCTGCTGTGTTATTTAGACAGCTTCACTGGGTAGTGGCCAAAGCTTCTCTTTGAAAGGATACCTTAGCTCAGCCTGCTTTTTCATAGGGATATCTATTTTAACATATAGATAGATAGATAGATAGATAGATAGATAGATATCAACTATATCTATATCTATGTATATAATCTATATATATAAAAGGCTAATACGATAAGTGCCCATCCAGGTAGTGATGTCACGTAGCAATGCCCAGCTTCCTCTCCCTAGCAACTAGCCTCCTTGCAGTTTCTTCAGCCCAGGAACACAACTTGCTTTATAGCCAGGTGGAAACATTTCACACTGCAACCAATGTCTGTGAAGCATTTTCCCGTGCCTCATCTCGTTTGTTCCTCACAGAAGTCCTGGAGTGGGTCACTGGGCTGGAAAAAGTTTAGCTACATCAGAAAGCAGGTCTAATTAAGCAAGTTTGTTCTATATTTATAAAAGGCTAAGTTGACTCACGCATGTGCAATATATATGAAGCTCTCGCTGGCGCCAATCACATGCATGTGTTTTGATCTGTCATTGTCGATCATGATTTTGGTTGACACTTATATGATAGAGAAAGGGCCAATAGCAGTATTAAAATATTTCTCCTAATTAATTTCCTTCCAATGTGCACGAATTCATGCACTGGGCCACTATATATATAAATGCGGGAATATTCCCAGCCAGGTTTTCATAGACAACTTCTACAAAAGCACCAGCAGTGGGTTGGAATTAGAAACCCATTTGTGGGCTGTGCAAGTTGTTGGAGGAATATTGGTTCTGAATTTCTTTCACTTAACCCACACATTACAGCTGACGCCCACCATCCGGGCGCAGGGTTCTTGTCCCGGGGCTGCTGGCAGTCCTGGGTCCCGCATCCCTTGGCTGTAGATACCTCCCTCCGATCCCTGCCCCGTCTTCACAGGGCCTTCTCTGCGTGCCTTCTCCCCTTCTCTTCTAAGGACACTTGTCATTGGATTTAGGGCCCACCCTAATCCAGGACAATCTCATCTTCGTGATCCTAATTTAATTACATCTGCAAAGACCTTTTTTCCAATTAAGGTCACATTCTCAAGTTACACATGGACATAAGTTGTTATTTTTATTTTATCATTGACAGTATTACAGATGTCTCCCATTTTCTCCCTTCTTTTTCCCCTCCACCCAACTCCCCACCCCACCCCAGGCCTTCACCATCCTATTGTCTGTGTCCATGGGTTATGCATCTATGCATATATGTTCTTTGCTCACTCTCTTCCCCATTCAACCCACTGTAGTCCAGCCTCTAACTCCACCCCAAAATTCACGCCAATCCCATGGGCAAAATACATTCTCCCCATCCCAGTATCCCCAAAAGTCTTAAGCTATTACAGCATCAGCTCCAAAATCCCAGATCTCATCACCTAAGCTGGGAATGAGTGAGGCTCTGAGTATGACCCATTTGGAGCAAAATTCCCCTCCACCTGTGAACCTGGAAACTAGACACAAGTTGTCTGCTTCCAAAATATAAGGTTGAGACAGGCACGGGGTAGACATTCTTAGACCAAAGGGGGGAAATACTCAGGAATAAAGGGTCACTGGTCCCAAGCAAGTTCTAAACCCTCCAGGGCAAATTCCACTGGACGTCAGGGCCCTACAGGGAGGAATCCAGTAGCCCTCAGCTCACTCACATTTGTTCCTCACAGTAACTCTGGTGAGTCTCCCAAGCCCTATTGTGGGTGAGAAACAGGCTGCCTCACCCATGGTTACAGCGCAAACCAGCACCATCTTGACTTTCATCTCCAAGTTATAGGGAAGGTCCTGCTACCACGATTCCCAGTTCAGAGATGAGGGGCCTGAGGCCGAGAGGGGCTAATCAAACTGGAGGGTCATGTAGCTGGTCAGTGGCATCGCTGAGACTCAAACCAGGTCAGTCTGTCTTCTAAGGTGTCGATTCGTGACCTACTCACGCGCCGGAGAAGTGAGAAATTCTCCGGGGCCTGCCTTCTTCCTGTGTGCCCGCAGAAAGACAAATCTAAAAATAAAACACCCTGTCTCTCCTCTGCCCACGGAACACCACCAAGGCCTTTTGCAGGTAAAAATACAAAAACAAAGTGAGGAAGATGGTGCTGGCGCCTTAGCCAGTGGGAGGCCCCCCAGGGAAGCCAGCTTCTTTTATTGTTAAGTGTTGGGTAGATTCGGGCTTCTGGCTGGGGCCTGGGGAGCCAGGCCTGTGCTGTCGGGGGGAACTTCGGTTTCTGCATCTGGTTTTAATGAACAGGGCAACCTGAATGCTGTCTTTTGCCCGCTCTGGTCTCTTGAGTGAGTGTATGTGATGGCGACAGCCCGACAGAACCATTTTCTAGTATGACAGCTTCCCCAGGCCTCTGTTTTCTCATCTGTATAATGGGAGCAGTCATGATTTCAGCCTGACAAGATTGTTCAAGAAGTGAACGAGTTCGGGTAGAACAGGTTGGCCCACACTCTAGGCCAGTGATGGCGAACCTATGAACTCATTTGTTTGGCTGATTTTTCTTTGTTAAATGGCACTTAAATATATAAAATAAATATCAAAAATATAAGTCTTTGTTTTACCATGGTTGCAAATATCAAAAAATTTCTATACGTGACAGGGCGCCAGAGTTAAGTTAGGGTTTTTCAAAATGATGGCACGCCGATCTCAAAAGGTTCACCATCGCTGTTCTATCCACTGAGCCAAACCGGTTAGGGCGAGAAGGATGATTTTTAAAAAGGGAACATCCCGAGAGGAATCTCATCTTGAGACCGACTGAACCGAGCCCCCCACCCCCCCCCCCCCCCGCTGTGGGCTAGGCTCAGGGAGACCTCAGACTGCTTTGTGAGAGAGGTACAGTGTCCGGCGGGGGCAGGAGTATGGACGGGGGAGCCATGTTGTCTGAGCTCTAAGCTGCTCCGCCACCAACTGGCTGTTGTGTGGCCTTGGGCAAGGCCCTCCTGTCCCTGGACCTCGGTTTCCTCGTCTGCAAGATAGAAATAACAGCACTGCCCACTCCCCACGGCTATTCCAGGGATCCGATGAGCTGATGATGTGTGAAATCTGGCACACAGCAAGGACTCAGGAAGTGCAAGCTGTTATGAAATGTGGAAGGCACAGGTTGCAGAATCAAGGGTTGCCTTTAGGAAGAGCCAGAGAAGTCAGTGTGGCTCAGTTGGTTGGAGCATCGAACCATAGACCAGAGGGTGGCAGGTTTGATTCATGGTCAGGGCACATGCCTGGGTTGCAGATTTGATCCCCATTCGGGACGTGTGTGAGAGCAACTGATCCACGTTTCTCTCTCGTCAATGTTTCTCTCTGGAATCAATAAAAATCTATATATATAAAAGCCTAAGCAACCATTAGCACGGAACGATTCGTCAGCCAGTTGCTATGAGAAGGGATGGGGGGAACCACTCGGTGACGGGGCGCTGACGCGGCATCAGCATCGGCATTCATTCCAACCTGGCGACTGTCGCCTCCTCCCCCGACCCCACTGGGGCCTTTGGGAGGCAGCAGACGTGGCCCCTTTCCCAGGGGGGCCAAGGGCCAGCTCCCTCCTCGGGGACCAGCAGCCAACCTCCTGCACCCTGTCCCTCCCACCCGCCGGCCAACCTCCCGCACCCTGTCCCTCGTGCCCTCCCATTCCTCCCCCTTGCTGGCAGGCCCCGATCAGCCTGGCCCCAATCAGCCCTCATCGCTGGGCAGGCCTAGGGACCCCCCCACCCACCCAGTGCACGAATTCGTGCACTGTGCCTCTCCTCTAGTTTAAAATAAAATCAAAAGAGCCAGAGAGAGAAGTCTTGGACTGCAGAGGCCTCTGGAGAGAGGAGTCACTGAGATTATAAGCGACAGAGGTCCTTTGTTTCCGGGGAAACCGACTTGGCCAGGGCCAGGGCCCAGGAACTGGGGGACGATGAGGCCCCTTATCTGAGGATCGAGGGTTCCAAGGAGGTGTGTGAAGGCAAGCGGATCACACTCAGGAGCCAAGCCTCGGGGAGGTGGCTGGGAACCAGGTCCACCTGGATCCATGGGCAGGGCAGGGACCAGCGACGATAGACACACAGTGAGAGGGTCTGGGCCCGGGAGGCGCCAGATGGGCCCCTGGCCTGAGCCGCCCTCACCGGGGCCTTTGCCAAGGTGGGGGCGAGTGTGCCGATGGTAGGACACAGGGACTGCAGGGAGGTTTGGACCTGGAGGACTTCTGGGCCTCAGTGTCCTCATTTGAGAAATGGGGACACCCATTCATCATTCGACAGGAAGTCACCAAACATTTGCCTGGCGCTCGTCTCATTCCCCCACCCCCACCCCCACCTCCCGCTACACCAGCCTCCTGACACTCACCGAGCGCGTCCCCTCTGCACTGGCTGCCCCCGCTGCCTGGATGCCTGGCCCACCACCCATGTATCCATGTGAGAAGTCGTCCCATTCATTTCCCAGCTCTGTTGCCTTGGGCAAGAAACTTAACCTCTCTGATCTTCCATTCTCTCGTCTGTGAAATAGTGCTAGTAATTGTCCCTCTGAGGGCTGAGCATGCGGGTTATTACAAGTCTGTTACTGAAGTGTCTGCTGTTACTATTTCTGTTGTTGTTTTGTCATATGTTTGTGTGCGCATACTGCCTGCTCCTCCCAAGTGGAGTATTGGGAGGGGACATACATACCACAGGCATTTAAGGCCGTGACTCAACCCCACCCCGACAGAGATGGTGTCCCCAGTCCTCCTGGGCGCTCATGGGGCACGAAGGCTGGTCTGGAAGTTTCGGGTTGGGTGGTACAAGCTCCGGCAGAAAGTTCTTTTTCCCTCTGACTTCGCATCCCCAGGAAACAGCCGTTCTGGCGGGGGATGCAGCGCGTGGGAAGGTGGGCAGTTAGTTACACTCACACGGGGACCAAGAACCTCCGTGCCAGGCGCTGGGGAGCTTGGGCAGCGCCTCTCGCTGTCCGAGTCGTACCCTTGAATGATGGCATCTCAGGCAGCATCCAGAAAGGTCCTCTCTGTTATTCTAACTCAGTTCTGGGTTCTTTCTCGTTGGCCTGCCTCTCACAGAGACACCCAGGGCTCCGGGGTCCCCGTGTCGGGCCCCAACCTGTCGACCACCCGGCCGATCCAGCAGGACCTGGGCCGCCAAGACCCGCCGCTGGCCGAGGATCAATGGAATCCATTGATTTTTATTTTTATTTTTTTGACCAGGGTGCCAAGTACATTGGGGAAAGGAAACTTCGGCCACGCCGGCCTGCCCCAGAGCCCAGCCAAGATGGGGAATAGCACCAACCCCGGCCCCACCATGGCCCCGTCGGCCATGGCCGCCAATCCTCAGAACGCCGCCAGCCGCCAGATGCCCAACAACCCGGGAAACCCGTCCAACCCCGGCCCCCCCAAAACCCCCGAGAACAGCCTTATTGTCACCAACCCCAGCAGCACCCAGACCAACTCAGCTAAGACTGCCAGGAAACCCGACCACACCGCGGTGGACATCCCCCCGGCCTGCCCGCCCCTCAACCACACCGTCGTCCAAGGTGAGACGCCACCCTCCACTGTCACTGGTGGCGACCAGTGTCCCTGGGCCCAGTCCCTAGAGGCTCAGCTGTGTGACCCTAGACAAGGATCCCACCTCCCTGGCCTCAGTTTCTTCCTCTGGAAAATGGGTATCTATGTAGTTTCTGCCCCGCAGGGCTGCTGGGAGCATTAAATGAGATAATATGCACAGAGTGGCTGGCCCGCAGATGCTCAGTAGGGTTCATGATATTTCCTGCATCCCGAATCCCCACAAGAGAGCCAGGAACCCACCGTATTTGAGGAGCAATGGATTCTTCTGCTGGAAATTTGGAAAAGTCGCGCGATTCTCTAAGCCAGCGCTTTCCAAAAGAAAGGTGACACAGACCACATATGTAATTGTATTTTTTTTAATATGTCTTTATTGATTTCCACAAGGAAGAGGGATGAAGAGAGAGAAATACAAACATCAATGATGAGAAAGAATCATTGATCGACTGCCTCCTGCTTGCCCCTTATTGTGGATCGAGCCTGTAACCCCTGCATGTGCCCTTGACCGGGAATCGAACCGCGATCTCCTGGTTCCTGGGTCAATGCTCAACCACGGAGCCATGCGGGCCGGGCCGGGCCGGGCAAAGGTCTGAATCTCTGGGCAGCGGCTTCGTCGTCTGTCAGAGGGGAGCCCGTCGCCGGAATTGGAGAATGAGGAGAAGAGATGGCATGTGGCAGGAAGGAAATGAATGAAAAATATAGAGGAAATACAAGTAGGCAAAATAAACTAAGTTATATTTAACCCAAAATGTTTATTATGTCCAAAATGTTACCATTTCAACATAAAATCAATATTTTAAAAATTATTAACAAGCTACTTGACATTCTCTTTCTCACATTCAGACTTCGACACCTGTGTGTCTTGTGCTCACAGCACTTCACCGTTGGGACCAGTACGTTTCCATGTTGGACAGTGCAGGTCTAGGCTCTGGAGGGACTGGTAGTTCTTACCCCTCGCTCCATCCCCCATTTAAGATTGGGACTTTAAAAGCACTAGGAATTTGGAGATGACCCAGTGAGCTTATTACTTTCCAAGATGATAATAGTAGCCCAACTCTTCTAGTGTCAGTTCTGTGCAAGAGAGTCCCTGAGTTTGTCCTGTAAATGCTCAGCACAGTCCTACACGGTGGGTCTTGTCATTGTGTCCATTTTACAGATGGAAAAACTGAGGCTCAGAGAGGCTCAGCCTGCCCATGGACATAGAGTGAGGTGAAACCACAGAATCAATGTTGGGAGGGTGGTAGCACCTGGCCCTGGTCAAGACGGGTGTGTTAATGGGGAGAAACCCTGTATTTTGATGGTGGGTGAGCTCAGTATCCTCACCTGTAAAGTCGGGATATTTGGACCTACCCTGCCTGCCTTCAAGTGACAGTATGAAGGTCATCATGAGATGGGGACAGGTCTGTGTTAATATCCTGTGAGGGTCCCAGCAGACTCAAGGCTGTAGAGTAGTTGAGAGCGACGCTCTGGGGCCAGGCTGCCCAGGTTCAAATCCCAGCTCTGCCAAGTCCCAGCTGTGTGACCTTAGGCAAGTCACTTCACCTCTCTGTGCCTCAAGTTTTCTCCTCTGTGAAATGGGGATCATAAAGCACCAACCTCATAGGGTTATGTGAGGACCAAACGACATAATATGGTGCCTGGCACATGGTATCCGTGTCAGCAGCTTACTGCCTGCTCTGGGGAGTGAACAGGAGCCCAGAGGCTTGTGGGAAATTGTGGCAGGAGCCCTGTGTTGGATCTTGTCCCAACAGTGAACAAAAACGCCAATCCAGACCCACTGCCAAAAAAGGAGGAAGAGAAGAAGGAGGAGGAGGAAGACCCCGGGGAAGACGGCCCCAAGCCCATGCCCCCCTACAGCTCCATGTTTATCCTCTCCACGACCAACCCGTGAGTACGACCTGCAGCTGGGACCGCGCACGTCGGGCCCGAGAGCAGACCAGACGGGGTGATGGGGGAGAGGGACCTCCAAGACCGAACGGGACCATGGAGCACATTTTTCAGTGACACCCTTTTCTTGAGTCACATAAGACAGAAGTTTGTCATAAAGCACCGCTTTCACTGGGAAAGACCCACTCCTGCCATCGGCGGGAAATCATGGTCGTGAGCATCCGCGTCTGCTCTGTCTGTAAAGAGGGTGCCTCTCAGACACGGCCCCGTGCCTCACACTCCTGACCCCGGCTCCTCGCGGGTTGACATTGTGGGCGGGTGTTCTCTGCCCCAGCTCCCTGGCCCTCGACTCGGGCATCCTCATGGAGGATGGGTTACCCAGGAGAGAAGTCCGTCGCACGCCTGTCATGGGGTTCAGCATCATGTTAGGATTACGTGCTTCCAAAGGGTATTTCTTGAAACTCTGGTCCCTCAACATGCTCTGGACAAAGCAAACTCGTGTCCCATAAGCTGGGGTGGGGCTGGGGGGAGACCGCTTTCTGTGACCTGCCTCTTTGGGTGGGATTCACCCTGTCCGTTCACTTTCTCATTTAGCTGGCATCACCTGTTTTACTGGAGAAATACTTACGTGACCCTTACTTTGTGCCTGGCGTGGTTCTGAGTGCTTTACAATTTTATTTTATTTTTAATTCTCCTAATAACCCTGTGGGATTGGTCCTGCCCTTAGTCCTATTGGACAGATGAAGAAACTGAGGCCGGGAGAAGGGAAGTCACCTGCCCAGAGTCAGACAGGAAGCAGCTGGGCGAGCCCAGGCAAGGCTGACTCCGGCACCCTGTTCTCAACCCCTCATTCCCGCTGCCGTGCATACAGCCCGTGTTTATTATTTTTAGCTCCACTTAAAAAGTTTAGTTCTTAAGTATTATTCCATTAGCATATTAAAGGCTCTAATGAGGCTTGGGATTCATAATTTAAGTAACTTTTTGGAGCCCCTACCACTAACTCTTTGATTCCCACCTTCTTGTGAGTTAGGCCCAATTGTACGGCCACGTCACCAATGAGAGCACAGAGGGCCGGAGTAACTTGCTATGGTCACTCAACTCTTTTTTTTCTTTTTTTAAGAAATCTACTTAACCCAGAGTTCCCCGGTTTTATTTAACCACAGGACATTTTCTGCGTGAAAAACCTTTTCATCTCCTACAAAATCAAGGACAATGTAGCCTGGGATTCAGTTGTTCCAAGAGGGTTGTTTGGAAGTAATAAAAACCTACATACAGGGCACGTGAAGATCCTCCCTAGCTGAGGGCCCCCTGCCTTCTTGGGGCATTAGGATCCTTGTACACCCCCAGATGTAGGAGCTGGATAGTTTGTTGGCTATGGGACTTGGGGACTGAGGGATCTCGGGGAGCGTTTGGTGGCAGAAGGAGGTGACAGAAGGGAAGGGCTGCAAGCCCACGGTCTGAGTGGACCTCTCCACGCCCCTCTGCCCCCACAGCCTTCGCCGCCTGTGCCATTACATCCTGAACCTGCGCTACTTTGAGATGTGCATCCTCATGGTCATCGCCATGAGCAGCATCGCCCTGGCGGCCGAGGACCCCGTGCAGCCCAACGCGCCGCGGAACAACGTGAGTCCTACCCCGCACCCCCTTCCCAGCCCGGCTCCTCGGTCTCGGGCCACTTTCTCCTGCATCCAAAGGCTCACAGCCAGGGTGGACGGCGTGCTGGTTGGGAGGGGAAGCTCCGGTTCTTTGGGGCTGCTCTGGGGAGCAGGGTCCTGGAGGAGGCAGTGGCTCTGTGCACCCGGTGAAGAAGCGATGGCCCAGGGTGGCTAGGGCTGCAAATGGCTAGAGTTCCCGGGGGAGGGCGGGGGGTGGGAGGGGGCGCCGGGAGGCTGAGAGAATGTGGAGTTGTGCTTTCTCTGTGTGGAATGTGGGGGGTGGGGGGGGTACTCAGGCAGGGGGTGCTCCAGAAGCAATCCCCTAGGCAGCCAGGTCTCACCAAGCAGACTTCCATTTGACATGAAGTTTTGAAAGAGGATATTTTCACTCAGAAACACAGCCTAAACTTTTAGCCTGGTGTGTGTGTGTGTGTGTGTGTGTGTCCGAGAATATTTTTCCACTGATTTTTAGGGAGAGTGAAAGAGAAAGACAGAGAGAAACATCGATGTGAGAGAAACACATTGATCGGTTGCCTCCTGCACGAGCCCTGACCAGGGCCCGGGCCAGAGAGGAGCCTGCAACCAAGTACATGCCCTTGACCAGACTCAAACCCGGGACTCTTTAGTCTCCAGGCCAGCACTCTATCCACTGAGCTCTATCCTCAGGCTAGGGCAACTTTTAGCCTTTTTGGAGAACTAAAAAGCTCTCTCTGGCCAGTCCTGAGTCTGCGAACAGCCCCTGTTAATTGAGCACTTGCTGTGTTCCAGGCATCACCCGGGGCGTTGGACATACCAGCCCGCCCGGTATCCTCATTGGATAGGTAGCTGGGGAAACGAACACTCAGTGAGGTTAGGTGACTGGTCCGGGGTCACAGAGCAGAATTCCAACGTGACCTCCCCTGGAGGCCAACCTGCTGTGTGTGTTCAGCTGCCTCCCCTCACTGAGCCCCTGCTCTGCGTCTGGCCCCCGGCCGCCTGCCAATGGGGAGCGAGTGTGTGCCGGTGGTTGAGAGGGGAAACAGAGGTAGGCAGGCAAGGGTGTGGCCAAGGCTGGGCTGGCAGCGCTGCCTCCTCCCCAGCTCCTGTCCCACGGCTCCCCCTGCCCAGCACAGAGGTACATTTCCCACTGGGAGTGAGGCCCTCATCCTCGCTAAGTAGGTTAGGAGCCTGGCGAGGCCGGAAGGCCCCATAAATCAAGGCCTCCTGTTGGCAGCTCACCTTGCACTTTCCCTTCTTTTGCAGGCGGGGCAGGCCTCCTGGGGACCCTACTGCAGGGCCGGGGTTGGGGAGCAAAATGGGAGGAAATAATTAGAACACGGCTCCCGGAGGAAACCAGCTCCAGCAGCAGGGCTGAAGCCACACTTGGTTATCTGCCCAGCTCCCCCGGGGCCTCAGGGGCCCAGGCCACAGGAGGGGCCTCCAGAGGGCTCAGCAAAGGCCCTGCCTACTCCAGGAGACCAGAGAAAGGGAAGGGGCCTGGAGAGGGCCGCAGCTCCCAGCACTGTGGGAACCCAGGCAGGGCTCCAACCAGCCCCCAAGGGGTTGCAAAGGGTCTGTTCCCCACTCCATCTCACAGTTGAAACTTCTCCCCTCAAAGCCCTCCTCCCCTCGTCAAGAACACGGTGCCGTCTGATGCCCAGGGACCCCTCCCAGGGTTCTTCCTATTAGCCCAACCAGAACAGGCCTCAGAAAAGTGTGTAGAACATGTGGGATCCATTTAGCAAGGACTTTAAAGTGCACCACACCCATGTAACCACCACCCGGGACAGGAAGTAGAACAGAACCGCCCCTAACCTCTGGTGCCAACTCGATCACCAACTCCATCACCCCTCTTCTTCCCTCTGGAGGGGCATTCAAATCAGGGACACCATGCGGAGACATGTTTGATTCTCATGACTTGGGGCGCATTGGGGGTGCTACTGACATCTAGAGGTGGAGGCCTGGGGCGCTGCTCATTGCCCTACAGTGCCCAGGGCAGCTCCCTAGGACCTAGGCCAGTGATGGCGAACCTTTTGAGCTCGGCGTGTCAGCATTTTGAAAAACCCTAACTTAACTCTGGTGCCGTGTCACATATAGAAATTTTTTGATATTTGCAACCACAGTAAAACAAAGACTTATATTTTTGATATTTATTTTATATATTTAAATGCCATTTTAACAAAGAAAAATCAACCCAAAAAATGAGTTCGCGTGTCACCGCAGACACACATGTCACAGGTTCGCCATCACTGGCCTAGGCGAATGCTCCCAGCCCAGACGTTGGCCGTGTCGACCCTGGAAAGCCCTGCCCTGGAGGTCACCATGGCCCCGCCTCTGGAAGGCGCGTTTCTTAGCCTCTCTGATTTTCCCACCCGCACATGTGTCCTTAGACGCTAGAATTCCTTTTTGCCCGTTTCTGACGCTAAACAGGCGGAGTCATGCTATGCCTTGGTCCTGTCACCCAGCGCGGCGTCTGCTGTGAGATGGTAGCGGCAGCCATGCTGTTTCATGGCTGTCTAATATTCCACCGTGTGGAGTGACTCGCTTGTTCATCTTCCTGTGGATGAGCGTTTGGAGTGTCTCCACTTCAGAATCCCCACACTCCCCACACCTGGGCATGTCCTTCCCCGGGGTGTAAGGCCGGTGTTTGGATCATAGAATTTGCACTGGTTGGGCTCACCAGATGTGACCAGATGTCTACTGGATGACGATATGATGGTTGTACTGGCAGCGTAGGGGGTCCTCCTGCTCCCTGGTCTTGTCAACACTTGATGCTGGAGGCTCTCTCATTTGGCCGACCTGTTGGGTGTGGAATGGAATCCCACGGGGACTTCGCTTTACATTACTCCTGTGATAAATGAAACTGAGAACCTTTTTGGATAAGATTGAGCCATAGAAAGTTGTCATTTATGTAGGTCAAAAGGATCTAAATATTAGATATAGTTGAATCTGACTTACTGGACTGTTGATTTCTTCTTATCCAACTTCCTCAGCTCTCCAGAATCGATTCACCTGACCATCTGGCCTGCTCTTCCCCCAGTCCTTTCCTGCTTTCCTCCCTTCCTTCCATTCATTGTTTCACTTAGTTGCCATTTAATGAGCAACTATTATGTGCCAGGCACAGATCAAGGCTTGACAGTACAAGATGGTCTCTGCCTTGCCAGAGCTCACAGAGCGTCAGGCCTGTGGCCATGCTGTGCCCTCTGCTTGTCGAGACTGAAATGCTCTCCCTCCACCATCCCCTCTGCCTTCCCAGTTCCTTCCAGCCCTTTCTGCCTGCCGCCCACTCCAGGAAGTCAGTGCCTGGCCACGCTGGTCCCTGATGGCCCCTCAAAAGCCACACATAATGAGAATGGGAACTGTGACCACACAGATCACAGAGGCCAGCTCCCGCAGGACCCAGTGCAGCTGCAGCCATTCACGCCTTCATTCAGCAAACACTTCTTGAGGACCAACTGTGTGCCTGGCCCTGTATTGGGAGTTGGAAATGCCACGGGGACAAACATTCCTGTCCTCAAGGGGCTAACATTGTTGTGGGGAACATGGACAGTGAGATTATCAATAACTGAAACAAGGGGTTTGTCAAGTAGTGATGTGTGTGTGTGTGTGTGTGTGTGTGTGTGTTTAGTGTGGGGTGGGGGGTGGAGGAGAGACTAGGTAAGGACCATCACAAGTACCAGGAAGGGGCATTTTAAACAGACGGTCAGAAAGGGCACCGAGAAAGTGATACATGAACCAAGCCACAACAGAGAAGAGAGAGGGATCAGGTGGGACATGGGGGAGAGCGTTTCAGACAGAGGGAACAGCCTGTGCAAAGGCCCTGAGGTGAGGACATCCAAGGTGGCAGGACCCATGCAAGTGAGGGGGAGAGTGAGAGAAGGTGAGGGAAGGGGGGTGACTAGGCAGATCGTGCAGGGGTTTGGGGACTATGGGGTGGACTTCAGTTCCTACCTGGAGTGAGGTCGGAGCCACGGAGGATTCTGAGCGGAGAAGGTCCTGACCTGACTCCGGTGCTCGCCGTCGCCCTCTGGTGGCGGTCCTCTGTAATTATCAGCCCTTCAACAAGAATCGGACAAGTTCCCCCTGCGCTTAACTGTGCCTACACGGTCACAGTCCTCACAACAGCGTCACATCAGAGACGTGCTGACATGTGGCCTGAAGGGGACCCAGGCTACAGGACATTGTTCGTCCAGGCAGACCCCACCTGGCCTGGGCAGATTAAAAAGGTGCCCTTCCCATTGGCCAGCAAACCAGCCTAACAGAGGGATTTTGTTAGGACTTTGCTGCCATCTGCTGGACCGTTTCTTCCACAACATACGAATCTACACTGTGAGGCGAGGTGGGAGGGGCCCCTGTGCTGTGCACGCCCTGCCCAGCTGCACGGGGCACCTGGGTTGCTCCTCTGGGTGGAGACTTTTCTCCTTGGGGACAAGCCATGACCCACTGCCCCCTGCTTTCATCCCCTGCAGGTGCTGCGATATTTTGACTACGTTTTCACAGGCGTCTTTACCTTTGAGATGGTGATCAAGGTGAGTGCCAGGGGATTCTGCTCCCTCGAGAATAGCCCCCTGGCACAGGCGGGGGTCAGAAACGCCTGTGTGTTTGAGGAGCAGCAAGGCCGGTGTGATTGGAAAGACTGAACGAGTGGAGGAGAGAAAACCAGGGCAGGGCGGTGACAGGGGCAGGTCATGCCGGGGTTTGGGGGCCACAGGGGGGCCTTTGGCGTTTACCCCAAGTGAGTGGGAGCCCTAGAGGGTTCAGAGCAGAGGGTCGTGACTGGACTGGGGGTGCTCACAGGCGCCCTCTGCTGTCTGTGGGAAGGACAGGCTTGGAGGGAACGTAAAGGGTGGATGGGAGCCATAGAGGGTTCAGAGCAGAGGAGGGAGGGTGGGTGGGAGCCAAGAGAACTAGGAACAGATGATGGTGCCGGCCCAGACAGTGATGATGGGGGCCAGGTAAGGGTGGAAGCAGATAAGGTGACAGGACATGGGCAGATTTTTGGGATCCAATGTGGGGTGGAAAACAAAGAGGAGTCCACGGGGACCCCGAGGTTTGGGCCTAAGGATCAGCAAGTGAACGCTACCTTTCATGAGGGGCCAGCTCCCATGGGTGGGGGCTTCTCACTCCTCCCCGAGGTCCTCTGGCCTCTGCCCCATCCGTCCAGGAGGAAGTGATCCCACTGGCAGCCACGCCCCTGGAAGGGGGTGAGCGGCCTGAGCCCTGTCTCTTCTGCCCCCGTAGATGATTGACCTGGGGCTCGTCCTGCACCAGGGTGCCTACTTCCGCGACCTCTGGAACATTCTTGACTTCATAGTGGTCAGTGGGGCCCTGGTGGCCTTTGCCTTCACGTAAGTCTCTTCTCGGGGCCTCCACCTGCCTCTTGGGTCCCCTCCCCCGGCCTGGGGCCACCCGTTAGGTCAGAGGACGTGGTCTCATGGTGTAGAGATGGGGATCGCGGGCTCTGGGTCGTGGGAGGCATCGCATGCCACTGGGAAGAGCTGCGGTTGGCTTTTGCATGACGCCCACCGTGGAGGAAGAAGAAGGGACCCCCCTGCACACCTTCTGCCTCCTCAGTCACGGCCCCTCGCTCTGCTGCTTTCCGTAGACTAGCCCTGCCAGGACATCTCATCTTCCTTCTGCTCCATGTCTCTGTGGGGAGCCCCTAAACAACAACCAGGAAACAGATGTGCATGAGCGTTCGGACCCCACCCCGTTCCCTATGTGGGAACGCCCCCATAGCTGTAGACTTGGTGACTCCCCTGTGTGTCTTTCGCTTCTCCTGGTGACCCTGGGGTGCGTGGCCTAGTTAAAGGGCCATGCTTCATCGGGCAGCTCCAAGACAGCACCCCGGGCTGAGCCGCCACCAGCTCCCAGGCCAGTGATGGCGAACCTTTTGAGCTCGGCGTGTCGGCATTTTGAAAAACCCTAACTTAACTCTGGTGCCGTGTCACATATAGACATTTTTTGATATTTGCAACCATAGTAAAACAAAGACTTATATTTTTGATATTTATTTTATATATTTAATTGCCATTTAACAAAGAAAAATCAACCCAAAAAATGAGTTTGCATGTCACCTCAGACATGCGTGTCATAGGTTCGCCATCACCGTCCTAGGTCCCTGGCGGCAGTCTTAGCAGCACATTCCTCAGGGTGTAGGCGATGGGTCGGGGTGAAAAGGCCTGACCAGCCCCTCATCCAGAAGCAAGTCTTCTTGGGATCCCTGCCTGTGCCCCTCACAGCGGATCGTGCCCAGCAGGCGAGGCTGGGGGACCTGCCTCCCCCACAGGGACCAATCGGGGGCTGCCTCTGTGCCCCACCTTCTGGCTCCCTGCCCAGCAGATCTGCAGGGGGCTCTCGAATGGCGCCCTGAACAGACTGCGGGCGTGGTTTGTCGTGAGGGCGCATGGCCGATCTAAGGACCGCAGTGCCCGTTCCCAGGTCTCCCCGGGGAATGAGGACGGTCACGCGGTGTCGGGGGCCCCTGAGCTGCGGTGGGTGTACCGTGAGGGCCAGGAGGCGGATTACGCTTCTGACTCGGGCCAGGCCTCCCATCCCCTTTTTTCTTTTTTTTCTACTTTCTCCTCATCTTCCTATCTCTGCTCTTCATTTCCACCCTTGTTCCTTTCTTTCCTCTTTCTTTCTCTCCCTCCTCACCTCCCTCCTTCTCTCTGTTCCTCTTTTTTAAGTAATTCTTTGAGTATTAGAGCAGTGAAGATTATTTTAAAAATCAAGAAGTTTGGCCACACTATTAAGATGTTCTGTAGGTAATGATAATAACGGTGGTGGTGATGATGATGACGATGAGAAGGTAAAATGCACGGCAAATGGGGGAATTAGCCCAAATAAGACACGTCGATGGCCTTAATATACAAAAAGCAATTGCAAATCAATAAGAAACACTGGCCCTTGATAGATAAATGGGCAAAAGATTCAAACGGAAATTAATACAAATCAGATATAATTTGTTTCCCATCAAAGGGGGGATTTTTAAAGATAATACACAGGCTATGTGAGAGTGTGATGAAATACACCCTCCCTCCCTCCATCAGCTCCTTTGAGGGTCAGGCAGGCACCTTGGTGGGCCCTGAAAACGTTTAAATTCTGAAGAGCCAAACATTTGACTGCCCTCAACCTGGAGTGAATCCTTCTCAAATCCCCTTCCCTCCCTTGCTCCTGTTTCTCTCTTTCTTCTTCTTTCTCCTCCCCCTTTTTCTCCCTCTGGCTCCCTCTCTTGCTTCCTCTCTCCTCTCTGTTTCTCTCTCTCTCTCTCTCTCTCTGTCTCTCTCTCTCTCTCTCTAATACAGTTCCTCATTCCATTCTTCCTCCAGTCCTTCCATTTGCTATCTTTTTTCTCTGTTTATTACTCTCTCAATCTCTCTCCCCCGCTCCTCCGTCCATCCCTCCTCCCTCTCCTTCTCCCCCCACCCCATCTCCCTTCC
>NW_006289106.1:574133-575569 GCF_000327345.1 Myotis davidii
GAAGGCAAGGCAGACTCTCCACCATGTGCTCCGGCCTCCGGAGACCCCGCCCCCTCCTTGCCCTGACGGGGAAGTGGTCTTTATGACAGGGGCCGGCCGCTCAGGCGGACACCCGTCCCCCCTCCTCAAGCCCTCCAGCATGTCCTCTGCCCCGCAGCTCTAGGGTCCATTTGGTGGCAGGAAGTCGGGGGCCCTGTCAGTCACACTCATCTGTTCACACACAGCCCTGGGTTGCCAGCTGTGCCCTGGGTAGTGGGTTTTGCCCTCCGTGGCCACCTCTGGGTGTGGCATAGCAGAAGTGATGTCTGTTCAACTCACCCTGGCACTTCCTCCCTGACCGCTGGTGAAGCTGATGTGTCCACCTCTGTCCCTGAACTTGACCCTCACAGTTTGGGGACGGTGAGACCCTCAAAGGGCCCAGAAACGAACCTTTCGGCCATAAAGCTTGTGCCGTGACGGACTGTAGTTTGCAATATGCTGTTTCTGGGCTCCCTGGACCCAGAAAGAGGCTCCTTTCTAAGCCAACCTCTTCTGCAGAAACCAAGTTATTTTTCCACCAAAAATCAATCAGCGGATGGTTCTTTGTGCTGCAAAGGAATCTGCCACAGGGCGCGGGGGTTTTCTTATTGTTTGCGTTTTCTTTCCCAATGTAGCCATACGAAGGCATTCTAAATGAGCCTGTAGACATGGGCAACATATTTATAGAATCAACCTGCTAGCTTATGTCCTTGAAAATACCTATTCAATTTTTTTTTTAATCCCTCCGCAAGGAAAGGGTCCGGACAGAGACCGGAGGCCATCCTGTGAGCCTCGGTGGGCTCGTCGCTATCACAAGAACTGGGGGGTGCAAGATTTTGCCAGGGGGATCCTGACAAATGCCAGGGACTCTCATGGGGTATTGGGAGGGCTGACAGTTACAGAAGCGCCTGTTCGCGACGGGCGTAGGGACGGGAGAGCTAACCCTGAGACCCCGACCCAGACACGCCCTCCCAGGAATCCATCTGGTGCTGCCACTCCTCCACATCAGGGCTGCAGGCCCGGCACAGCGGTCCAAGCACCTTGATCAAGCCACTCCTGCATGCCCACGGGACCAGGTTGCCCGAAAGCTAGTGAAGGAGCCCTCAAGCTGCTCCTTTTCACCCCAGAAAAGCTTTAGAATCCTCCCACTGGCTGCAGGTATCTGACATTTCTGGCCCAAGAAGGTCTGTTGCTCTACGAGGACTTAGTTTACTGTCTTTCTTCTTACCAGATAGATGCCCTTCTGGCGGGGTAGAGTCTGCTCTGAGGCCCTCAGCCCGAGTACACAGCCCCGGAGTCCTTTGCTTCTTTTCTTTCTGGTCCTTTAACTTGCTTTCTTAGTCCCGTGTGCCTCTCCCCTCAGAGACAAGGCTGAGGCCTGCCCTCCCCCCCCACCTCTACCCCCTTCACTAAGAAAA
>NW_006289106.1:575780-580927 GCF_000327345.1 Myotis davidii
CTCCCTGCTCCACCCACTGACCGTGTGCCATGTCCATGTGACCACATTAACGCGCCATCTCATGAGCAATCACGCCTAATATCATGCTCCGTGCCCATGCATCGAGGCGGGCAACTGACATTTCTCAGCAGCTGGCAGATCACGATCCTGCCCTCACTGCCAAGAGTCCATCTGGTGCTGCCACTCCTGCCTCGGGGCAGCCCAGCACAACTGGTGGAGCGCCTTGATCAAGCCGCTCCTGCATGCCGGGGGCTGAACTGCCAGGAAACCAAAGAAGGAGCCCTCAGGCTGCCACTTTTTTGATGCCCATTCTCAAAACAGGCCCCCTCCCCCTTGAAGGCGTTATTTTTTTCTTGCGTGTGATGAAACAGAAGATTAGAGTACAAGACGTACACACCTGGGTTTAAATCTCAGTCTGCGCTCCCCACCTAGATGACCTGGGGCAAGTCACTCTCCCTCCCTGGGCCTCGGCTTCCTCATCTGGAAAACGGGCATGAAGCTATCATCTTCCTGCAGGGAGATGCAGAGACAGTTAGACGGGTCACATGTTGCACGCACAGTCAGCATATTTAGTAAAAATCACTGCCAACGATTGACTCCTTCCTAATCTATAAAGGAGAGTCTACACACTTCTGTGTGCACAGCAACTCCTGGACACTTTGAGGTTTGAGGACCACTGAGCTCATGGGACAGGGTTGGGGGAGAAGCAACCCAATGGGAGCATTTGTAGGCATTTAAGCCTTATTTTTTTTAATAGCACTCACTTCCTAAGGGATTATGGGTGGCACATTCTCTAGAGCACTGATTCTCAACCTTCCTAATGCCGTGACTCTTTAATACAGTTCCTCATGTTGTGGTGACCTCCAACCATACAGTTATTTTCGTTGCTACTTCATAACTGTAATGTTGCTACTGTTATGAATCGTAATGTAAATATCTGATATGCAGGATGTATTTTTATTGTTCGTGACCCATGTTGAGAACCATGGCTCTAGAGGATCTGCTTGGCAGTGGGGTGCCCCCCCCCCCCGTTCTGCTGGCGGCCGAGTTTTTCTCAGGCGGCTCTGCAGTCCTGGAGGGAGGGCTGCAGGAGGCCGGGGGCTCAACTCCAGGCCCCCGTTTTCTCAGAGGACTCGGAGTTGCCCTTCATGCCACCCCGTGACGTAGGGGATAAAGCCGGAGCGTAGCTCCTGCCCGCTGAGCACCAGGGTCCCCGATGCCTGTTTTACAGACGAGGATGCTAATGAGAGCAGAGCTGGGATCTAAACCCAGGACCCCCAGCTCCAAGGCGCGGGACCTCGACGGCGTTCCGAGGCCTCCCGGCGCCAGCACCTCTGGAGAAAGGCTGTTTCTCCAGCTCTTGGCAGTGACCTTCAGTGGCAGGCTCGCCTCTGGTCATCAGTGACCCCCTGGCTGCCCTGCTACTTGGGAATTTGGCTTCTTGGTGTCCTTGGGCGGTGCCAGGGGCCTGCCGAGCGCAGGGGGCCGCGCGGGGGGCTCCCTGATGGAAGGATGGACATCAGCCGGAGCCGCGGGCCTGAGGCTGCCCTCTGGTGTCGGGCGGGGCAGGGGGTTCTCAGGCGTGTGTGCGTGTTTGTGCGTGTTCTGTGTTCTCTCTTCTGAGGCCGCTTACGATCTGTCTCTCCCTCCGACGCCACCTCTCCAGGAGCAGTACACGGTAAAGTCTCTCTCTCTCTCTATCTCTCTCTCTCTCTCTCTCTCTCTCTCTCTCTCTCTCTCCCTCTCTCCCTCTCTCTCATCTGCCTCTCGTTCGCCATGCTCTGGTGCAGCCGTGTTGGTTCTGGGCCTGTTCCCAGGGCCTGTGTCCGTGCTGCTGTCCTGTCGCTTGCAGTGACCAGAGACCCCCTCAGCCTGCTCCCCGGAGAGGAGGAGCCCTGAGGGTCTTGGCCGCTGCCTCCCACCATGACCACCGTTGGCCCAGTTGTGGGTGGAGAACAGGAGGGGGGGGACCTCCTGGGGTCTGGTTGCGATACGGCCTTTGGCCTGGGTGGTAGTTACCCGAGGACTGAGAGTGTCCAACTCCCCGGTGAGAAGGGGCAACAGGCCAAACAGCTGGACTTGGGCTCTGAGAGGAGAAAGCCCCTCCCCCCAGGTGTGTCCACACGCCCAGCAAAGTGGCTCCAAAACCGGGTCGTCTTCTGTAAGAACGCCTTGATCAGCCTGCCCCAGAGCCCAGCTGCCAGGGACACGCTACTCAGCACCTGAGTCACAGGACGGCTTCTCAGCCTCACCCGGGGGCGGGGTGTCTCCTGGAAGAGGGGCCCCCACAAGGGCCATGGAGTCACTTTCAGATGAGCAGATGCACTCCAGGAAGCGTGTCCCCCATGTCAACCATTCACACACTATAGGGGCACAGCCTTGAGGCAATAATGGTGACTTTGGTTTAAGAGAGAAAACACATGGTCCGGCCGATGTGGCTTAGTAGTTGAGTGTGGACCCGTGAACCAGGAGGTCACTGGTTTGACTCCATCAAGGATACATGCCCAGGTGACGGGTGCGATCCCCAGTAGGGGGCGTGCAGGAGGCAGCTGATCAGTGATTCTCATCATTGATGTTTCTGTCTCTCTCTCCCTCTCCCTTCTTCTCTGTAAAATCAATAAAAAAAAAAAAAGTTTTAAAAAGAGAGAGAGAAACACATGTTCAGGCTGCTGAATCCTGGGGCATAAGACATGTCCAGTTCTCTTTATTCCCTGAAAAAGGAGAGAGGGAGCTCTAAAAACGCAAATGGTGTGAGGAATGACGCTCTTGGACCTGGATACTCAGACACACCGTGGTGGGGTCTGTGGGAAAGCTCTGTGATAGGAAGATGGTTGCTAGGAGACTGACACCCCATCCCAAAGAACTCTGATCTGAATCCACATGTGTCCCGAAACCACAGGCCAGATGTATGCTGGGCGCTGAGACAAAAAACAAGACTACAGGGGAAATGAACACAGAGAAGAATAAATCGCAGCTTAAGCCTTTGAGAAATGTCCGTCTAAAGCCAAAAGCAGAGACAGAAAGATGGTTCTGAAACAGCACTGGGGTCGGGCAAACCCAGAGGCAGCCGGGAGCCGGGGGCCAGGGAGGGGGGTTTGACCCTGACCTTCAGGGCTTCGTGGTCCTGTGGCTGGAGAAGTGCAGGGAGGGCATTCCCAGCAGCGGGAACAGCATGTGCAAAAGCTGACAGAGGCGAGCGTGTGGCAGGGGGTGGGAAGTGCAGCATTGGGAATGCAAAGGTTAAGGTAAGTTGGACGAGATTTCAAAGAGCCTTGAACGCCACACTTCTCAGAATTCAGATGCTCCAGGGGGATTCTGAGCAGGAGAGGGAGGTGGTCATTGGCTTTGACCACTGAGTGCAGAAGGGATGGCAGGAGAGAGACGGGGGGGGGGATGGGTAATGGGGGTCCAACCTAAGCCAGTGGCCGGGGGCAGATGGCGGAGATGTGTAGGTGGACGGCCCACTGGGGGTGGGGATGGAGGACAGGAAGTTGGACGTGACACGCAGGTTTCTGGCTTGGGCGACTGGGTGGGTGGGGTGTACCATTCACAAGCCTCTGGTGGCCGCACCCAGTGTTCTCCTTGGGCGCCCGAGTCCTGGTTGGCTAAGGGTGCCGTGGCGTCCCCAGAGCCTACTCTGCTAAGGCTCACACCCAGTGGACCAAACCCCGGACTCAGGGAATATTGGGGGTGGGGTGTTGGTTTGAGGGCCGCCTTAAGCATTTCCTAAATCCTGTTGGAAGGGTGAAAAAAATCTTATTTTCTGAGAGCTTGCCAAGGCCACCTCCAAAGAGAACCCGGGGCAGGCAGCTCCCCTGGGCGGGGCCTGAGGCCACTGCAGGCAGCTGCTCGGGGTCCGCGCAGATGGTGAGGGGACTTCAACAAGCCTGACCCAAAACCACAAAAGGCCATCTGCTCACGGGCTCTCCAGCCCCGCCCAGCAGGGGTAGGGCTCCAGGGTGGGCTCATGCGGAGCTGTGGGCCACCCACCACCCAGCCTGACCTCCGCCCCCTCTCTTCCCTTCTCCCCACCCTCACATCCCTCCACAGTGGCAACAGCAAAGGAAAGGACATCAACACAATCAAATCCCTCCGCGTCCTCCGGGTGCTACGACCTCTTAAAACCATCAAGCGGTTGCCAAAGCTCAAGGTGAGACTGGGCGTGCGGGAGGCCTGGCAGGGTTGCCCGTGCAGGTGGGCAGGGTGCACGCTGCCCAAGGATGTGACATGGAAGGGGGTGCTGATAACAGGGCCGTTATATACGGATATTTGTATTACCACCACTTTCCAGCAGGTGGCAGTGAAGTGGTTGATCTAACACAACCCATGAACACTATCATGACAATTTTCCATTAGATGAAACATCTCCCTGTGGGAGGGTCGGAATCCTTTTACTTATTTTCTTTTTAAAAAATATATTTTTATTGATTTCAGAGAGGAAGGGAGAGGGAACGAGAGAGAGAAACATCAATGATGAGAGAAATCATGGATCGGCTGCCTCCTGCATGCCCCCTACTGGGGATCGAGCCCGCAACCTGGGCCTATGCCCTTGGCCGGAATCGAACCAGGGACCCTTCAGTCCAAAGGCCGACGCTCTCCCCACTGAGCCAAACCGGCCGGGACTCCCTTTTTCTAATTCATGTGAAGGCGTCCTGTGGATAAAACGGGGTATGACCCATACACTGGGTGTCTGGTCCCTCATAACCTTTGACGTATCACCGACCTGTCCTGGGCTCCAGTATATCCTGTTCCAAAATCTCGTGACCCAGCATTCCCCGAAAGCCTATCGTCCAAAATGAAGAAAAGAAAGCACATCTTTGCAATGTAGGCTCCACCTGAGGGAGGGCATTGTCTCTTCATGTGTAAGTCCAGTCACTTTGTCTTTTACTCACGTGGATTTATTTTACAAGGACGTGCTATGTCCAGTTTCTCACACTGGAAAACCAGAACCCACTGGTAACCGAAGGTAACACTAAGTATCTGTTCAACCAACTTCAGATGCTGCTATGAAAATCCAGCCGAACACTGTTGTCTGACCAAGGCTTTGAACGCGGATGCTGCTCTTTCTTGGTTAAAAGGAAAAGTAGCAACGTTAGGAGCTAACATAGCAGCGACTAAGGGAGACTCCCTCCTTCCCCCCGCCCCCC